>NW_025335438.1:18458322-18692121 GCF_004798865.1 Varanus komodoensis
TCATTCTTGTGCAGAACAGACAAGGACTTTTCTTTAGTTCATATTTACCAAAGAACTATTCAGAAGGCCTCTTAAGGAGATCTGCTTTAAAGTCTCAGTGGAGTGCAGATTTTCTTCTATTATTAATATTGGAGTGAAACTTTGCAGAACATGCTAGTTGAGTGTGGCAAAAAGTCTGTGCAAAGTCATAGATCTAAGAAAGAGAAGAAGTGTGGAGCTGTCCATGGTGCTTTTTCTCATCGTTTTTTCAAAACTAATTTTTACACAGAGAAAACTTGCTGTAGTCACTGTTTGCATTTACTGCTAAAAGTTCAAATAGTACATTTCTAAGGAACCCCCCTCTTTTTTGCAAAATTATATCCTGAAATAATATTATGAATGTTCACATTCATATTATGTAGTTAATAGGTAAAGAGCAAAAACTAATTGCCCAAAACTATCCTACAGTAGAAAAAACATTTCTCATAGCTTAAGAAGTTCTGACACTGATAACACTGAGAAATATTGGTTTTTTGTGGCTAGGAAGAGAATTCTTCTCTGCTCTTGGCTGTACACTATGATAGAGTTCTAAATGAACTTCTAAGTACTTTTTCTACCAAAGTTAACTGTAATCTGCAAACCTTCCAGCTGGAATTAATGTCTGACTCTATGATAAATGGTTTCTATGATACTAGGACAATGTAAACAACAAAGCTCTCATTTTACCTGATTACTCTTAAAAGAAAGCTTGTCCTTATGTGACCCACCATATTTTGATAGAAGTACAGTATTTCTCTAAACTTTGTTTGATATTAAAGTAGCATTGGGAGGAGGGAATAATTATTAAACTGAAAGTTTAGCATCAGGAAATTTAAATCCCAAGTGGTATATAAACATTAAAAGAAACTTTGGACTGCTAATCCTAGGAAATGAGTTTTATGGATTGAATTCAACAAGGCTTCAGAAATGGTTCCATCTGCTGCCTAGCAGCTGGTGAAAGGATAAATTTAATTCATTAATTCATTTGGAAAAAAGGGATCCAAGTAGTAAAGACTTCATTGCTCATAATGCATATAGGTGGAAATCAAAACTGAAATTTGGCATAATAGATCATCTTTGATAATGAGCAATATTTTCTCACTATTTCTCCAACAATCCTGAAAATGTATCTAACATGTTTTGTATGATGTAAACTACTATTTTCATTTTTAAAGTAGCTATTGGATTATTGTTGTTGTTCTCAATCTAAAAGCCTCGCATTCCATGTTCCTATATTATAACGTCATTATTTATTATTTGAAAATCTGATATTATTCTCTGAAACAAATTTAAGGTTAACTCTGCATAAAAGTAAGCCATCTGAAGGGGCTATGAGCTAGTATCCATATCCACTCAAAGTGGTTGATCTTCTTCACTACTTGAAATCAAAACTGAACATACAGAATCCATATTCAGGAGTAAGGAGTCATGTGGAAGTCATTTGGAAAACTAAGTTGAAAGACATTCTTGTCAGATGTGTACTGTACAAAGAAAAAGGGGGGATTTATTTCCTACTTTGTACCCTCCACTCTTTCCATATATAAAGAAGTTTTACAGCAGCCATATTACAATTAAGCAACTTTTTGTTGGTGGTAGTGTATCTGTAGTACAAGAAGTAAATCTATTTCTTAGTTATACTTACTTTAACAAGTACGTTTAAATTACTGATTTAAGCAAAAATTCCTATAAGAGGTGAGAAGAAACAAAGAGAAAAGAGATAAATCACTGTTCAAGGCAAACAGTTTGTCTATCTCTGATGTTCTCTTATATCTATGCTTAAAACAGAGCAGCAAGTGAAAAGTTGTCCAAACTTTGAAACCTCCCTAAAAACCTCTCAGTTTTCCTTAACTTTGTTACTTTTAATCATAGCTAGATAGGCAAAGGTTACTATTAGGATGAATGTGAGTGCTGAATGCATTGAGTGATAAAAGTTTGAACATCCAGCAATTATAAAATATGCCATGTTGAGCATGTAAAATGTGTGCATTTGTAAGGGCTTCTGCTGGGATGATGATTTCATGAATGATATTTGGCTTTCCCTGTTTCCTCTGTAGCCCATAGCTCGCTGTGGTGGGTTTGTTGGATTTACTATAAAGGTTCTGTTCGCACCCTGTGGGTTGGGTTAAGAATTAGGATTTATGCATTTACTTCTGCTGCTGCATTGTTTATACAGCTTTGGTTTAGTTTTGATCCCCTTTTTTTGCCTTTGAGGCTCTTCCACAGTGTCAGCTGCTGACTGATAGTAGGAGAACGGCCTCGTGGTGTGAATGAAAGGGACCTAGCGGTTGGTAAACAGAGATAAGGAATAAATAGAGCACAGGCAAAAGGAGATAGTTCTGTGAGAGCCCAGATTGCCGCCAGTCTGCTCAAGTGAGATGCAGTGCCTGTCCTTTTCCCAGATTAAATTAGTGTGCGAAATCTCCAGTGACCTCCTCCCCTTCTCCCCATACTCTTTAGCCAAGCTGAACAGCCTCTGCTGTAAAGTATTCATTTTATCCAGGGACAAGTTGGACAATAGAACTCTCCCTGATACTTATGGACAGCTGTCGTCATTCAGAGGGCTTTTCAGCATTTCATTTTTCATAGGAGTTAAAAGGGTTTATGCCTTGTAACTGAAGAGAGGGCAGAAATACATGGATGCCAACTCTGAGGTTGCCTGGAAAGAGAAAAAACAACAACCACCACACACCTTTGCCAACCTGTGAAAGACTGTTCATCATGCTGTTTTGCTGTTGTTTAAAGGGATTTCAGTACGATAATGTGATTACACTGAAGCATGAACTGGGTAGAGGAAATAATAACAATCAACTGCAGAAACATGCAGGGTCTTGAAAGTTACTGCAATTATTAAAGGTCACCAGTGCAAACCCTTCTGACTGTCCCATTCCATTCTTCCCCATTGTTTGTGTTTAAATCGGCTGCCTCTTCCCTTCAGCAAGCTCCCAAGAAGCATTAAAGCCTCATGAGATACCTCTGTGCTCTCTCTCTCTCTCTCTCTCTCTCTCTCTCTCTCTCTCTCTCTCTCTCTCTTTTTTGTGATTTACTGCAAATATATTCAGCATCGGACTGATTAAATAGACCTTCGGCAACCTTGAGGGTCACTGTGTAGAGTATGTACATAGAAAATGCATCAGCCCATTGTACCCTGGCAGCTAATGAGATTGGTCGTTAAGTAAATGACACAAAGCCTACAAAAAAAGCTTAGCAGCTCACTAGAGTATCACAGAGTGTCCCTGCACACCACACAACGACACAAACACTGGACTAACCTAGCCCACCCCTGCTTTATTCTACATCACTGCTTCCCTGATGTCAGTGCGAGAGGCAGAACAAAGGCTAAAAGGCACACGGTAAGTCAGTCTGACAATTATGCCCTGGGGAAAAAGTAGAGAAAAATCTTAGCCTCACCATGGGCTTGAAAGTCCATTTTGGACAAGTAGGTCAAAATGAAGGGATTGCTTTTGTGTCACTTCAGAACAGGGGGGGTGTCTTTTGGAATAGGTGCCTTTTTCTCTCTGTGTCATCTTTACAAAAGTTTTGACTTGCTTAAGGAAAGCCTAACGGGATGCTCAGCGAACTTAACATGGTGCGGATGCTATAGGGAGAAATGCATTCTTCATACTATCTGAATGCAGCAACTGCCACTCCAGCTGAACTTCAACTTTACTAAGCAGCTACTCCTTTCTGGCTGTTTGCAAAGCCAACTTTTTAAAATACATGTTAGAAATAACTGTGTATTAATTTCAAATTTCAGTCGACTTGCCAGATGCTTATTCCCTTGAATAAATGACATGGCATTTAGAACCATGTGTACAGAACTGAAGCTTGTTATCATCTTGGAAATTCATAAAGAAGCCAGAGTATGAAATTATGGTGTATTTCTCCAATCCTTTCTCAACCAGCTTTTTGTTGAACATAAAATAATGATGATGTATTGGTTATATTGGAAGCACCAATATTTTCTTCTGTTTTTTTTTAGTGTACAGTGTAAAAACAACTGCTATTCTTATCTGTTTGCCTATGTATGTGTTGTTTTAATGTGAAGTAGTGTCGACTGAACTTAGCAGATCAAAGAATCCCATCCATAGACTTCTCCTTTTTTTCTTTCTGAAAAAAATGGCAACAGGAAGTTGCAAGAAAGTCTTGCTTGCACACCTGTAATATTTTCTACTGGCTTCATCTTCAAAAGTACAGGAACGGGAAATAACGGAATAAATTTCAAGTAACTGTTACAAAATACTCAGACAAATCTCATGCTTTATGCTAAAATTACTAAAATATGTTGTTAGAAACAAAAACGACAATCTATTTGCCTTTGATAAACAGTTAAAATATAAAGTCCAGAGGCTGCTCTTGAGCCACCGCATTCCATTATCTGTGTTTGTCATTCAGATGCAATAATGAAGCTTGTACATGTGTTTTGCAAACCAATGTTAGAATGATCAGATTATTTCATCAAACTTTTCCTATTCTACTGACAAAACTTTATCTTAAACACATTTGCTTGGATGGAAGTGCCACTGATTTCAACAGAATGTACTTCCAACTACTTACAGGCACTTATTAGTGAAACATAAAGGTCCAATTCAAACCATACTAAAGGCAATAAGGATTTTAACACAGGTTAAAAAAAGAAAGTATTATTTATGTGTGCAACATATGTCATAGATTAATTCCTCTGAATTAATATTATCCATAGAATATTTTAAAAATTAAATTATTAACAGTGTTGATAGCATGATTAGTAATCCACACATGGAAAGTACCAGGTTATTCATCCACAACTGTACTTTACACCTTCAATTTATTCTGCTTGGACAGCTGAGTAAGAAGAGTGTGAACAAGTTCATGTTGTTAATTATGATTTTACCATATGTTCTTGGGTGTTTTGTACCTCAGCAACATGCATGTTTAAATTCCATAAAATATGGAATACAACTGTTAACTGCTACCAATGATAATAGTAATAATAATAATATTTCCATTTTAGGAACTTAATTTTATATAATATGTCATATTAAATTCATCAGAGCATATAAAGTTTCTGCCTAAACTGAACCTTCCTAATTTATCTTGAGTGATAAAAACTCTCCAAGTTTGAGGGAGTTTTACCAACAGGTGTGAAAATTCATGAGGAAATTTCATAGCACCATCAAGTGGTTTTTACCATACTGTTTTTGTATCTTAGGTAGTAATCCTGTGCACACTAACTTGGGAGTAAGCTCTATTAGAGATGTACTTCTGAGCAGACAGACATAGATTTGTGTTATTAATGGAGCTACAATGGTTGTTCCTTAGATTTGCTAAGTCTGCATACCTGTACATTTTTTCAGATGGTCATGATGAACATGTTCTTGTTCAAAGGCATAAAAATGCATTTTGCAATGCATCAAAAGTATTATGCATTCAGTATTTGTCTAGAAATAATATATCTGTCTGACTCTCTAAGAGTTTTTTAAAAGCGCTCTGCATTTCCACAAGTTTGCTCCACTACACACACTTGTCATAAGGAGGTCTGTATTCCAAGCAGGAATAGCTGTTGCATGTGTTGTCTATGCCAGCCGTATTTATCACTTTATATTTGGGTCAAGAAATGGTGCTGTACATGCAGTCTGTCAGGAAGAAGCCCATCTTGGCCAAGAGTAGTGACTGAGTTCACTTTACCTTTTTATTTTCTGTCTTAAATCCTATGAACTTACTTTATTCTAATATTGGAACTGAATGGTCTTCTGATTTCAGAAACCAAAAGGTGACCAGTACTGTGTCCATTTTTTCTAGAATCAACTTTAACAAGGCAACTATGTGCGGCTGTTTCCTAGACTGAGACACACTTTGTAACCTATGTAGTGACCCATCATGCACCAAATGCCAGGTGCTGCAATTTGAAATCTAGATCTCAGAGTTTGCATTGGATGAGTAAAGCAAGAGCAGCTCTGGAGGCAGGTTTCTGTTCCCATAACTGGGTGAATAATGATTTTTGTGATGATTTCAAAAACACAAAAAATAGCACTGAAGTTGAAAAACTTTAATGGAAAATGTTTGTAAAATTAATCTTACAGTTCCTATCCTCAACAGTCTGAAAACATAACCCATTCCTAGCATCTACAGGTAGCAGGTGATGGGAAAAGTTCTACCTGAAAATGTGGAGAGCTACTGCTAATCTGAAAAGAAAATACTGGGCTGGATAAACAAATACAAAGACATAATGTAAGGTAGTGGCCTACATTTTGGCATTTATGGGGAATTTATAGGTTTATAATTCTTTCTAAAGTATATTGTCAAAAGTTAACTTTTTCCCAGTTCTTTATGTTGTTAACTCTTGGTTTGTTAGCAGAAATAGTGTAAACAAATCTGAAAAATGCAGGTATCCCGAGCTTCAAGAAATGATGCCCATAGAATCATAGAACAGTAGAATTGAAAGGGGCCAAGAAGCCAATGGGTCCAACTGCCTGCTGTTGCAGGGCACCAGTTTAAACCATTCCCACTCAGATGACTCTCCAGTTTCTTTTTGAATGTTTGGGAGAGCCCATGGCCTCTTTAGGCAATTGGTTCCACAGTCATATCACTCTGACAGAAAACTTTTTCTCATATCTAGTCTGAATTTGACTTGCTGAAACTTGTGTTCATTATTCCCTGATGTACACTGTGGGATGAATGAGAAGCAATTTTGTCATGCCTCTTTGTCCTTCAGGTACTTGTAGAGTGCTATCATATCTTCTCAAGGCTAAACATACCCAGTTCTCTCAGTCTCTCCTCACAGGGCATGTTTTCAAACCCTGGGTCATCTTTGTTTTCATCCTCTGATCCATTTTCAGTTTTCTGCATCTTTCTTAAACTGTGGTGCCCAGAACTGGACACAGTATTCTGGGAGAGGTCTGAGTAGTGTTGAGTATAGGGGAAGTAGAACTTCTCATGATTTGGAAGTGATACTTCTGTTAATAGCATTTGCCCTTTTTGCAGCTACTTTGTATTGTTGGCTTATATTTAGCCTGTTGTCCACAATAACTTGAAGGTCTTTTTTCTTATGCAGTACTGTTGAGCCACGTAATCCCTATCAAGTATCGATGCCTTTGGTTTCTTTTTCTTAGGTAGAGGACTTGGCATTTGTGCCTATTGAATCCTTCTGTTGCTTTCGGCCCAGCATTCAAGCTTATCTTTGCTCTATTAAATGAGTGGATTGAAATAATTCTGCTAAGAGTTTCTGTAAGTTTTTTGGAGTCAAACATATTTTCATTTTATTGTGCCATAATACTTCACAGAATCATTATTCAGGTTGTTTTGCTTACAAGTTTATGACTCTGAAAAGTTTATGAGTTGGATCCAGGTTTACTCATGCTTGGACTATGCCTATTGAGAGTTATGGGACTTAAATTAATCGTAATTTACTTGTAGCTTTGATTTCAGTGGGTCTATGCAAAATACCACTAAGTCTGGATTGAACCCTATGTCTTCTAGAGCTGCTTACAGTTAATCATGAATGTTATCCTTTTTTTCATAATGCAACAAGAGATGTATTCCCATAAATCAGCTATGTAAAACTGACCCTGACCCCACCCCCACTCCATTTTCTAGATACATGTGAAGCAGCTGGATTGGCAGAACAAAATGTTAATGGTTCCAAAGACACTTTTATAGACTATCAGGTCAATAATCCTTGCACTAAGAAGGATTTACATGATACAGAGTACTGGTTCTGTTTATTTTCAAGTTTTTGGAGAAAAAATCCACTGAAAAAGTGATCAAAGACATATTTACCTTACCAACCTCAGATATATGATACTGCAAAAAATAGTTTTCACTTTCAAAAGATTTATCTATAGCCACTAATGGATATTTACAGTGTCCAAAGACAATCAAGCATTTAAATGGACTGATCTCCAAAGGAGACTATGTTTTCACAATACTGAATAAAATTGTTCTTTGGTGACACTTGCTTGTCCCTTAATTATAGTATGAAGATATAAATCCATTTGCCAACAAAATTGCTCTTTTTCCTAAATATGAAATTTGTGCTTGTAAAAATAGCCCAGCAATTTAATCTTAATGTGCTATTTTGCAGTTGTTTCCTGAAGCCTGTTCCTAAACATGTTTACTCAGAAGTAAGTCTTCTGGAACTTAAATTAAGCTTCCTCTCAAACATGTGTGCAGAAAATACAACCTTAACTGAATATAGAATGTATTGCCTTTAATCTATTGGAGCTATGCATGCCAATCTCCTGTTACATGTTTAAGTTGTGTACTAACATCAGCACAATATCAGAAAATGTATACATTTCCAATACCCTTGCATGCAATTAAAAAGTGCTGAATGAAATTTCATGTCAATATTGTAATAATCAGAATATGCTACTTTTAGCAGTTTTTGTCCAAATGATCATGTCTTTTGTAAAACTGACATTTCTGTACTTTAGGAAGCAAAGATAATGAAATAGCTCAATGTATATTCTTGACTGTGTGAAAGCAAAATAATTATCTATCAAAATATCACTCCAGCTAAATGTTCAAGTTTGTGGAGAAGTTGCTTAACAGAGCTTTATCTGCTCTGTATGTGAACCATCACTCTCAGCAAAAAAGGGTTAAAGAAAATGCATTCTGTTGCATCTGCTTATTAAATCCCTTACTTTAGTAGAAATTCAAATTTTGTAAGATTATTCGTTTTATTGATGCATATAATTATAATCACAAGCCATCTGCTGATTTGGCAGGCATGGTTAAAATCTCTAACTCTCATAACCTTTCAAGTACAGTGCCCTTGGGACTCTATTTCACTTTTATATTTTGGAAAACACATATGAACAAACAAGAGAGGTCATATGCCGAAAGTCAGACCTGTTAAAAATCCCTTCGTGTTAGAGATCCTGGATCTAAGAGTAACAAAAGTATTGCTTTTCCTCAGCATTGTGTGTATGCTTTTAACATTCTGTGTTCGGGAACAGATTATTCTGTCATGCAGTTGGGGAATTTGAATTTTTGTTAGGGATTAAAGCTCTTTTCTCCCACACTTGGGACCAGGGTTCCATGCCTAAACTAAAAGAACAAATATTGCTCAATTTGGTTGTCACAGGTGAATGGAACACATTTGACCTTGCTTGTGTGAGAAGCACATTTTGTTTAGAGAATGGTTGTGTCAAGTGACTAAATGCTAAACTAAAAACTGAAAAGTTCTGGGTTCAGATCTACCCAAGAATTCATGAGGTGTCCTTAGCGATGAGGCATCTCTGTCTAAACCCCTATCTGTAATATGGAAATACCTTAGAATATAGTGGCAAAGATTATAACAAGATAGTTACATGAAGTACTTTGGGCATTTGAAAATGGTATATGGTGCTAATTGTTAGTGTTATATGAGGTGTTCTTTAAAACAAACTTATTTTAGGACTTCAATAGTGTTTCCAGTAGGGATGCACTAATGGCTGCCTTTCACCACAAAGATCAAAGACCTTTAATTTTGAGGACTAAACATGGCAATACACATGATGTAGCAGTTTATCTCCATTGTCACTGGCCTGCTTTTAGAAAATAATTAACTATATGCAGATTTGTGTTCTGCTAGCCATTTGCTCTTATTTGTCAGGTATTGGCAAGGCACAAGAGAGTTTGTGGATGATCAAAACTGAATGATACAGAAATGATTTATCATCTGAATTCCCGAAAAACTGGATGGGGGTGAAGGGGAATCGAAGGCTACAGGTGTAAAACTTGAAGTATAAAGGAAATGTTGCAAATCCAATATAGTCACTCACACATATTATTTGCTGGTAGGATTCCATTATGTAGGCCTATTTGGTTGTATTTCTCACTGTTCCATTAGCTAAAACCTTGCCTTCTGTTCAACAGATAATATATGAAGGGTTATGTATATGATGCATATTACTTTGTACTTTTGGGGAAGTTTGATACTCAGCACATATATGCACACTCTTACACACCCCTTTATGGGGAAATAAGAGACATGTGCACATGGTTGAAAGAATTTGCACAGCTGAAATTGGGGAAGCTGACTGACAATAGCTCTGGTTTATTTCGCAACCAATTAAGTATGACATCTGTTGAAACTCAGGAAACTAAGACTCCCTTCCCCCTTTTCAAAGAGTTATTTGCACTGCTTTTCTTTCACATGGAAATCACAAAGGATCATTTTAGGAATCAACAGGATATTGTGCCAAGTCAGCAGAAATTATTCTAAAAGTCTGAATTTGTGTGCTTGAGTTTATTTGGGAAGTGGAAGGCACAACACAGTTTTCAGACACAGACATATAATGATCATCGCCCATGGAAGGAATTTTGTCCCTACATGTAGCTTTACCTGTGCAAAGGCATATCTGTCAACCTGATTAAAAGCTGCCATATGGGGAACTAATCCTCTGCAGTGTCCACCCCATTGGGAGGAGAATTTTGCCATGCCTCTTCTTTTCTGGATGCCTTTTTAAGAACTGGAACATACTCCAATTCTTCTCAGTGTGGACCAGATGCTATATACGCCATGTTTTGCTATGCTGTGGAACTTCTGTGTTAGTACCATTCATTTCAGTTGGTCTGCTACAAGTAGGACTCACATTCAGGATAATCCATTGTTAACAAAAGCCCTACTAAGGCATATTTTCACTTTGCAGAATAAATACATGAGGACAAGGAGTACACTACACTGCCAGAAAAATCAGGATTGTCAATCACATGGAGAACCTTCATAGATATAGGAGGATCTCCATTTCAGAAAGTCACACTCCTTGAGGAAAAGGCAATGGAAATATGCAAGGATGGGGCACTCCAGTTGTTCATGCATTTATTCTACCCAGAAAAAGAATGCCTACGTAGAAGCCCAGTGTGCCCATGGAATTCTCCACTCCCCAAAAAGAGAATGATAGCTTATGCATCATTATAGCAGTGATATGCCACTATTAGCCTGGGGGTATAAAGATGAAAGACAGCTTTGATCAAGGGCACCCAGTAAATTCATGGCTGAAGTACTCTTGGACCAACCAGGTCCAATGCTTTTCACTGGCCCATTCATAAACCCCCTGTGAATTGTCTTACAAATGGGCTTGAATTAGTCTCTTGGACTTCTACCCTTGCTTCTATCTCCATAGGCTAAAATGAGCTGAATTCTTGTCTCCTGTTAGTTGCTCAAACAAAGATAGTAATACTTTAAAAAAAGAGTTGATGCCATTAGAGAAATCAATTCTATCATAAATACACTGAGGTCAGCCTGTCAGTTCCAAATCAAGGCAAAACAGTTTTGGTTTGGTTTTGTTTTTTCTCCCACTCTTAAGCACACATTTTTGAAGGAAATTTCAGGTCCTGTTGCTGAAGATAGCAGGAAATGTAGTCCAGCAGATTGGGAAAGTATCAGGTTGGGGAAGGCTACAGTGCATAACAGGGAATATAGTAGTATGTGGCGTTCCCAGAGCAATGAAGATGGGAGAGGTAGAGAGGTTGTGCAAAGTTCATACTTGGGACAGGGAAAGCTTGCTATCATGAGGATAGTATCAGTAGTATTTTCAGCAGCAAATGTATCTTCCTGCCTGTTCCAAGTAGTAGACTTAGTAATAAAACAATGCTCTTAGAAACATATCCTGTGGATACGATGAAAGTTGGTTCTTTAGGCAAGCTTTCATGTGCCAGTACTGTCTTCTACTGGATCTTGTTTTTAGGTGCCCATCCCCCACTGGCCCCGGTAAGGCTTTTGTTCTTACAGTACTAAAGTACTGTAAATGTCTAAATAAAAGGCAAAGGGATTTCTTACAATATACTATCCACTGAAGAACTGAAAAGTTCTGTCAGTGATATATTCAAAATATAATGAAGTGCTGGATTCAAGAAATATCTTAACCTTTTTTTGATTCTGCCTGGACCTTACATCTTCTCATAATCCTTATTATCAGCATGTTTAAGAAAAGCAAAACTTTAACATTGCAGGAGTTTTAATGACCTTCTCTTGCTACTTAAAGCACCATTCTGTGCATGTTTAGACACAAAAGTCCTGTAACTCCCAGCATTCCCAGCTGACCCTACTGACTGGGGAATGCTGGGAGATGCAGGACTTTTTGCTGTCTAAATATGCATAGGATTGCACCCTTACATACCTAGTGTCAAAAACCAAAGCAGTCCTTGTATACTTGGAAAATTGCTGGTATAAATGTATTTGGTCTGACTCTCCATTCATTGGGTAAACCCATGTTTCATCCTCATAGCCCAACTTATGCTTTCCTTTCTCATGCTGTTAGGTTTGCCGATTTTCCTCTTTTCTCCTATCAGTTCTTTCTGCTGCATCATTCACACATAAAGTCTGTCTTTATACAACCAGTTCAAAATACGGGTTAGAAATTGTCTTTGGTTTACTGTTGACAGGCTGAAATGTGTTACTTCCAAAGCACTGCTGCTGAAGCTTGCAGTGAAATAGTTCCCAAGGTAAGCTATTCTTCAGTAATCACAATTTTCACCTGTGCTCTCTTGTATCCTTTCCTCTCATTTCTTTGTAGAACCCCAGTGGTCAAACTGGCACCCCAGCTCCCATGTAACTGGAAGTAAGCAAAACTTTTCTGAGAGTATGAAAACATAGACCCAACCCAGTCTAGGAGGAATTTCAAGAATCCCAAGGGAGGTATATTCTGTACTTCTTCCTTTCCTCCACCTGAAACTGAGACCAAAATTTGTTGCTCCTAACATTGACACTTTATAATCCAGCAATCCTATCCTAATTATCTTTAACTGTTGCCATGTTGCAGTTTGAAAGGAGTTACAATTTGTTGATATGCATGGCCCTGACATCCAGGGGCATTACAAGCCTAAAGATTTTGTGAGAGAGTGCTGCCATAAAGTAGGGGACACAGTTCATCTTATTATTTTAAAAATATTTTTCTTTTAAAAAATCAGGGGTGGTTGAGAAAATTTACAGGGGGCAGCTCCTCAGTGATTCAGCAGTGGGCAATGTCCCTCTGACAACCATGTTGACTTATGGACACTTTCATCACCCACCATGGCCTAATTGAAAAGCACCTCAGTTAGACCATTCAAGTTCCCAGTTTGCCCAACTGATCAGCTGCTTTGAGCTGTGTTCTTAAAATATGTAGGAAAGTAGCCTGCAATGGCTCCCTTTGTAACTTGATAGTAAACTGAGTGACTTTAGTGTCTATGAAGCTTTGGATTTGTATCCAAGGGATGAATTAAATGTTATGCTAAATATACAGATGGTAGACACATGTCTAGTTGTTTCTCCTTCTCAATAACATCTAGGTATCTGGAAGACAGAGGCAACACCTTGCCCTCTAGTATGTAGTTATTTCTGGGAACTAACATTTTGAGAAGTTTTGGAAGGGCATGAGTGTGCAGTTTGATGACCTACCAATTATTATGCAAGAGGAGAGGAGAGTAACATCAAGGAAGCTAATGTCCTCAGAATAAAAATTGGATAAAGCAATTGGCACTGCTGTAGCTGAATAACACATGGGATCTTATATCAGTTGACCAAGAATGCATAAAAGGGGCATTTGGAAGAAACAACTTCTAGATTGCTTTTATACAACCCATTGTAAGCATGTGATATAATTCTTGTAATCTTTCTGACTGCCCCAGTTAGAGCATTATATGTCTTTTTGTTATTCCAATGCTTTTACCAGAAAGTAGCCCCTGTGCTTGTCAGATTTGGGGCATCAGTTTGTGCCCTTTCTTTTTATTCTATCCATTACCTAATTATAGGACTTGACTATGAAGGATTATACCTCCTACCATTGAGTAATCATATTCAAGATGGCTTCTATTGACATTTTGTTTTGTGTACTCTATGAACTTAACTTCCAGCTTTGGTAATGTACAGGTCACATTTCTTTTTATGGCTGCTGTCTGGCTCAGAAGAGACCTATATGTTCTGCTTATTGTTAGAAACAGGTTCAAGTAGCTGCTGACTTTTAAGGTTCCAAAACATTGAGGTACAGTCATGGCCGTTCCTTCTTCCAACAGTGTTTGAAGACAACACTGTCTTCAACACTGTCTTTGTTGGAAGACAACTTCCAACAAAAATTCTGCTTTGTATCTTACACAGTCTCATTAAGCTTTCATAACTCTTATTTCATTCCAGGGTGCAAAAACTGAAAAGCAGGAGCACCCTGCTTAATCAGACCTATCTTATCCAATGATTAATCCAGATCTATCTTTTCCACTGTGGCAAATCCATCATCTATGAGAAACCCATAAGCACAAGATAGTGACATTTGTTTTTTCCCTTGGAAAGATTGAGTATGTAGCTTGACATAAATCACACAGCCATAATCTAAACATGAGGTTACCAGTGCATGAGTCACCTTAGCCAGACTTTTGCACAATAACAAACTTTGATGGTCAGAGATAACATGCCCCATTGCTTGGAAAGGACAGTGGGAAAGGGGTACTTATTTTCTTCCATATCGTTGAACATATTTAAAAATACATATAAGGAACTCACAAGATACATTATAATAGACATAAATACATACAATTGCTCAAATTAACGTAAAATTGAATAAAAATCTTCAAATCAATTAAAATCAAGTTGAAAGAGCACCACAGTTACAAACAGATGAACTAGGCAGCATGTTCACTCAGGGTGTGC
Organism: Varanus komodoensis; assembly: GCF_004798865.1. NCBI lineage: Eukaryota > Metazoa > Chordata > Lepidosauria > Squamata > Varanidae > Varanus > Varanus komodoensis. The sequence continues at coordinate 18,472,925 of NW_025335438.1, forward strand.
CTGGATAAAGAAATGGATCTTTAAATGGTATGTAAAACATAACGCAGTAGCTGCCTCACAAATGTGATGGGGAATATCATTCTGTAAATTGGGCACCAGCCCATAGAAGATCTGCTTCCTGGATGCTGTGGGATGCCAGGCATGGTACCACCAGCAAATGCCCTTCCAACAATTTTAATGGTCTGCACTGGGGCAGGTAAACTGTGTATAACCTTGTCCCAGACTGCTCAGGACTTTATATGCTTACAGCAAGACCTTATGGCTCAGTAGCTAATTGGTAGCCGTTGCAATTGCATTCATTCTGGTATAATATGTGCACGGCCAGCTTCCTGGCTGCTGCATTCTGTATCAACTGAAGCTTCCCAGTCAAGCACAAAGGTAATCCCATATAAATGTGAGGTTATGTATCCTATGGCCATCCTCCTATGGCCTTCCTATCCGTGTCAAAAACAGGATGTATCTGATATACCAGCCTAAGCAGGTAACAGATGCTCCACCGCAGCAGCCGCTTAGGCCTCTAATGGCAACAGTGAATCCAGGAGTAACCCCAAACTACAGACTTGCTTTTTCTGAGGAAAGGAGGAATGTCACTCTGCAAAGCTTATGGGCTTCCCATAGGGATCAGATTTACCACAGTGGTGAACAGGATGATGGATCAGGTAGATCTGAACCAGCAAAGTGTTCTTTCTTCATGTTCGGTCTTCAGAATTGCTCCAACCTAACCAGTCTTTCAGTTTGTTCTGCTTAACTTCCAGCCTGAAGTCACTACTTGTGAAGGTGTATTGGGTCTTAATAAAGCAATTTTTAAAACTATCCTATTATGGATTCTCATCTTCATGAGGCCACTGTGTTTAATGTGAATGTCTACTTCTAGTGTTTTCATATTTGAAGAGCAAATTGTCAAAGAATAGGAGCAGCACTTGTTGACTAGGATGTTTCCCACTGTTGTGACTGTAGCTGCTAACCTGTAGAGACCTCACATGGGTACAGCATATTGCCATATGTTTCAGCAAGGATATGAGATTATTTCCATAAGTATATTTTAAAACAAAAACAACATATTTGCACTACGTTCTCAGAATGCCATCAATGGAGCTAGTGTCTTGTTCATACCACCTTTGCTGTATTTTAGATTCTGGCATTCCTTGTGAGCTAAGCAGAGATTGAATTATTCAAGATTGCAAGGGAATTGCCTCACAAGGGAGTCCCTGAGAGAAAAACATGATAATGTGTGGAATGAGGAATGACTAGATAATGGTTAGATAGCAGCATCCAAGTAGATCCTGTCCTTGCCTTCCTGGAATGCCTGCAGGGCCCTGATTTGAAATGAAGAAAAGGTACAGTTAGGCCTCAGTTCTATCCATGTTGAGACAGAAAAAGGCTTTATAAGTCCCAGCATTCTCCATAGCAGAACTCACTGGGAAAAGTTGGGAATGTTGTGAACATTTTTCCTCTACAAACAAGCATAGGATTGCTGTTCAATGCATTCTGCAATATTTGAAAGTATGTGGTTCAGATACTGAGAAGACAAGAGAAAGCAGCACTCAGTCAGAAGATAAAAGTGGTGTTTATACTTAGTTTTATCAGTTTAATCTTTTTTCTGTCTAAGGCTGTCAGGAACACCTCTCATCCTACACTTAATACAGCCTAAGGGGATTTCCACCCCAGCTATTTTTTCTCATCCATTCTCCTCTGGTCCCCTTACTTAGGCAGGGGGAAATGATATTTAGTATGACCACCAGCCTGGAGAGAAGAGCTTTACCTTGCAATGTGATGAAATGCTTCCCCTCTCCCTTCATAGGCAGTTCCTACACTGCCACATCCATCACCAATGGCAGCAAACTGTGAAAAGGGCAAAAGAGTGACCTTTCTCTCCAGGACCAACTTGCTGTCTTTCCTTGTGGCATAGATGTGTGGATGGGAGTGGAGTGTCTATGTGAATAGCCATTTGTACTTGCCAGCAGGGGAAGCGGTGGCTCTTCTTACAACTGGCATATGGCCCCCCATGTGGTAGGCTGGCTCCCCACCACTTCTCAGAGCCATTCAGAGGAAAATAAAGGTTCACACTCTCCATCTCTCACGACATAAGTCCATAAGGCTGGATAGGCTAAAATAGCGGCTGGCTCATAAGAACATAGTGAGGGGGAAATGGCATATACTGTACCTGGCAATTGGCAAATGCACTGGCTAGCAGTGGTGTGCCAGGGTTTTAGTCAGGTGACTTTGGTAGTCCTACATGGAGATGCCAGGAACTGAACCTGCAGCTGTTTCCATGTGCTGCCACTGAGCTACAGCATTTTCTCAAGGAAAAAAAAAACATGAAAAAGTGAGATTCATGGCTCAATGGAAATTTCAGTCTCAGATTTTCAATTTCCTCAGCCCTAAAAATGACAGTCTGCCTTTGGTTTAGGAAAATTATATAGGTTGAAAGAAGTAATATATAGAAACAAGCATAAAATACGTAGGGTGAGAGAATGAATGGTTGTGGACAGAGGGACAATTTTGAAAGAGAAGAAAACTTACTGATTCGATGTACTTGGAATGTGAGAAAAGGAAGTAAAGAGAAATTATTGCATGCATGTTTTGAGGCTTTTAGGGTACAATCCTATGCAAGTTTGGAGAGAAAAAATGACCTACAACTCCCAGCATGCCCCGGCCAGCAATCCTGTAAATGTGACTCACCTACTGAATGCCACTAATAGCTATGTAGCAGCATATATTCCCAGTTGGTTCCACTGTGCATTCACTTTGGTAGATAAGAACTTGGTATTTATTTGAGATATCACTACTCTCCTGCTCCCTACTCCCCAGTTTTCCATAGTTTGAATCTGACAAATACTGCTTTCTTGTTGAAGAAAAGTATTACATGTTATATTTTCACTAACTTGTGTTAGTGACCAAGATAACCACTTTTCTGAATGACTTCTAAGGCCCTTCCCCAACCTGATGCTTTCCAGATGTATTGAGTTGAAATTCCCATGCTGGTTGGGAATTCCACAAGTTGCAGTCTGTCTATAACATATGAAAAGACACCAGGTTGGGAAGTGTGATCTACAAGATTTGCTTATTCATAGTATTATAGTTATTCCTCAGTATTTTATGCTGAGGACTGAGTGTTTGGGAGAGTTCTATTATTTTTCTCTGTTTCTTTTATTTAAAGTAAATTAATGAACAATGCCTTGAATGCTAAACATTTTTCCATTATCCTTCTTCCCAAATGGTAAGTCATGATCACACTCATTGGCCCTATCTCCCCCTCTTCACATGCATTTGACATTCTCTGCTGGGTACCCATATATACAGCATGTACACTAAAGTTTGTGCAGAATATCAGATGAGGGCAGGCAGATTGTGGATGGCAGTAGCTGTACAATTCTCATTTGACACAACTTGTCATCTGCAAAGGCCTAGTAGGCTTTCATTCCATGAATGTGTACAGGCTGTTCCCATCTCTGCAAGTGAGACATTTCTGAAGACTCATTTTGCAGACTTCTGTTTTATTTATTCAGGACAGTTCATAATAATTTAAAGGTATGCACTCAGCATACACAATCAGTTAGAATGCATGAATGGAAGGACGTATTTCTTTCACTGTAAGCCCTGGGATCCAGCAAAGGATTCCCACTGGAGAAAGGGGGCATGGATGAAATCTTTCCCAATTCCCCCTTCTCCATGAAATCCCCTTGCAGAGCAGCCTAGAGTACCCAGTGAGTAAAGGAGAACTGTACTAAGTACTAATCTAGATCCAACATTCCATATGATATGTGCCTTTCTACTATTTATGCCTAGTACATTTCATATTACTTATAGGAGAGAGTTGGCTTGGGTTTGACAGACCTCTGAAAGGTGAGACATGGAGAGCTAGGAAAGACTATGTGTCCCTTTCTCTAACTTTTCCATATTCTTATTTCATATATGGAAGCTAGAATGAGGGGGGTGGCCTGAATATATTCTGAGGCATGAAGGATCCAAGCTATTTGAACATAAAGCATTTTGTGATGTAAAGGAAACTAAAATGCTACTTTGTAGTATCTTCTGAAGTACTGAGAAAGTAACAAGGAGAACAAAGCAGTATGTTTAAAATATCCATACAGCAGAGGTTTTTCAAGTTTTAAGGATGGCTCTCTAACAACCATTGTAGCTTACAGTGAACAAATTTGCTCCTTCTTTAGCAGATAAGGTATCATCTATCCTATTTTATTTGGGTGCTACATTCTGTTCTGTACAAGAGAATCAGCCCAGTGTGTGTTACTCCCAGTTGCTTCAAATGAGAACAAGATGTTTGAATGAGGACAGGGTCCTTGCAAATCTTCATGCCATAATAAGGTCCATAGAACTTTCTTCTAATAACAAGATATACAAGGGGTTTTCCCCACCCTAAATTTCTTGTTCACTGAAAAAGTATAACTCTCCTGACCAGAAAGACTTGTATAATCCCTGGCTAATGGACCTCTATCTGGTTCCAAATTTTATTTTTTAAATGAGCTTGCACAAATGCTCTTAGGTGAAGCTAATCTTTTACATCTTAATCCTCTTCAGTTTTCTTATCTGTTTAGGAAATGAAAATTGTTTTACTCATCCTGGTTGATACCTTGCATAATTTCTTGCAGGAGAGCAGAAATTTTCTTTGTTTTCTTTTAGATCAGTCACAGAGACAATAATGTATCTTTGAGCTGGCCACTAGGAATTAGAGCTACAACCTGCAATGGTTCTAATTTTAGAGACAATTGTACTGAAAGACTGCTCTTCCTGCCCATTGGAATGGTCTTCCCAGGCTTCTTCTCATCCAATATTGCCTCCCACACTTTTTGACATGTTTAGGTAATCACTGGGACAGGTTGCCAACCAATTTGGACTACACTGTTGGTATTCCGGTTTATTTCTCCTTTTCACCTCCTTGAAAAAATGCCTGCAATCTGTGATGCCTTGGATAAGAATTAATAAAGTTATTATCTAGTCAAGAAGGTAATTATGGTGTTGGAGTTCCAACCCACCAACTTTTAGAGAAGTTGCTTGCTTTTAATAAGGTTATAGCATACCTTAATAGTTAAGTGCTTCAGAGTAGTTTGGATTAAGTTCTACTTCAAGATATCCAAATATTAATAGGGTCCTGAACATGTTTAGATAAATATTGTCTGGTTTAACAGTTGTGCACTAAATTGATATTCAAAGATACAATTACTTTCACTAATACTTTGGTGATATCTATCTTAGGCTACTATTGTAATTCACTGTATGGGACTGCTCCTGAAAATGGCCTAGAAATTTCAAAATGCAGCTTCCTGAGTGTAAGCCCAATTTGGAAACTGCTAAGAGACATAAACCATTATTTTATCTTTCTACCTGAGAGTCCTTAAAATGTCTCACTGGTGCAAAATCAGTAATGTTATTATACTTGTGTCAAATAATGATTTGGGGATATAGGGAATTCAGCTTTTCCTGGAACTGGAATCCAAGCATTGTAATCAAGGGGAAACAAGTGTCTGCATACGAGCTCCAATAATTTCAATATTCTGAGCAATATTAATATGCAGCTTCAAGTTTTTTGTTCCTAATGTTTTTCAATTTAAATAAAATTCTGTGAGAAAGAAAAGCAGCTTGAGAAATGAATTCAAAATAGAGGCAGGGTGCGTGTGCATGTGTAAACAGAAGGAGAGAGTAGGTCTCTAATCCCACTAGGAACTGACTTTAAAGCTTTAACTTTAAAGTCAGGTGTCAACTTCAAATTTTAAAGAACTAAACTGTTTGAGAATCCTGAGTATATCAAAAAACTTGACTAACTTAAGTCTGACCCACTTCAAAGGATCCACTATTGGGATATTTCCAGAGTTTTCAATAACCAGATGTTCATTATAATCAGTTTTTGGAAGAACAGATATTTATGATACCCTATAGTCTAATCAGCCACCTCTGCTACTCCATATGCTGCTGTTACAAAGATGTTGTAAGGTTCTGTTTAAAAGGTTTCTTCAGTGAGGTTTCTTCAATACCCTATTTTCTTCAGTAACATAACTGTATGCCATACGACTAGTTCAGTATGTACTGGGGCTACCATTTTCCCATTACATTATGGAACAGGCCATGTCCACAATGCCATGTTGTTAAAATGTGCCATCAAGTCACCTTCTACTTATGGTGACCCTATGAATTAATGCTCTCTGAAAGGTCCTATCCTTTGCAGCACTCTTAGTTTGTGTAAACCCACAATTTCACATGGAACTATTATGTTAAGTACCTGTTTACATTGTTTCACCAACTTCTGTGATTATGGTGGTTCCTACAGTTGTAAGAATCCCAGCAATTGTGCACCATGAGCATTGTGGTACAGATACTAACACCTTCCTCCCATGATTAAAGCAGCACAAAAGTTTACTTACATTCATGTTATGTTATGAATGCATACATTCATGTTATATTATCTTTGCCCATATTATATGTAAAGGAAAGAAATGGAAAGATATGTGTGGTGAACATAACTGATTTCAAAAAGTTGGGTATAAGTATACTAACTCTTGGTTATGTTAGGGTCAGGGGATTTTTCTTTGGGATGTTTTCCTCTCACTACCCCATTGACATCTTTCTGTGGTTAGGTGTTTGAGCATGCTCAGAGAATAACTGCAGTTGCTTGAAGTGGGATAATGTGGATCTGTGCTGTTGTGGACATTGACCCAGTGTAGCAATTCCTTAGCCACATAGGGTGCCTTTGGAGATTAAGATCAGGTGGAGAAAGAAAAATAGATGTGAATGACTCATGCATGCAATACTTGTGTTTCCAATATAATAGCTAAAAATATAAGTTGCATATTCTAACTCATGGTATCTTTGAACCAGTATATATCCTTGCTTGTGCACATACTTTCCTTGTGTCCAAAGTCCCTCACAGACGTACATGAAAACTCAGGTAGCATCACCTTGTAATAATTTCTGGTTGCAGCTGCTGCTGATACACATTTATACCTCATGTTGCAAAGAATGTTGTTGTTGTTCGCGAAGTCATGTCCAACCCATCGCAACGCCATGGACAACATTCCTCCAGGCCTTCCTGTCCTCCACCATCCCCCAGAGTCCACTTAAGCTCACGCCAACTGCTTCAGTGACTCCATCTAGCCACCTCATCCTCTGCCGTCCCCTTCTTCGTTTGCCATCTACTGTTCCCAGCATTAGGTTCTTCTCCAGGGAGTCCTTCCTTCTCATTAGGTGGCTAAAGTATTTGAGTTTCATCTTCAGGATCTGGCCTTCTAAAGAGCAGTCAGGGTCGATCTCCTCTAGGACTGACCGGTTTGATCATCTTGCGGTCCAAGGGACTCGCAGGAGTCTCCTCCACCACCACAATTCAAAGGCCTCAATCCTTTGACACTCAGCCTTCCTTATGGTCCAGCTTTCACAGCCATACATTGCAACTGGGAAAACCATAGCCTTGACTATATGCACTTTTGTTGGCAGGGTGATGTCTCTGCTTTTTAGTATGCTGTCTAGATTTGCCATAGCTTTCCTCCCCAGGAGCAAGCATCTGTTAATTTCTTGGCTGCAGTCCCCATCTGCGGTGATCTTGGAGCCCAGGAAAATAAAATTTGTCACTACCTCCATTTCTTCCCCATCTATTTGCCAGGAAGTAAGAGGACCGGATGCCATGATCTTAGTTTTCTTAATTTTGAGTTTCAGATCAACTTTTGCACTCTCCTTCTTCACCCGCATCAAAAGGCTCTTTAGCTCCTCTTCACTTTCTGCCATTAGAGTGGTATCATCTGCATATCAGAGGTTGTTGATATTTCTCCCAGCAATCTTAATTCCAACTGGTGATTCATCTAGCCCCGCCTTTCTCATGATGTGCTCTGCATATAAGTTAAATAGACAGGGCAACAGTATACAGCCTTGCCGAACTCCTTTCTCAATTTTGAACCAATCAGTCGTTCCGTGCCCAGTTCTCACTGTTGCTTCCTGACCTGCATATAGGTTTCTCAAGACACAAACAAGATGGTCTGGTACTCCCATCTCTTTAAGAACTTGCCACAATTTGTTGTGATCCACACAATCAAAGGCTTTAGCATAGTCAATGAAGCAGAAGTAGATGTTTTTCTGGAACTCCCTAGCTTTCTCCATGATCCAGCGTATGTTGGCAATTTGATCTCTAGTTCCTCTCCCTCTTCGAAATCCTGCCCGTACTTCTGGTAGTTCTCAGTCCACATACTGCTGGAGCCTAGCTTGTTGGATTTTGAGCATAACTTTGCTAGCATGTGAAATGAGTGCAATGGTGCGGTAGTTTGAACATTCTTTGGCATTGCCCTTCTTTGGGATCGGAATGTAAACTGACCTTTTCCAATCCTGTGGCCACTGTTGAGTTTTCCAAATTTGCTCGCATATTGAATGTAGCACTTTATAATAATTTAAAAGCATCTCTAAATCTATGCCAAGTCCCATTTCTCCAGCCAATCATAGAAAAAATCCCACATTTGATAGAAGTCAGCGTCTTCTTTTTTCTTCAGTGATAAAGTCAATCTATCAATTTCTGCGCAGCCCAGAACTTTCTTAGAATCAGTTCATTGGTGGGTAGTTCCTCACTTTTCCAGTATTGAGCAAATGCAATCCTCGCCTCTGTGATTAAATGTAACATCAAATACATTTCCTGTCTGTTAATATCTTTCAGTATGATGCCTAACAAGAAAACTTCAGGTTTAAAAGCAAAGGGTTATTGTAGTATTTCCTCCAGCCATTTATGTATTTTAATCCAATACTTTTTCACATTATCACGGGTCCACCACATAAAAAGTACCCACTTTATGTTTACATTTCCAACATCTATTTGACATATTTGGAAACATCTTAGCTAATCGACTTGACGACAAATACCATCTATAGAACATTTTATATAAATTTTCTTTATACGAAGTTGCTAATGTTACCTTAATATTTCTCTCCCATAGCTTTTGCCACTTTTCTAGTTCAACATTAAATCCAAAGTTTTGTGCCCATGTTATCATAGTTTCCTTAATCTGTTCCCCTTCCATTTTCCTGTCAAGTAAAAAAATCATATAATCTTTTAATCATTATCTCATCTGTTTTAAGCATCACTTGATCAAATGCTGTTAAATCTTTGTAAAACTCCCATACTCTACAATCTTTAGCATATCTCGATTGCATCTGCACCTTATGCCACCAGGAGATATTAAATCCCTGTTCTTGTATTTCTTGATCTAGTTTCAGCCTCCATCCTTATCCAAGATATCATCATATCTTATGATCCCTTCAAAGTTCAATGCATTTGGATATACAGAACTTCCATAGGTGAAAGCCATCTTAGTGGTTTATTATCTACTTTTGATGTTAGCTTTTCCCACACTGACATTAATGATCTTCTAATAAAATGACTCAGAAAAGACCCATGTGACTTAGCCTTCTCATACCACATATAAGCATGCCAACCCATTTGCAAGTCATGACCTTCAAGATACAAAATTCTCTTATTTTGCAAAGTTATCCATTCTTTTAGCCAAGTTAGAACAGATGCTTGATAATACAACATCCAGTCAGAAAGACCAAAACCCCCGTACATTTTGACTTCCTGAAGCAATTTAATCCTTGGTTTCTTTTTTCTCCAAATAAATCTTGAAATTTGAAAGTTTAGGTCATCAAAGAATTTTTTATCAATTTTTACAGGAATCATTTGGAACAAAAACAAAAGTTTAAGTAATATATTCATTTTAACAACTGCTATTCTTCCCATCAAAGATAATTGTAAATTGGCCCATTTTTCCAGATCACTTTTAATATCCTTCAATAATTTATCATAATTATCTTCTTTCAAAGTAGTACATTTGACTGTAAGATAGATTCCCAAATACTTAACCTATGGCTTGAGGTCTGGCTCGAGGTCAGTGACCACCCCATCGTGGTTATCAGGGATGTTACGCTCTTTCTTGTATAGTTCCTCTGTGTAATCTTGCCACCTCTTCTTAATCTCTTCTGCCTCGGTTAGGTCCCTGCCATTTTGGTCCATTATCATGCCCATCTTTGCATGAAACGTTCCCTTCATATCTCCAATTTTCTTGAAGAGATCTCTGGTCCTCCCTATTCTATTGTTTTCTTCTATTTCTTTGCACTGTTCATTTAAGAAGGCATTCTTAGCTCTTCTAGCTAGTCTCTGGAATTCTGCATTCAATTGGGTGTATCTTTCTCTTTCTCCCTTGCCTTTCACTTCTTTCCTCAGCTATTTGTAAAGCTTCCTCAGACAGTCATTTTGCTTTCTTGCATTTCTTTTTCTTTGGGATGGTTTTAATTGCTACCTCTTATACAATGTTGCGAACCTCTATCCATAGTTCTTCAGGCACTCTGTCTATCAGATCTAATTCCTTAAATCTATTTGTCACCTCTATTGTATATTCATCAGGGATATGATTTAGGTCACACCTGAGTGGCCTAGTGCTTTTCCCTACTTTCTTCAATTTAAGCCTAAATTTTGCAACGAGAAGCTCATGTTCTGAGCCACAGTCAGCTCCTGGTCTAGTTTTTACTGACTGTATAGAGCTTCTCCATCTTTGGCTGCAGAGCACATAGTCAATCTGATTTCTGTGTTGACCGTCTGGTGATGTCCATGTGTAGAGTCATCTCTTGGGTTGTTGGAAAAGAGTGCTTACTATGACCATCGTATTCTCTTGACAAAATTCTACCAGCCTATGCCCTGCTTCATTTTGTACTCCAAGGCCAAACTTGCCTGTTATTCCAGTTACCTTTTGCCTTCCTACTTTAGCGTTCCAATCCCCCATGATGATAAGGACATCATTTTTTGATGTTAATTCTAGAAGGTGTTGTAGGCCTTCATAGAACTGGTCAACTTCAGCCTCTTCAGCACCAGTGGCTGGGGCATAGACTTGGACTATTGTGATGTTGAATGATTTGCCTTGGATTCGAACTGCGCTCATTCTGTCATTTTGGAGGTTGTATCCCTGTACTGCTTTTCCTACTCTTTTATTGATTATGAAGGCCACTCCATTTCTTCTGAGGGATTCTTGCCCACAATAGTATACCTGATGGTCATCTGAATTAAATTCACCCATTCCTGTCCATTTTAGTTCACTGATTCCTAAGATGTCGATGTTCAGTCTTGTCATCTCTTGTTTGACCACATCCAGCTTGCCTGGATTCATGGATCTTATATTCCAGGTTCCTATGGAGTATAGATCTTTGCAGCATCGGACTCTCCTTTTACCACCAGATGCATCTGCAACAGAGTGTCCTTTCGGCTTTGACCCAGTCGCTTCATTCTTTCTGGGACTACTAGTACTAGCCCTCTGCTCTTCCCCAGTAGCATATTGGACACCTTCCAACCTGAGGGGCTCATCTTCTGGCATCATATCTTTTTGCCTTTTGGTACTGTCCATGGGGTTTTCATGGCAAAGATACTGGAGTGGGTTGCCATTTCCTTCTCCAGTGGATCACGTTTTGTCAGAGCTCTCTGCTATGACCTGTCTGTCTTGGGTGGCCCTGCACGGCATAGCTCATAGCTTCATTGAGCTACGCAAGTCCCTTTGCCATGACAAGGCAGTGATACATGAAGGAGTGCAAAGAATAGATCTGTGTTAAGACATCCTTGAATTAAGGGAAAGACTACATATGACTCAGGACACCCTTGGCCAGATCTTTCAACACATTGTTCTTTTCCCCAAAGCAGCCACTGGGATAAGTGGGTATTGATGCAGGGGAGACTAATCCCTTTTACTACAAAGTTTCCATGATTCATAGCCCTCTGCCTTCCTCCCATGCTGCTACTACTCACAAAATGGAGACACACATGCAGACAGGCATGGAATGAACCGTGAGAAAGAGCAGTAGATCAGACACATCGGTACAGTCTGATTTTCTAAAGTGTGACTAGTTCTCAACCTGTTCTGGTAATTAAAGGATAGCTTAATGCTTTTTTTAAATCCTAGTTTTGATTTCATATCAGTTTGGAAAATATCCTCTTCTTAACAGTAAGCCTTCCATTGTTGTATCCAATGAATGAAATCACAACTAGGACCAATATGTAAGGGAAGCAGTAATAGGAAAATACTAATGACACATAAGTGAATTTGTCCAGCATTGAATCTTCCTAGTTTCCTTTAAAGCTATTTGCTTTCTCCCCTGGCTTGAAGTGAGAGCATGTCTGTAGAAAGCAACTGAGTACAATTTGTCTCCCTGCTAATCTAAGGGTAGTAGCAACAAGTTGATGTTCTTTCTAATGTATTTCATAAGTTTCTTCCTCTGTGTGGTGGACATTGAGGGGAGAAGGGCTGCAGCTGAGACAGGATGTGTGAGAGAAGCTTACAACAGCCATGCATTATTGTTCATTTAAATACTTAAGGTTAGTGTGAGTTTGGTTGGATTTCCACACAAAATACCCCCATACAAAACAGCCCTTAAGTTATAGCATTGATCCCCTCTTACAGTAAAACCCAGCACTCACTTTCCCACAAAAGCCTAGAACTCCCTTGATTCATGTGCACATAAGTTGCATTTTGAAATGTTTAATTTTCTCGAGAAAAAGCACAAAAAACTGGCAGAACTAACCAACACAGCATGCAAATTAGGCTACCTGGATTTGAGGAAATGCAATATGGCAACCCAGCAAACCAGATCCACAAGTTCAAGAAACACAATATATGGTAATATGAAGGTTGCAGTGAATCCATCAGTTCTTTTCAGAGGAAGTCTTTGTAACAGCAAGGCATGGGTAATATACCACAATGCCAGGTCCTTCCCTCTGCATATTAAATCCCCCTGATTTGTCCTATGAATAGAGTTCCTGACAAAGCTTTTTTGAACTATTTCACTAATATTTTGCCCCCCAAATATTGTACTGGTTTAATATACATTTTGTATCTCCGTGTGCGAATAGATGCTGTAGTATACATTTATTTATTTATTTATTTATATTTATGTTTGTGTGTTTGTGTGTGTTGAATAAAAATAAAACTGCAGGTGGGAGATTCTTAAAAATAGTAAAGCAACACCCAAGGTTACAACATACAAGCCACTGATGCAGACAGATGCAGACTTATTTTCCTTGCGCTTGGGGTGTTCTGTTTCTGGTCCATTCCTGTGCCATGGAAAATGCACATTGCACCAATCTTCCTATTGAACTGAAAAAGCAAAGAGAAAATGTTGCAGCACTTCTTCCTGGTAAAATCCTTGCAAAGCAAACACCCCTGATATGTAAACAAGACTCCAGCTCCTGTGTTTGTCCACAGCTAGAGCTACAGATGAACACAGTGTAGTTGTGTGATGACAGGAACAGCTGACTCATTAGTAGAGAGCAGTGAAAGGTAATTAACCCTGGGAAAAGTACAGCTGCCATGCGAGCTGTTCCTTTCTGTAGGATCTGATTAGAAATTAGTGTTAAACCACTGATTCTTTTAAAAAATGTCATTGATAATTCACTTTCACTTTCAGGTGTGGCCCCCCCTGAAAAGGGGCCTCAAATGATACTTACACTTTTATTTTTACTTTTTAAAAGGTCCTTGATATAAAAAGGCTCTTTGAGAGAGCACCACACACCTGTTTGGCTCCCAATGGAGTTTTCTAATTATGATTACTGAATGTTTTGAGGACACCCTTAAAATCTGTGGACAATGCAGCAATCGTTTGGAATAAATAAATAAGGAAATAAATATTAAGTCATGAAATTGTTATTTGAAAGAAATAAGGGCACTTTTAAAATGTTGATTGTTTATATTGCATTTAACATCTGCTAGACCATTTTTTAAATGCTTGTCAGTATCTTGGCTGGTATAAACAGTCCACTGATGACATGAGTGAAACAGAGAGTAAATATCAAATTGATCAGAACACTTATGTTGCATGATTGAAAGAACAAGACAAGTAAGACCAAGCTAAAACAGCTGGCAGAAGAACTAATTTTGATATCACATATATATAAAACTTTAATCAGTATGCTTATGGTGAAGGTATCAGACTTTAACAAAGTGAGGGATAACTAGGTCTGGATTACTCATGTGCAGTGATTGAACACATCAGCTATGGCTTTCAGATCACTTTACTTCTGGTACGTAAGATTTACAAATAGTAAATCTGTAACCTTTGACTTGCCTATTCTATAAGAGTAATGGAGACTGCTTTAGAAATTAGTGTTTGCAAGTCCACTAGAACAGCAACAGTGGCCAAGTTTCCAGAATGGGCATATAAATTTCCAGAAAATATCATGGGGCTGATAACACATGAAACAATCAACTCAGTCTCTCATCAGTGACAACAAAGGATGGGGTTAACCCATTTAGTATGGTAACTTATATGGTGACTGATTAGATGAATGTAAGTTACTGGTTGCTTAATACATTGACAGGGAGAACATGGCCAGCTAGTGAGTTCAACATCTGTGTCATCAAAGAAAGTGTACTGATTCTCAGCAAGTCTTGATCTCTCAGCCTCATTGATTGGGGTTCAGGCATTGAGCATTTAGGCTGGGTAGAGCAGCTCAGGGTCTGTGAAAACTTTTCTAAAATAAATGGCTTATATTTTGCAGTAAGTATGCCAAACTTATGCATATGCTATATTCAAAGATTAACCCAAGATTTGATGAAAGTTGTAAGAGACTGTCCATAGGGAGAATCCCATAAGTGCTGGGTGGGGAGCCCTGCCTTTAACTGTTAGGGCAGTTACAAATCTTTTAGAGGCAGCAGACTGCTTTTCTCATGGCACTGTTGAATTTAATGAACATATGTGATTTGCATGCTCAGAGATGGCACACTTCTTTCTTTTGTGTGATTCAACACCCCCAGCCTCACCCCCGCTCCTTGGGGTATGTCTGTCATGTCTATTGAAGGGAGAAACCTTTGTTCACAAAGAAGAGAAGAACTGCGTCTAAAGACTGAAAGGAATAGCTCTTTCTTCTAATTGTTGTTATTGTTTTTTAAAGTACATTCAATGGACAAAGTGCTTTATAATTCTTATATTTTATTTCAGAACATTGGTCTTGCAAGTTCAAAAGTTGGGGGAGGGAACTAAATGAATTGAACTAATAATCTTTTAAAAAGATAAAGAATTCTAAAATTTTCCGATAATACAGGGGATACAAAGCTATTGGCCCCTCTCCTCACATTTAGCCAGTGAGAGACCAAACTTCAGATCTGTTCATGTACATACAATTCAAACATTTTTACCATTTCTCATCCTAGTCTAGGTATCTATGAGAATTTTGTTCATGTTTGCAAATCATGAGAATATGTTCCCTCTATAAGCCTAAATGTGAGCAGGAAACCACCGAGGTGCCTTTTAAGAAAAGGTACTGTTCCTCTATTAAAAATGCATTCTTTTCCAATTCAAATGAAATGGGGAAAAAACAGCATAATCAAATGCCAGAAATGGGATGAGATAAACTTCTAGAAGGTTTTTGAAGAATTTTGGCAATCCACAAAATTTCTTGTTTGCCCGTCTCTGAAGATCATTATCAGGATCAGGTAAAAAAGACCATGAATATGCTTGTGACTTACAAAATGACAAAAATTCCACAACCTGGGACTTCCATCAAATTCCTCTGGATCAGCTTCCAATCTGGTTCATTCTCCTGTCCTCTGAACCAGGGATGGGCAGACAGTAGACTGAGTGATATCCATAGATCACTAAAGGTTTCTCATTCTAAATTGTCTAACATAAGCAACCAAATGGGGGTCTCCACTGCTGAATTAAGTTGCTGGGAAAAAACCTTGGAGCAAAATCAGTTGCTGATTTTTGTGTAAAAGTCTTATAAGTTTGATTCTGGTTCTGATCTTTAGGTTAAGCATAACCTTGGAAACATCCTATTCTTCATTTTTTTAGCGTATAAACACCCATTTGAGTTACTCAGTTTATTGAACCTTGGGATTTTATTTTAAAATAATAACAACAAAGTATATCCCATTAGCCTAAAATATGTCCACCCTGCTATAGAGAAGGACCAGAGAGCAATCCCACTCCATGTTCCATTGTGATCAAAGAAGATAATAAGTCATGTGTTTCTAGGAGTGAAATCTCAGAACTGTATTTCCTCTCTTCCCTACAGGGGCACCCTCTCTATGTTAGTTGCAGTTCATAGGGACTCTGCACTGGGGTCAAGTAAGCAAGGGAGGAGGTTAATGCCTTCTGTTTTCTCACATAGAGATGCAGCTGAGAGATGTACTACATGATAAGGCAAATTTTCCCAATCCTTTACAGAAGATCTCTGCTGCAGTGTTGCCACTATTTAGTTAGAGGTTGATCCCAGTTGGTTCCATGTCCATCCCTTCATGCCATTGTGAAAGCTGCAGTTGCCATCTAACAAATGAGGACCAGGGCTGGTCAACACTATCAACACTAACACTAACAACACTAACAAAGGGGCCTTCCCAAAGGAGTTTTTAAAGACTCATCTGTTTTAGACAGCCTTTTCTTAAAAAGAAAACAAAAATGTTTAAGTCTTTTTAAATTGGAACTGAAATACTTAACCCATTTTTATTGATTTTATTATTTGCATACTGGGTTGAATGTAATTATTGTTATATATATTATCACTTACCATTTTAGATTTTGCTGATGATTCTGAGATGACCTTATGGCAATTTGAAGAATCTTTTGATTTGTATTTGTGTTTTAGATATTGGAAGCTGATTTATGGTGCCTAAAATGTCTTTAATTAAATATCTAATATTCTGTAGACGTAGTAGGCATAACAGAAAGCAACTTGGTTTAATTAGTTCCTATGCTTATCTTTCCTTAAGAAAGGATGGAATTTCATCTTAGTGGCTCCTAAGGTGGCCATATGCCCTCTTTTACAGAGGACAGTCCTCTTTCTGAAAGGTCATCAGTTTGAAAGGCAGCCCATTCCAAGTCCAGTTTAAGGACAGAGAACCACCAGAAGGAAAACAGGGGCCTTAACGCTGAATATTAATAGGCCCTGGGTAGCAGGCTGAACAAGGGACACAAGACACCTAGTTACAATATTCTGCACTGAAGTGATATGCACTCTATTTTTATTTATTTTACAATAATAATTTCTGAATTTGCACCTATATATTAGCATATGCAAATCTTATGTAAATTATTTGTCCCTCTTATCTCTTCTTTGATGATGAATTTCCTGTTTTCTCTGAGTCATGAGTACCTATTCTAGTGCTCCTTCTGTTTTGAGTGCTGCTTTGTCTCTGTTTATTATTGGTTATACATGTTGCTCACTAAGCAAATACACTGCAGAGCCTTCCTTCATTACTGTGAGACTTACTCAAGACCTTATAGCTTCCATGTTGGTCACCCAAAGGGCCTAGAGCTTCTGAGCCATTTCTTGACTAGGCAAGGATAGATCAGTCTATTTCTGGTGTCTTTCAATCTTATACATCATTGTTCATAACTCAGTCTGTCCTCTTCTGCCATCAATCTGATTTTTTTTAAAGTATGAAAAATCCCATTATTTTGTACATATTTTACTGAACATGGATTCTGAATAAAATATGCATTTTCTAGCCATCTTCATTATTGTTCTTGATTGAGAACTGCAAAATTCAGAGAAGATACTGTATTCTGTTCAGTGTATTATAGTCCAGCAACTGTGAATCAGGTTGTGATGCTTAACATGCAGATCAAAGAAAATAATTTGGATTGTCTTAAATATTCAGCCTTGCAAAATCTTAGCATATTTTACTATAACGGACACTTGGATCAGAAAGTATGTGTGGTCTTTGAACTTCACTGTTTTACACTAAATTGCTCTGAAATTGCAAGCTATGGTGGTACAGTTTTACTCAAAATATTACAGATCATTCTAACCTAAGCCTTGAAGTTAAGTGGTTAGTTCAGTAAGACACGGTTGCCATAGTTATCCTAAGAAACAGAGAATAACTTTTCATTTTTCAAAATTGTAGCTTGAAATTAGGAAGAGAAACAAGCACCAGAAGTTTATTATTGGAGTTTTAACTGACTCTAAAATAGATATAGAAGTCTTGAAAGTGTAACATGTTATCATTTTTAAAGCTGACATATGCAACAGACTATCAAGAAATTCTAAATTCTATTCCAGCTATTTATTACCATCCATTCCAAATGTGGGGTGAAAAGCTTTCATTATAAAAGAATCTGTTTTTAACATTAAAAGTCATTCCTAAACATAACACTTCCTCTGCTCCAAGTTCCAACTTTGGTGTATATCATGAGCAGTCTTTTTTTAAAGGCCTGTTGGAAGGGAAATGGCAAATATGACTTCTACCCTCCCCATCATTGTGGTTTAGGGTGGATTTTTTTCCAGTTTGGGAATGAAATGTGTTCTTCCCCAAAGTGTTAATGGAGGTCACCATTGTTGCCTCCCTTTTCTGCATATAAGCAAAAGAGTTCTTGCAGAGTTGATTGCTGAGGAGCAAAAATGATCGACTTCCGTGTATTTCACCTTCAGCTTGAAAGCCACAGTGATTAACAGGACTTTTACAAAGTTTTCATGTAGTTACAAGGACAGCTTCAATCTTCTGTCATTTTTTTGCATTACCTATGATTATGCTTTTACCACCAAAATGCATTTATTTTAAAGGTAACAATACCGACTCAGGGAATAGCTTATGTTTCATCTATATTTATCAGCACTCACTGTACATTTGTGTCTTCATTACCAGGAAATATTAAGGGACATTGTGCCATCTATTCCTGTTTACAGTTTATTATGCAGAGATAGGAAACACTTAGCATGTAAAATGAATGTAGAAATTATTCCTGGATAGAAACACGGACATTTCCCACTCGTTGGCTCTTTCTCCTCCATCACCGGATCAGAGTGTAATTGTCAGTAATCAGGCCTGGTTGCTGCTGATAAAACCACTCTGAATGCTAGCAGCCTTCTTTGTGTGATGACTCAATTATTCCAGAAGTGCCTCATCAAATCTGCCCCATCAGCTGGGCTAATAAATAAGGAGAAGAAACTGGCCCCCCAAAGCAAATTATAAATCCATTTGCATTAACCATTTCGCTGGTCCATGATCTAGGCAGAAATAAGCATGGCAGATTGTGTTAAGCTTATTTGAATATGTTTATAATGTTTACAGCAGGCACCCCCTGCTTTTTTCTCCCTTCTTCTTTTTAACACAAGGTGTTGAAACTATCAGCCATGAATAGCATCTAAATGTAGTTGCGTTAATTAACATGAGGCCTTGGGCATCTTTGTGCAATATTTTGTTGCTTAAATCAGGTAAAGTTAAACCTTCCTGCTAGGTGAAATATGATCTTGCACAAGGTATTAGAAACTGCTGCAGTGTGTATAAAAAAGAAATCAGAGGAGGGAGCTTTTACAGGTATTGTGAGGACAAGTACAGAGGTTAAATGGTTTTCTCACACAGGCAAAACTAAACTCATTATGCCACCACGATAACTAAAACAAAATTAAAATAGACATCTTGAAAGATAGTGATTTAGTCACTATTTAAAAGCAAGCATTAAAGGGTTCTTTGCCTTTGGCATTTGGCCTGGCCCCAAACTATTGTGGCACACAATTATTTGATTCAGCTGTGCTTTTAGGTTGAGGGTGAACCTTGGGGTGAAATCTGAGATGGTGTCAGAGAGCTCTTTAGGATGCCTCCTTGGGGAATGCAGAACCTGAGGCATAAGAAGACAAACACCAGTAATTATGGAGGCAGATCTGGACTGATGAGCCAGTAAGGCAATCGAGCCACTTTGCAAATGCAAGCCACAATTCTGCCCTGATGTGTACACAGAGGGACCACCAGATTCCATTGCACTGCAGTTATGGGGTCTACAGAAAGGTCCCTAACTGGCCAGCTGCCCCTTCTGCAGGCGCAACCTCTGTTGACACTGGTGCTCAAAGTATTTTCACCTAGGGGCACTTGGAGGGCGTGGAAAGTCTTAGCCTGCTGTGCCAATGCTTCAGCTGGAGGCTCTGTCTTAAGTCAGGGGTAGTCCACCTCTGGGACATTGTCACATTTTGCAATTTGAGAAAGTGCTGTGGGCACCACCATAAATGACTCCTCTAGGAGGGATGGCAAGGGAGAATTAACTGTCCTGAAAGACTAAGTACAAGGCAGTGGTGGGGTCCAAGTCCCACCACATTAAATAATGCCTTTGAAGCCACTATATTCAGCATCAACAAATACATTTTCCCTTCTTTTTTTAGGTACATGGAATGTCCGGGGATGCCAAATTCCCTACTCTTGTTGTAAGGGCTCTTTGAAGCAACTAAGCAGTGACTGAGGTAGTTCAGGAAATTTTGCTCATAATTTAGAGACCATGAGTTAATATAAAGATGTATGAGAAATTAATTTCAATTTGTTTTTGATCAGGATTTACCTTCTGGTTTGAACAAGGACTTAGACACAATCTGTGGTCAAAATGTGCATATTACCAAACTTGCAAAAATAATTGTGTACATGTATACATCTGAAAAAAATGCTTTAAACCTGTACTTTTGGGGAAAATGAACAAACACATTTTGTTCAATGGGAGAAGAGCATGCACTGTTCAAAGATGTGTACATGTGGAAAATATGCACAAAAATAGATCTGGATTTTCAAATAGGAGAAAATAAAACCAAAAAGCTTGCAATTTTTCCAGGACTCAGGAAGGAATGCTCTGTGAGATAGAATTCAAAGAACTTTGCAAGCTTGAATTTTACTGATTTGTACATCTGTAGTTAATAAAATGGCATCCGTCAGCTAACTCTATAGTGATCTCTAGTAACTGGCCATTTCATCTAAGGTCTGTGGTTGAGATGGGATTGCTACAATCTGTGCAAGGACATTTGTACACATTCTTCTGGACATTTGTGGCTTCCAGAATATAAAGGCGGTTCCCAGTCTATCTTCCTGATTGCTGCTCAGTGACAGTACATTCAAGCACAGGCTGCAACAAGCATGAGGCCTCTTGCACCATGGTGCACCTGAGCTTCTAGCTTTCCTTTCAAGAGATCAGGATTGTGGCCTAAAAGTGTTTCATGGATAATAAAAAGCAGGAACAAAATCAAGATGAAGTGGGAATTGACTAAATGAGAAGCCCAGCCAGTATGTTAACAGTTTCCATGATTTCCAGTGGGTATAGAAGCATTTTTGAGGCATGGCCAGGAAGCACTGCTTTTTGATAAATCTTGGCCTGCTTCAGAAATAAAGTGAGTATAGCATGTTTTAGTTGCACCAAACCCTCCATCCCTTTCTGGAACCCTCTGATGAATCAGCCAAGGGAGTGGCAAACCTTACAGCTCTAAATGTGCTGTTAGACTTTGCAGCAAATGTCAGAAAATCTAACATGGCTTGTAGGGTCTCCATGACCTGCACAAGGTCTCATCTCCTCTGCTTAAAGGACTGCTATATGTGAATGAATGGTTTTAACAAGATGAAAAGAGGCCTAATATGGCTCAAGGGACCTCCTCAGGCCAATTTTGCTGCCTTTCACCTTTCTGGCAGGAACAGACTGCAGGAATCCATTCCAAGCACTGCAATCCACCCCAGAAATTTTGGAAAAATGGAAAGAATTCATTATATGCACCACTAACAATTTTTGGAGTAGTTTTGCCGATCCATGTTAAGTTCATAAATCCTTGTGCATTAGATTTAGGCTCTAAAATCACTTATTCCAAGTGAAAGCATGTGCTTATTCAGATCTTTTAAATGGTTTTGTTTAAAATTATTTAGGAGCTTGAGAATTCATTGGACTACTAACAAGTCATTTAGTCATTAACATTTCTATACTGTCCAGTAGCTGAAGCTCTCTGGACAGTACACACAGCAATTCACAAAACACAAATGCAACAAAATACAGTGTAACATACAAACACAATAAAAACATAAAATTCAGCAAATTTCTACATGCAAATGTTACATAAACAGTCAAAACAGTATCAGTTAAAGAAAAAAAGCCTGTTGAGACAGCAAACTTGTCTTATCATACCCCATTACAAGCTTGGAAGGAGAAGGCAGTCCTAAGCTCGTGCCAGAAAGATGGCAAAGTTGGTGCCAGGTGGGCTTCAGTTAGGAGATCTTTCCATAAGCTGTGAGACCACTGAGAAGAACTTCTCCCTTGTTGCCACTGTCTTAGCCTCTCCCAGAGTTCAGAGGAAGACCTCAGTTGTGAATTGTAGTGTCTGAGTAGATTCGGGTCAGGAAATGTATTCACCAGATACAACTGAACAAATATAGCATGATCGCTACTATTATGGTTGGGCGGTTGGTTGTTTAAATGGCAATCCATAATTTTGGCAGTGTACTGCATTAAGAAATGAAGTTAATGGTAAAAGATAAAAGCACAAGCAATCCTAGTCAATTTCTGAACCAGCATCTCATCAGTACTAATCACAGCAGCACACTCTGGGACACAGACTCAGTTCTTGCTGTGTTGAGGGTTGGCCACTGCATGGAGGAAGGCACATGCTATTTTCACATATGCCCCAAGCCTTCAAATGGTTCAATAGAATTGTTGATTGTGAACAACTGATTAACAATAGTTAATTGTTTCCAGAGAAAGCAAGAAGTAGTGAAATAAAAACTCACACATGTAGTTCTTTATTTTGATGTTTTCCCCAAAGAAATCAAAAGTGTTGTGCAATCTATAGCAATGGTGAAAAATAGTTTGACAAGGAAGCCATTACTTAGGTAGCACATTGCTACATTCCAACCAACATGTTGCCTGCAGATGACAATAGCTGAACAAATTAGTATCCTCTAATCTTGCTATACCAAGTAGAGATGCTTGTATATTTCTGCAATTAACAACTGAATTCAGAGCTGATTTACAGGACCCTCCACAGCTGCAGCTTGCAGGGTTTGTTGCTGAGGGAACATGCATAATGAAGTGTTTATGGTAGTCCTTTGTCTTAAATCTAGAACCTCATAAAGTCTGTGAAGAAAAAGTTCATGTAGCTTTTGGAAGGTATTATCATTCATTTGTTCAACACCTAACTATCGATAACTGTCTGCATGGGGTGAAGCAGGCTCACAATTATATTAATAAAGGCTGATGCTGACATATATTAGTTGCATGCAAACAAACAAACTCCAGCTCATCAGGTAAATATCCAGCAGGATCATGTCTTGGCCTTAATGACATTCTGATAAAGTTGCACATTGTAAGAGGGACAGACTATGAGGGATCATTGGCTATTTCAGACAGAGGATCTCTTCTCATGTTATGTTTGGTAATCATTGAGAGCATGACAGTTGATCCCATTTTCAACTGGATGCTGAAGCCATAACAGACACAATTCATTTGGAGAGATATGGACGTGTGAAGGGCCAGCATCTCAGATAGTTCATGTTCTTTCTAACATAGAGGTGTTGTGGTCCTGGTATTACACTTTCACACATGTCTAGACAAGGCTGCAAAACCTGAGAACACACACCTGTTCTTTAAGCTTAAAAGACAACCAATCTTGAAGGGAAAGTGTTGCCTTCAGGTTGTGGCTTTGGATTTAGCTTTTTTCTTTTGTAATGACATTTTATCTACCTATAAGTGGGCAAAGACACAGGATATTCCAGAACAAGTAATCTAAAGTGGCAAGAAGGAAGGTCAAGGAACATTTAGTAAGGCCATAGTTTTTAGGGACTTTTTTATTTGTTTGTTTCATTTCAATTCCCCCACAGCCAAAGCTCTCTGGGTGGTTTACAATAATTTAGGGGATGAGGATAATATAATGCAAATGCTCTGAAATAGAATCATTGAGTTGTCCAGCTGTCTGAACTTTATTATCAATATGTCAATGCTTAGTTATTTCTCTGGATCACCCCTAACTACACACCAGGAAAAGTTTAAGCTGTCACAAATGTAGGCTTGGGTTTCATTCATCATTATCATCATCAGAACCTGGACAATTAAACCATGAAGTTTTCAGAGGATGTTCAATGGCCTCTTTACCATAGGCAGTGCTTTTTTTGTCATAGAATGCACCGGAACGGAGTTCTGGCACCTTTTTTCAACAGATTTTCCAAGTTTTAAAAGTAACTTTTGAAAATTTGATGTTTGGTCCACATGTATTTGAATCACCCTGTCGAGCGTAGCAGGTTGGCAGCAAAATCATTAAAACGGTGCATGCAGGCTGCTTGTGTGTCGAATCCGATGCATGCGCATTCGTCCAAGCTGGTTGTGATGGTGCTGCTCAGCTTGTGATTGGTCGTGCACTGAGTGTTTACTGCAGGTGGCAACCGTTATGTTTCATTACGCAACTGATGTGTGTGGGTGTGTGTACAATGATTGACTACATGTGAAAGGTAAATAATTTCATGAGTTCCAGCACCTTTTTTCTTACAAAAAAAGCACTGACCATAGGTATGCACCCAGTTAATGTTTAAGCTGTTTGGAAATTATGGTAGCTACAATCCAACATTTCTGGAGGGTACCAAGTGATGGAAGGCTACCTTACTTCATGGATAAAACAGCAGAAGAAAAATAAATGTTATAGTTCTCGCATAATGCTGCATTGCTGTGGGGACAGTCAAAGATTCTGCTGCCTCAGCTATGCCATTAGACTCCACTCCATGGGGCCTGCAAAGTTCCATCACAGGTCAGTCACAGTGCCAGATGTGAGAGCCGCCCTAATGATGTTCACAATCTTGTTAACAATTAGTCTCAGAGGTTCAAATTAAGATACCAACACTCCTCTGTCTCTGTGCACACTGAAATCACTGGAGGTGGCTTATATATTCTACATATATTCTACATATATTATATATTCTACATATGTCCACCCACCTGGAGTAGCCATTGGCCAGCATATTGACTGACAATATGCTAGAACACTTGCAACTCAGGTGGCAAACATGCAAAAAACATTTTGGGAAGCTATAGTGGTATAAAAGAATTCTAACTGTCAGAATGCATAAACTGGGGATGTAGTCTGTGTGCATCCCTGCAACATTATAATTTCCTCATAAAATGATACATATGTGGATGTGAACTCCAGTCTTCAACAGGCTGCATCCTGAGACACATAACATCCCTGAAATGTTCGCAATAGTGCACAGCTATTAGTACAGCATTTTCTGTGAGGTCTTCTCATCTAGATCTCTGTCTTATGATCAGGTCGCAGTGACAATCACATTGTGTCCTACCCCGGCAAGGCAGGGCAACAGTGAGAGGATATATGTGAAAATACTGTAAAAGCAACATGTTGGGTGGTAGATAGCAACTGAGCCCAGAGCCAGTGCCTGCAGCAGAATCACTTTTCTTTGATTGAACTAGTTTGATGGGTTTGATTTGTTTTGCTTTCTTTTGATGCAGGTGTTGGAAAGCTTACACATAAGGTCAAAGAGATTGGTCCTAGGACATCCTTCTTCTGGCTGTGCTAGCATTTTAAGAGCAAGGGTTACTTTCCTGGGAGAACATTCAAACCTGTCATTTCTGACTGCACCCCTGTTTCAGGGGTGAAATAAATGCATGTGTGATATCAGCAAACTGGCGCCTCCACCTCCAACTTACATGCATTCATTAGAACATTGTCCTTGTGTGCAAAGGCTTCAATGGATCTGATCATTTGAAATGTGCTTCAGTGCCATATTAAGCTGTTGCTGGCCTAGAGTGACATTAAAATTTTTGTTTCCACAATTTCTATAATGGAAAGTGCCACAATAGACAACCAAGTTTTTTTTTCCCAATGAACAGCAACACTTGCCATAATTAATGCTGGGAGTTGAATTCAGCTAGGGTCTGATATGATGTAAGGCAGATGCATATGCTACAAGACAGTAGTCTCAATGCTGTGCTTCTTTTAGGACTCAGACATCTATAGTCTAAAACTGTGAATGAACATAGTCTTATTCCAGGACTGTACAGCTAAAATTGGAGGGCTGAGTAACCTGATCTGTTTTTGAACAGAGGTTCAGTTCAGCCTACTTATGCATCAGTTTTTAACTTCAGTCCAGCATGCATTTCATAAATTTGTCCTCATATATTCAGTTTGCAGAGAATTCTCCTAATGTGCACAATTTTTGCAAACAATGCTCTGCCTTAAGGAGTGCATTTTTGTCCATACTTCTGTAAAGTGTGGATTCCCATGCACAAGCACATTCTGGCTTGCTTATACATTCAGAACATACACACTGGACATTTTTATATAAATGTTTACATCAAATGTGTGCATTTTCCGTCCTGATCGATGTATAGGGATTTAACAAATCTTCCATAGTTCTTTGATAGTGTCTGAGCGATTATGCAGCTTCTCTACTTTATTTGGCAATCTATTGCACTTTGCAGTCAGTCTGCAAAGTTACACCCGCCTCTGTGCACTTTCCTAAGTGGATCTCAGCTGTGCTGTCTTAACTCTCAGTCCCTTAGGAAACAAGAGACAGCAGATGGGGTTAGGGCAGAGGGTTGACGTTTCTGACAGTAAACGGCCCTGTTGTTGAGTTGAAGCTGTGAGCGTCAGGAAGCGCCTTGTCCCTTGAGAACCAACCACTGAAGAAAGTTGAAAACGAGCCTTTTGAGAAATGCTATTAAAAGTAGTAAAATTTACAATTGTGCAGATGATGTGCTGCTGTGTGGTTATTCGGATGCTAATGAGTTTGACATTAGGGAACTCCAAGGGTTTACAGCTACTCCCTTATGTGATTTAGCACTTTATTGGCAATCTTTGAGAAAATAAGTGGAAAATGTATTGCTAATAAATATATAACCTGATGAAGCATTAGAGAGGGAAAAGGCTGCTAAATTTAAGGATATAGAAAGGGCTTCTCTCCGGGATCTTTTGTTTTAGGATAATCTATTGCAAACAAAAGGACTGAGGCAGGTGCAAAGTGGCTCTTGTATGAAACTAGATTACTAAATTAAAATCTTATCAGGGAACACAACCTATTTTCCTAGGAGCATGTCTATTATAAGATTAACATCCTTTTAGGTACTTGGCTCTTTTCCGTCCTCTCAGCCATTGCACTGTTATTTTCTTTCATTGCTGCAACTACTTGCTAAACTTTTTTGGGGGCGGGGGTCATATTTGAATTTGGAAGCCTAGGAGCAGCAAAAACCAGTTTGTATGATTTTCATTTTAAAGGGTTGATATACTATATCTATTATGAAGAGTGCATCAAAGTGCGCAAACTGTAGAAGTAAGCTCATGCTGTGATGAATCAGCAGCATTTAATGCATCATAGGAATGATCTACTCACAGAATGGCAGAGGTGATGGATTACTTACTTTCATCTATTCTTTCCCTGCCCAACTTAGATATAGCAATCCTGGAACATTGCTCACCATTTAGGAATGTCCAGGTACCGTTGTACAGGTCAAAGTGGGATTTGCTGTAGTCCTGTGAGAGCCATCACCTTCTTCCTCTTCCATAACATTTAAAGGGCCCATCTTCAGCAGCTGCTGTTTTTATATACTGTATGGACAGCAAAATTAATTCAGTGTTAAATTCCAGAATAGTTTCAGAACACGTCTGAAATTGTTTTACACTACCATGTCAAACGGAGCAATGAAAGGCTATATACAATCTAGAAAACTGATTTGAGAGGTCATTATTTCATTCTATGTGGGGCAAACAGATTAGGTATTTTCAGTAATTGAAGCAAAATAAAATAGGCACAATCCATGCGGATTCTCTCTTTCACAATTGAAATTTACCCTGATTCATCCCACTGGAATTTTGGAATAGAATTGGCTATGACAGGAGTCTTGTGCAAGACGCTAACAATGTTTACTGGGAGGGGACTGGACCCAACATTTTATAGTGCTTAATTGCAGCCCTTTCCACTCTTTCTCTGCTAAGAAAATGAATTGTCTGCATGTCAATAATTCAGTAATTTCTGAACAGAGTTCTTCAGTGACTGTTTAGGAAGCAAAACAGATATTAGTTTAAATGTGTGCCTAACAACTATGTCTTCCTTTTCATTTAAACTAAGTTCAGAAGTAGGTTCAATCCAGATCTTAAAAGCCTCCATCCTGATAGGGTCCATATCTGATCAGGTGCCTAAAACCTGTGCCTGGTACTTCATTTAAAGCAATGTTTGTTAGGCCCTAAGTATTTAGAAAAGACAGAACAACACACACAGTATCAGGCATTTTGACTACATTCTTGCTATAGGTATCTTTGCAGGCACACCTGTTTTGATATGGGTTCTTAAGTAGTGCCATAGCTTACAAAGAGTAAAGATTAGTAGGTCTGATTCATATAATTATGAATTACTCCCAGGTATAAAGAGATATTCAGTCTCAATTTGGTGAAGTGTTTATGTAAAATAAAAGTGCATGGGTGGGGGGGGGGAGACTGAATTTGACAGACTGTTGAGCTATTTCTTGGGTGAAAAGTGTGAGTAAAGGCACAATCCCATGCAAGTTTAGGCAGAAAAAAGGCCAACAACTCCCAGAATGCTCTAGCTGGGCATTGGTGTGTCTGAACTTGGCTAAAATAGCAACAATATCACAATTCCTGATAAGTGATGCACACTGGGTTGGTCCTCTAACAAAGAAATGCTATTTAACTACACTCTTCCTTTGCTTAGTGCTATCACCTTCTTACTTCCTTCCATCTGTATCTGCCCTGTGGTGAATTTTAGGAATTAGTAATCTATTTAGGACAGGAACCCATCTTCTTGCTATGTTAAGGCAAGTGCCAAGAGCCACACACATTTGTGGGGTGGGGGGGGATGGTGCTGTCAATATGCAAATCATTTATTTAATGCTTTGAAATGGATCTACCAGGGCTTAGATCTGGAAGCCCTTTCCCATAAGACTTGATGAATAAGGATACTTTGCAGTCATGCAGTAATGAAGAATGTGTACTCCGCATGTGCTCAGGAACATTTTCCATCTAACATCGTATGTTCCTTTGTTGCTTGAGCTCTAGCATGGAAAACAGATGTCAGGAATAATTGCTGGCACACAACCAGCCTTGCTTTGCAGCTCTTGTGGGCTAAAAGAAAGCATATTGGTACACTTTCCCTTAATAAAGTAGGTTTTACACTGCATGGTGATAGCACCACTGAATTATTTCCTAAGAGCACCTCCTGTTATACTTTAGAGAGAGGACTCTGAGAGTGGAGCCCTTTGTTCATCCAAAGCCCTGCCAGCAAGAGCCAGGCTGGGTGGGTGGATGGATGTGCTTCCCATTATACCTTAAAAATCAAGTTCAACCAAATGGCCATCTCAGCCTGTCTAGCAGACCATCATGACTGTTGATGGGCAATGGGATGTCCCTGATTTCATGCACTTCGCCAGCCACTGACACCCCACCCTTCCTGCCTCTCTGATCCTCAGCAAATCCAGAAGACTCACTGCAAAGCTTTTCAGAGTGGCTGGGAGGGAGGGAAAAGGGAGATCCCCACTTAGATTCCTCTTTTCATTGTAGCTGTATCTATGGCTTTGGAGGAGTGGGGAGTTGCTATGTCTATGGGCAGTGGGGAGGAGATCTCCAGCATCCTATGGTCCTCCAAAGACCAAAGGATTGTTCTGTCTATTTTATTCTAAGAAGAAGGAACAGTGAAGGACAACATTGGGCTATAAATCTTGTATATCCAAGCCTGTTCCAAACAACAATAACAGTTATTTCAAAATAAATACATGCAACACATCTGTGTATGTTATAATACATAACATATAACCTTTGGGCTTTGAAAGAAGTTTAATACTTACTTAGTGAATTATTATTCCCACTTTCTACACCATCTACCAAATAGAGTTTTTAAATAAAGAAATATGTACCTCTATAATCAAAACTGTCTTACTGACCTAATCTAACATCAGCGTGAATGGCAACCAAGTGTCTCTCAGATTTTTGAATTACAAGTACCATCACTCCCAGCTGGAATGACTAATGGTCAAGGATGATAAGGGTTATAGTTCAAAATATCCAAAGGGACCCAGGTTGTCTTCTCTTCTGCTTTAACATGACAAAGACATGCACTGGTTGTGTAGCTGGAGTGGATTTTGGTAGCATTGCAGGAGCATATTTTAGCATCCAGAACTGGATGACAGGATACAATTGATTTCATTTAATTTTTATGCCAGCCTTCCTCCAGAAAGCTCAGGGGAGTATTCATTGTCTGCTACCCATCTTTTTAAAAAATATTACCTTCTGGGGTTTTTTAGCTATACAGAAGAAAACACCACCACAATAGAACAGATCGTTCTACTAATCATAATACTTTATCTTCACGCTAGCTTTCTGAATTGGTTTTCTTAGACTGGGTGAAGGTAACTGGCCCATAGTGAGCATTATGGGTATCCGAGCAGGTTTTTGAGCCTGGAACTGCTCTACACTTTGCCCCAATCTCACTCTTTTGTGTGGAGTTGCCTTATGTTAAACTATGCACTCTCATGTAACTCAGTGCAACTTACTTCCAAGCAAAGGACAGATAAGTGTTGACATAAATTGCTCCATCAGGTTAGTGTAGAAATGTATTTTCCATAACTTAAACTTGTTATAATTTACTATGTGTGCTCAAATTTAAGCCAAATCATTAAAATCATAAGTAATGTATATGAATCTTAGATGAGCGAAATAATATCTTATTTGGGTGCAATGATAATTCCTTTCAAGGTAATGGAAGCCTACCAATTGAAAGGTACACGGCAGGCTCTGCATATGGAGCCTGCTGGAAGGAAAGGGGAGCCAGGTACAGCCCACTTTCCCCCTGCTTTGTTTTTGGTTTTGCTCATTCACTTTGCATTCTTTCTTACAGAGAATGAATTTTGGGATTATCTGTTAAGTCAGACAAGACATTTTGGTCCGAGAGACGGATTTGGTCATTTGGAATTTGCACATAAATTTGCTCCGAAGCAAGCAAAGGTGGGAGAATGCATTCAGTGTTTAGTTTTGAGTGGAAAGTATGTGATTCATTTGTTGCACTACTGTTTCATTTGCAAATTTCATTGTCACTCACAAACTTTGGTTTCATTTGAACTGTTGCAGTATATGTTAGGTTCCAATGTGCTGTCATTCCAAAACGGTCAAGCGGCATCAACGTTTTCAGATGCACATGTCTCCCTCACAGTTTAAATACGTTCTTTAGCAGGCATGCATCCAATTCAAAATAGGAGAAATTTCTTTTAAAAATACATTAGCATTACGATGTTTGGTGTATGTAAATACTACAATCAAATAAACCATCTTTTCTATTTGCTCATCATTTTAAGGATCAGATTTTTATTCTTTTTTTAACAATTATTCTTGCCATATTCAGAAAACATTTCTTTGTAAAAGAAGCCTAACACGGGGAGAAAGTTTTTTAAAATCAGATTTTAAATCAGCTTGTCCTGACCTAGCATTTATGATATTATCATACAATATTTTTACATATTTGTTCTGAAAATATAAAGCTGGCACCTGCCCCCTCATTTCATAAAGCTACGACTTTACCCTCTGATGACTTGGTAAAGCAGACTAATAGAAATCCTTGGCACACATTAGTTACCTAAGGGAATAATAGAACTATTTGCTGTAATCGTTTGGCAAAAGGACATAAACATATGGCTTTGGTTTATATTCAGCACTGCCAGTTGTGCAAAGTTGCATGGATGAGGTATACAACAGCAGTGACAACTCTGAAATCAGAAGTGAGAATCAAAATAAATCATCCTCATTACAGAACCATCCAAGCTTGTCTCTGGTCTAACGTTTATTCTGCTGTTATGCATGTTCAAATATTAGATCTCTCTTTGAAAAAGACTCCTTCAAAAATATACATAGCATTTGGCCATCAGTTATCATGGTGTCCTAGAATGGATTACACGGTATGTAGTCTCAAATTGAATCTGTTTTCAGATTCAGATTTAGCGTTTGGACTTATTTATTTTAGTTTCAGAGGATAACAACACAGCTAAAGCAGTCTGAGTCGCACTACTCATTTTTCATTTGGGGGAGACAACAGCACCAGTGTTGAAAGGGAAAATATGGTGCTGGAAATAAGTTATCAAAATCCAGAAAGTCACACAATGTCATAGAAAAGCTCCTCAAAGAATGTTTTAGAATTTAAACGTGATGGTTAAAAATGAATCCCAAACTTGTCTGAATAATTTACCTGACAAACAAAACAGATGTTACTTCAAATATATATTTAGCAGCTATGTCTTTTTATTTTCATTTTAATAATGTAATTTCTTGATGAAGTTGGCAGCCCCTCTTCTGAATCAAGATCCTGGGACTTAAGGATAGGGGAGCTTTTAGGTTCCAGAGCCACTGCCACTATAAAACATTAAAAGCACTTTAACACGATAGTTATAATCTATACAGTTATATCAATAGATATAACACATGCTTATCCTGCAAGTATGTGTATACATGGAAGGACTGAAGTTTAATATTCATCTACTCTAACTAGATTTAAAGTGATCGTAGAAAATTTGACTGATTAGCTTTAGTCTTTCATCCTGGAAATAATTTGTTTTGATTTAGAACTGCAATATATCTGGCATCATAGTAGCAAGCAAGTCATATCCAAGTGGGTAATGTTATCCATAACCAGTAAACTCCAAGGACTTTCATTTATACTCCCTTACAACCTGAATCTTGCTAGCACAACTCCAGCATATCATCCTTTGAACACTGATTCAGTGATGTCGAATAATGTTCTTGCAATGGGCACTTACCTGTAACAAGCATTTAGAATGCAAGAGCTTCCCTGCCTTCTCTGAAGCATCATTCTGGATAGCTACTGCTCAGCTTTCTTTCAAAGCCTAGAAAGGTACTAGATCAGATAGTCATCACTGATGGGCTACAGTCTCAGGTTGTGACTTTTAAAAAGCCTCAATTTCAAGGTCAAACACATATTTACTTTAGTGTTTGGCATTAATTGTAATTTTGGACATGCTAGTAACTTACCATGCTTCTGGACATGTCAGTCAGTTTGCAGGTATTAGTAAATATTAGTGAATGTGGAGGCATTCACTTGAGATTTTCCCTTAGCTCTTAGATCTCCTCGTCTTTTGTCCCAGCCCCTCTTTGCATAGGTAAATGAACCATCGCATTCTTCATAAAATGTTGCTATTAACTCATGTCAACTCAGACCAATGACTTAAAAGAAGACAGGCTATGCATTGGATTACAACTGACTGATACAATAGATGCATGTTCACATGTGCCTATCTTTCCTTTAGTTTCCTTTAGGTTTTTTTGTTTTCTCAAGTTACTGCCTGTGGGGCATAGAGGAAACTCAGCTTTTAACCATGGGCATGGAATGAAGGAGAAGTTAAGCTTCCTCCCCCATGTCATTTCTTCCCCCAAAGCTGCTACATTGTGTTCAGCCATAGTTGCAAACATAATTTCTGTTCCATGGCAAATGACTGCAATATTTTTTATTGCAAATTGGTGTTAGGAAGGTTGATGCACACACACCAACACCATAATGTTGATCCCAATAAAGGGGTGTTATTTATTTAATTCATTACTTGCATTATTTTAATACCATCTTCAAGTTCTACAAATCTATAAGTAGTTTACGAAAGTGTACAATAAATCATATCGTACAAGAGGATGATTCAAACAATGTTCATGGCTGCAGGAAAGGCCAAGTAAAAAGATACATTCTCAGTAAGTGTTTTAAACATTACAGGATCAAGACCACTATACTGCAGATAATTCCAAAGGGCAGGCACCATCAAAAAGAAAACTAGTATCCATGTCACCACCAAACAGAAATTCATATACTGCAGCACAGACATCAGGGCTTCCCCTAAAGACTGTAGTGGCCTAGAAGGTTGGTATAAAGATCCCAAGGTTCATGGAACTGAGGATCTGGTTAGAGGTTCTGGAATAATCTTGTTGTACTTAATTGTGTACTGACAGGGTACTTAATTGTGATCACACATGTGAAATATCATATAAGTTCATTAAATGATTGTGAGCCACCCAGAGGTGCTGTGGCTCAATTGGGTGGCATACAAATGTTTTAAATACATTAATAATAATAAATAAATAATTCAAATTGTGATTCATCAGATACTGGCTCATGCAACCAGCAGATTCCAAATGATGGTTTCAGAGGATATAGGTAGGCATAGGCATGTTTAAATTCACAACTGACCTGGGATCACATGGAAAACCTGATTATATGAACTTGTATTCTAGTTGTCATGATGCCACAAAACATGGCAGCTGCTTCTAGAAATTCAAGCTAAATGATCATGGCCCCAAATATGAGTAATAAAGACATGAAAGAGCAAGTTAAGATTATACATTTATTAGCCATCTCTGCATGTATCCTGAAAATGATTTAAGACCTTTTTTTTTTTAGGGAACCACTTCATTCCTGGGGAAGAGTATGCAATTCATCAGCAGCTACCTGTAGAAGTGGCTAAGAGTTACACTACACGTTATGCTGGAGCTCTGATTGTAGAGGTGCCAACATAATTTTCATTTCATAAAATCAGCCACAGGGTGAACCAATTTGGAGTGTGATCCTGGCATGGAATATGGCATTTTAACCCTTTTCCTGTCCCGATTGTCTCCCTGGAGTTGCAGCCCAAGTGCCCAAGCTTAAGGATGTAAATCCAGAGAGTTTCTGTTCCACACCAAAAAGCAGTTCTGTTCAGGATGTGCCTCAGACTGAATGCTGGCTTCAGCCCAGATCAGGGGGCATCTGCCACTACCTTGACAAAATATGGGTATTGGTTCTATCTGTCATTTGCTCATGTGAGTGCTTTGGTTATATAAGTTAAAATAAAGAGTGACAGACAGACCATCATACAGAAAAGGAGACAGAGAGCAAGCATGTGTAGGACCAATGTATTAGACCATTACATTAATTGGTATTGAAACGGTGTAAAATCAGATATGTCTATTAAAGTGGGCATAGTTCTGACAGTTAAAAAGATACTGGCAAAACAGAAGTAGATAAGCACGCATACATGCACTCATAAACTATTGAGGTGTTTAAAAAGAAATGATCTGAGCAAAGAAATATGAATTGGATGCACCAAGTTGTTCCACATTGTTTGGTTCATTTAGCCGCTCCCTCAGACATTCAGGCATACATATTTCTGCAGGCAGGAGTCCTTCCTCCATTTAGCTGTACATGCAAAGGCTTCCACAAGAGCCATAAATGAGAGATTCTAGCCCATGTAGAAACCTCTACACAGGTCCTAGTGACTCTCCAAGTATGAAATGCTCTCCCCTCTGATTGTAGGGCCTGATTGTCATTGTTTCAGCACCAGGTCAATACTTACCTTTACTTCCAAGCATTTGAATCCAATATGCTGGGCTTTTAATGAATCAGATCATTTGACTATGGTCCTTGCTGATGTTATAGATGGTTTATTGTGGTTTTGGAATTGGAGTTGGAATTGTTTTAACTACTTTATTGTTTCTCTGCATTAATAATTTTGCTGTTAGTTGTCTTCATATTTAGGAGAAATTCAACTAAGAATTTTTTTTTAAAAATCATAATCATTCCATCCCACATGTTGAATTGTATCACACACACATTCATGGAGGGGGGGTGTTGATAACATGTGACTATATTTTGGAAGTCATTTCTGTATTTCTGGTGTACACCTTTCCTGCCCAAAGTCTTTACTGCATATAGCTTCATTGCATTTTACTTCAAAATGTTACAAAGGCTCTTCCCAGAAACTCAAAGCAAAGCATAATATTTTCATTTTAAGATGGCATAAAACAGTGCCTATCACCAATGAATATAAATGCACTTTGAAGACCTTATTAAAATGATAATCATTAGTCAAATGAACTCTAATGCTCTATTGTGTGAATAGATAGAGGAAGTCTTGATTAAATCATAATATATATTTTATGTCTGTTTGTGAAATGTGTATCCCAGTAAGTGTGCTTAGGATGAGAATTACATTGTACATTAAAACAAAATAAAAGCAGCACTGTTGATTTGTCACTTAAAACAGACAAAAAGCTATAAAAAATTTCCCCTCAACATTATTCATGAAATGACCAGTTTATAATATTTAATTGTCTGATAAGCTTCCTGTAATAAGTGAATATTATGCCATTAAGGTAAAAACATGTAGCAGATAAAGTGGGATCTAATATACAACATCTAACACTGCTATAAATTTATTAGTTTCTAAGGTACTTCAGGGATCCTGCAACAAACTAACATGTCACTTTCTTGGGAAGCCATTGAAGCAAGACCTTTCATGTTTCTTATTCAAAATAAGTTTGCTGAAATGTAGCACAAGGACAGAAATCTTCTACTAAGATTTTTTTCTCTCAGCAGAATCTAGCACATTACTTATTGAATGTGTGGCATATTTAACATTTTTTACCATTGGTGATACTAGTTGGGCTGGTGGGAGTTTAAAAGGTCTGGAGGACCACAAGTTGATCACTCCTACATCTTGTTTTGCATTCATGTTCCTTTCATACTTTTTGCTAATAGCCATTTTCAAATGATCATCAGAACAGGTGTCTTACACCGTCAAATGAATTAGAGGAGGTGAGAGACCAGTTTTTGTACCAATGTAATGTTACAACCCATGCAGTTGTGACAATATGGCAATTTGACACAGGGTGATGTACTGTCTAATTAGGGAAAGTTTGAAAGAAACTTCAGGGACAGCAGGTATTCTAATCCTGTATGAAAGAAATTTGAACAAATTTGTTCACATGTTAAAAGAATACATGAATGGGATCATAGGGCTTACCTCTGCTGCACATTCATGAAAAGGGACCCTACATATGCAAGCTTGCAGAACTCTTTCACACAAGTGTTTGTGTGCATGGTGTGGTTAGGACCTGATTAGCTCAGGATTCTTTCTCATATTGTGAAACTCTGTGCCCATAAGTCAATATGTATGCAGTTCCCGCTGTTGTGATAACTTAAGGCAGGACACAAATGGTGCACACTTCAGCAGTAGGGGACATATTGGTAGGCATCAACTTGCTCTCCCCTCAACAGGGAAAGGGAAAAGCTACCATTTTGATCACTGTGGAGTCATTTGCATTGGTGTGCAAGCAGCCCTCCTTGCTATGCTGGGCTGTGCTAGATCAGATGTGAGATCACCTGAAGTTCCACCATACAGTCAGTAATGTCTGCAAAAAAGATATTAGACAGATAATAGGCTAGAATCTCAGTGAAATTCAGTGTTACTTAGTCTTTCCCCTTAAGGCAACAAAGAAATAGTGCTATTAGTGTCTATTCTTCTCTTCATCATCTACCAAACCCTAAGGTTAAAAAAAGTTTGGAAAAAGAATGCTGACTTGTTTGGTCCTCCCATTTGCCCCATCAGCATATGCATGTTTGTGTGGCTCTTATTAATTATCAGTGCCATTTTAGGAATGCCACCTCACTGGAGCCTAGAATCAGACCCACAGAGAGTATAACAAGGGCCCAATACATTACCATTGCAATACTAATTAGATCTATCTTGCATGTTCAAGAAGCTACCCCTTCCATGTGGATAACAGAAAACATCCTATAATGGAATCGGTACATGCTGAATGGATAACTGTTCTTTCCAGTAATTTCAGTATTGCATATTGACTTCTTACTATATACTTAGGACCAAAACAGCCATTATTTTAGATTAATGTCTAGGAGCTCTGTTTTCCTCCTTTTTTATCTCTACAGAAAGTGTTGAGGACCAAATCTGGATTAGGCCAAAACTGGGGAGGAAAGAGTTTAAGCCTTCTAATCACTCCCCCATGCTAGTGTCCCAATCGGAACCTTGATGCCTACTCTGGACAAACATTTTAGTTGGTAAATATGGATGTAAAGTAATGACTGCTTCAGTGCATAGGTTACAAATATGTAGAATTAAAAATAAAAACAACTGGACATTGGATTCATCAATGGCAATAGGTTAAGAGAAAGTGCTGGAAATAATAGTTTATTGCCCTGCTGAATGCTGATTATACCAAATTACATCAAGCATTGCATAATAGGAAAAAATCAGATTCCCTTTAAATAAACACAAAATGTTTTATTGTTTTAAGATAATGGAGAATCAAAGATTGTTATGTCACCCAAGTCCTAACAAACCTACCTACAACTCTAATGTATTTTCACAGAATCTTTCTTTTTAGTAAGACATTTTTATAATGTGAAATTAAGTTGCTGTCAAAGAGCCTTACCTATCAAAAGCAATGAAAGAAATCCCCCAAGTTGTATGAAAACCCAAAACAAGATCATCCTACATGAATATGACCTGTACAGCAGCAGTTCTATGTGGATTACCCTGTTTCTTGAAGAAAAAGACCCCTTTTTTAGTTTTGTGTGAATAGATAGTTTAATATGCAACAGACATGATGATGGGTTTACAATGCCACATTCATCATGCTAAATAGGCCTAGCCAGTTTAATCTTAATCTGTTTAAACATCTGTCATAAATTCAAATGATTTTCCTAAAGAAAGAAAATCAATAGAAAAAATCACCTATATTGATTTGGCTAGTGCTTTTCACCCATTGTGTGGCTTTTAAATATTCATGACAAAATAAAAACCCAAATAACTGCTGTTTAAAAGAGGCAGTACTCCCTCCCCCTTTTTGAGTTCCACAATTAAAAGTGAAGTGCAGTGATTGGTGCAGCATTTATTATGAAATGATGACAAAGGGGTACCACTGTTTTTTTTTTTAAATAGTTTCATCTTCCAGAAGCAGTGGTTAATTTTGTCAGCAAGAGTTGCAGGTGAAATAATGCACATTGGATAAATAGTCTGTATTGGTTTAACTGAACATAATATATAGTGTGTTCTGGAGTTGTTTGTCTCAATAGACTATAGTAATCAAAAGTAATGAACCTATTATGTGCAGGACCTTGGAGAGCATAGAATGGCAGTAAAAGTGTGGCACATAAAAGGTTTATTAAAGGAAATTAAAGTCCATCATTGCCACACCTGCTCCCCTATTATAAGTCTATGGCAGGTCAGTGCCTTCAATCACTACTCAGCATCAGAGAACAGAACCACATTTCCCATTACCATTGCAGTCACATTGCAACCAACCCTGTCTAAGGTTTGAATGGCAGCAGGCAACCACGGGCAACTTTTCATTTCTGAACAAACATCTTCTTTTTACTTGGCTATGTTGCTAGCCACCCACCCCTTTGTTTTTATAAACCCAGCAGATGAAAATGTGAAATTTTGTTTTCCAGCCATGAGTACTCTGTCTGTCTGTCACACACACACAGTTTTTAGTTTACACACAGAAGAAACTGAGTTATTCAAGTATTTGCATAATATTTTCAAAAGTCTGTTCAACCATTTGATTGCTTGTTTACTCCTATAAAGAGCTATTTAGGTCATATGTCATGTACCATATGTTCCATGTCTCATGTAGCCCTCTGTAATAATTAGCTGGGAAAAATAGAGAAGCACACAAATATTGTTGCATCTTCCAGTTGGTTAACTCAGTCCTCTTTCCCTCTACTCAATTTTGAAAAGAAATGGCTTGCCCTGCATTTTGTGAACCTTACAATAAAGGATAACTTATACAAGGATAACCTACAGCACTTGGTTGAGTGAAATATGTGCCTGGGTTGTTTTTTTTTTTTTTTTAATTAGTTGGTGGACAAGGGGTAAGGAAGAAAAAATTCAATCCATATTTAGAATTTCAGGAGCCTCTCAACAAACTTAGATGTTCTATTTGCATTTCAAAGCTACTGCTTTGCTATCCAAGTATAGAAAAGATAAAGAGAAGCATATGTACGAAGCATAAGGAGAAGCTGGTACACACAGTTCAGATAATTCTATCTAAAATTTGGATAGATTTAGATAAATACACAACTAATTTATACAGACATTTTTAGGTAGCGATCAATGGGTTTGAGGACTGAATTCTTCATACTGCTCTACCTTTACATTCATCATTACAATCACCATAATGCATGTCCAAGCAATACAAAATATGATGAACACATTACACATTGCACAATACAGCAATGATATAATAGAGATTGCACAAGCGGCTTCTCTCTGGGTCCAGGTGATAAATAAAAGCCTTTCTCTTCTGATTCAATGGGGAATAGCTCTGTGGTTACATGATCACAGGTCCAAAATCTGTGATCTTATAGAATGGTCTTATTATACCAGGTCACTGCTCAACTCATTTCATTGACTTCATGCATCACAGACACCCATTTCCCTTGAGATTTATCAGAGGCTTGTTCTTTGACCATCTGCTTTGTCCCTCCCTGTCTTTCAGTCCCACCTATATGCTGATGTCATCTAGCTTTATCTCTTTATCCAGAATGTACCACCTAATAGCCGATCTTGTCTCTCCAATTTCCAAATTTATATTTCCACTTGGACACCTTATCCATCACCATCTCAATACGGCCAAAGCCCTGACATATGTACATACCAATCAGCAATGAAACACATTTTGCTCTCCATATTCATCCTTTTAGCAAATCATACTGCTTCTCTTTTTACCTGTTTAAAACTTAGCAACCAGCTTTGGTTAGTCATTAGGAAAAAGAAGCAGGTATGAACCTTGAGTTTCATTTCCCTTATTCCCTTACCCTTGTGGTCTGCCTTTATTGTCCAAATATGGCAAACTATGGTATTTATTTATTTACATGTATTTATAGGCTGCCTATAACTACCAAAGCCTTCCTTAGTGGCTTACAAAACATTAAACATATTAAAACATAATAAAGCACATTAAAAACCTATTAAAAACCAACAAATTTAAACATCTATAATAACAGTATAAAAAGGGGCCACAGCATTCAGGGACTAAGCATTATTTTTTTTTTCTAAAAAGGTATGTCTTCGCCTGGTGCCAAAAATGAAATAGACAGCACCAGGCAAATTTTCCTAGGAAGGGAGTTCCAAATATAGGGAACAGCAGTGGAAAAGGCCCTTTGCCTAGTTGCCACCCATCTCATCTCTCTGGGGGGTGGCTCTCATAGAAAGGCCTGGGCTGATCTGAGGGAGTGCGTAGGTATATATGGGTGTAGACAGAACTTCAAATAGCCAGACCCCAAGCTGTTAAGGGCTTTATATGTCGATACAAGCACCCTGAATTGGGCCTGGACCACAACTGTTAACCAATGAAGTTCTTTCAGAACCTGTGTTATATGGGCTGCTCTAGAAGTACCAATCACCAACCGAGCAGCCTGATTCTGCACCAGTTGCAATTGTCAGCCA
Organism: Varanus komodoensis; assembly: GCF_004798865.1. NCBI lineage: Eukaryota > Metazoa > Chordata > Lepidosauria > Squamata > Varanidae > Varanus > Varanus komodoensis. The sequence continues at coordinate 18,513,890 of NW_025335438.1, forward strand.
GTCTTCAAGGGTGCATTGCAATAATCAATTTTGGAAGTCACCAGAGCATGGGAAACTATCTTCAGGTTCTCACTGTCTAGGTAGGGGCAGAGCTGGTTTTTGCTGCTGTTTGTAATATTCAGACAAAATGAGAAACTCTTGCTTGTAGCAAGCCACAAGCAAGGACTTTGTATCTTCTCCAGTCACAGGAGGGAGAAGGAAAGGAAGGAAGAGACATGTGGAAGCCAAGGGTAATGTAATTCCTACTTCAAAACCCACACCTGTCAGAATGACAGACATCGGTGGACATCACATCTACACTGGGCCATTATGTGTGAGCAGAGGGATTTCTATGGTTCATTCATTCACTTTCTCATCTGCCCAAATGAACAGAGCTCTTGCAAGGGACTTCTAACTTGCTTTGTTCAGGAAGGGAAAGTTTGACTAGTTTCCTGGGTGAAACATTGCACTTGCAAAATATAACTTTTTCAGGAACCTGCCTAATTTTAGAAGAAGAAAAAGGGGGTATCTAATAAGATACTGTATTTATGCAATTGATGCAGTGCTGACACTGTTACTCTTGTGCTAGAGATCACTTTCACTAGCATTATATCATTATGTAAGTACAGAAACCCTGTTGAATGTTGCCCAAGGTCTTTAGGTTTGGTTGGGTACAGATTATTACAGGAAATGGAACATATAAAGACACAGGGTCAGTATTCCATTATCTTTGGATAGCAGCTTGAACAATGTGTGTTGATAGTGCAGTAGTAGATGAACATGTGTAATGCTGCATGCTATCCACTCCATGAGTTGTGAGAGGTTCTAGGGGTAGCATTTTCCTTGATCTGTTTTCAGCAAAGCAGTCCTTCAGACAGCAAATCCGTAGCCCTCATCAGATCTTTTGAAAGGCCTCCTCAAAAGGTATTCCCTAAAGTTGAGATTTTATTGTACTTCTGCCCACCCTCTTTTTGTATGTTTGTGCCATGCTGCACCTTCTATTGCTATACTCCATGCACAGATCCAGATGGCATAAGATTGGCTAGGACAGGGGATGCGTATCAGCCCTTCCATTCAGAACCTGCAACAAAGATCCAGCTATTTCCTGCTCACTGGGAAAATATCCACTGTCTATTCCAGTCCATTATCCAAGCCATTTGCCAGACAGAGGATATGGCTAGCACAACTTACTGCCGTCCATTAAAGAATTTTCAGCAATTATTCTGCCCCATTTATCCTCTCCATCCCAATTCCAGATTCCTTCACAGCAATCAGATCATTTATTTATTTATTTATTAAAAGCTTTTGTATGCCGTCCTATTATGCAAGATCTCAGGATGGCTTACAATATTTAAAAAACAATTAAAACAAGAATTTCAATAAATAATAGAACAGAACAATAAACAATAAAACAAACAGAGCAACTAAACTTAGAAGCTGTTAAATTTTAAAATACTGTTTTTAAAAAAAGGTTTCAGCCTGGTGCCAAAAAGAGTATAAACTTGGCCCCAGGCGTACCTCTCTGGGGAGTACATTCCAGAGTCTGGGTGCCACAGCAGAGAAGGCCCTATTCTGAATTGATGACCTTTTCACCTCTCTTAGAGAGCATTCCTGGAGCAGGGCTTCTCCCATAGATCTTAAGAGGTGTGAGGGCATATAAGGAAAATTTTCCTTCAGGTATCCTTGTCCCAAGCCATTTAGGGCTTTATAGATCAAAACCAGCACCTTGAATTGGGCTTATTGATACTATATCAATAAGGAACACCTACCAGGGCTTGTAACTGTACTGTAATCTGGAGTGGTGGGGGATTCTGTGCAGTTCTTGGGGTTAATATCCGAGCAAAAAGAGATCATACTGATGCTCCCAAAGACTGGCAGTTAAGGTTGGTGTGGTCCATGGTGAGGTGTCTGATACATGGCCTTTGTGGGCTGAATATAGCCATGGGACCTATATTTCCCATTTCTAGATGAAACCATAATATAGTCTGTTAGCCCCTTTAATATTGTTGCTTAATGAAAAAGTGTAATTTTATACTCATGAAAATTGTGCAGAAAGTTATTTCCAGCAAGGAAAATGGCATATTGTTGTCTTTGAAATACCTGGCATTTTTTTTCCAAGATGGGAAATGGCATGTAAAATAAACAAGAGGCACATACTCCCAATTAAAAACCATCTAGAATTTCTTAATTTGTTTGTGTCTTAATTTGCTCTTCTGTTGTGAAATGTCATAATACCTTAATCCACAATGCAATCATCCATTTTGCATATTACTTGGGATACCTTCTGCAGCACTATATTCACTTAATCACCTCAAATCTCAGTCCCTCCATATTTTAGGGACACTTTAATTAGATCCCTAATTAAAGATCCCAAGACTACCTCCAATGTTGGAGGCAGTATGCCTACTTGGTTGCTGAGGAAGATGAGTAGGGAAGTGCTGTCATACTGATGTCCAACTTGTAGGTTTACCACAGACATATGGTTGGCCACTGTGTGACAGAAGGCTTGGCCAGATGGACCCTTGGCTTAATGCAGCATTGCTCTTCATATGTTCTTATGACCAGAATTTCTTGTAATTTTACAGTACTTGCTTGTATGGAAAAATAGTAACATAATTTAAAACATCTGCTCCACTTAATTTCAGGTTTTGATAAAATTAAGAGGCAATGAGGATCATCCAACTTAGTGAGAAAAATGTATATCAAGGTACTAGAAAAGATTGTTTCATTCTTATGAAAGTCCAATGCTTTTCAGTCCAGATATTTTTGGGAGTCTACTTCAGGAACTCTAAATATCAGGGCTAAAATGTATTGTGCTATCTTCAGAATAAGGTGATCTTTTCCAGCATATTCAGATGTGTTTCCTATCCGAGCATCTGTGGTTGGTTCTCTCCAATTTGCCTATAGTCTGTATCATTTAGTAATTTCACTATCCTGAACTTTACTGGGAATAGACTGAGGATAGACTATTTGGCTTAATAGTGGACTTCTTCACTTTGTAGATAAATTCCTTTCAAAAAGAATAATGTATTAGTGTATCAGTGTTCAGATTTGACAAGATTGCTAACTGAATATGTTTTGAAGTAACCTTAGTAATAACATGAAGCCAGTGGAGAAAAAGCTACCTTGCATTTCAATTGCAGTTGGATCCTAAATGCGTACTTCCAAATATTAAGCATGTAAGGTCCTCATACCTGAAATATTTGTGCTCAGTGGATTTGTGTGGAATGCTTGTGTGCATATGTTTAGGCAGAAAAAAATGCTTGCTTGAAAAATGGATGACCTTTCCTGTCAAAACATCCATAAGATTATTCCTTAAAATATCTTTTTGAAGTTTTGTTAATTAAATTTTTCCAATTTCACTCCATCTTCGTCCAACTTTACAGCTCCACTAGATTTCATACTGTGTTTGAACAGTACACAATGAAGTAGAACCATTATTACTTTACACCTAGTAATGTTAATATTAGTCTTCCCCCCAATATCACACACATCTTGTCACCCACAGGTGTTCACACATGTAGCATAACCATCTGGAGAAAAGAAGTCTATGTGTGCATACATGTATTTATTTATTTATTTATTTATTTATTTATTAAAACATTTTTATGCCGCCCCATTCGCCGAAGCCTCGGGGTGGCCATGTATGCACATGGGCTTCCTGTTTCAAAATCTTTATGGTCTGCATACACATGGGGCAGAGCTGTGCATTGTGGCTTTACTCCCTATTTGCAAGTTTGGGTAAGCAGTTTGAGTGACACCCAGGTAGGGCTGCTTGGTTGCACTGATGTGATGTTCCAAATCCTCTTCTACTACCACTATGTCACAGAAGTGCATTGATTCATTAGCCCACTGCAACCAAAATGATTGAGGGATTGAAGCATTTTCCTTACGAAGCAAGGCTAAAATACGCAAGGGTTTGTTTGTTTGTTTTAATAAAAGGTGAGTGGGGAGAAGTTTATAAAATTATGCATGGAATGCAGTAGGATGGCAGTAGGGGAATTTTCTCTCCCTCCCTCCCTCTCTCTCTGCCTTTCTTGTCCTATTAGAAATTATAGTTACTCAGTAAATATGAAGGGCAGTAGATTCAGAACAGAAAAAAGAAAGGCTTTCTCCATGTAACACATAATTAGTTTGCATGACTTTAAAAGGATGGTGGCAGACTCATGCAAGGTTAGATGCAGCAGTTGTCACTAGCTAGGATGGCACCTCTATGTCCAGACAGTGGATGCTGGTATGGAATACCTATTGTTGGGAGCATCAGCAGAGGTGGGCAAGGCTTCATAACCTGCAGTTCCTCTTTCAGCAGTTATTTAATCTCACAGTAGAAGATTATATGTTGCCGTTACATGTCCAAAGAGAATAATTAATTAATTAATTCCATTCTCTCTATGCATAACAGTTATTCACAGATGGCATTTGATCTGAATGACAAGATTAATAACTTCTTGGTCTATTCAAAGTTTGTGAGACATGACAACAATTCTCCCACTACCATATTCAGTGGTGACTAGATTTATTGAAAGACTTTCCATTACTGTTACAGATGGATGCAGAAGGAGAAGATAAAAAGCTACGCACACGTTCAAGAGGAACCAAGGGTGAGTTAGAAGATCCTCTTCTTTGACCCTGTGCCTACCACACCATGAAATGTAATGATTTTTGCACATGGTCCCAAATGTGTATTCAGTAAGTCTATGCCTTCCTTAGGGCTCATGTTAATCAAGTCAAAACAAGCCACTGAAAATGCTATCAGCTAAAGTGTTATTGGATGTGCAGGGAAGTGAAAGAGGAAAGAAAATCTCACAGTGTAGGATAATTTTACATAGATAATTCCACAATCCAACATCAAATGGCTTTATCCAGGCAAACAATGATTGCATAACAGGGTACCATGTCTCGATTGAGAATGATCCCCTTCCAATTATACACTGACTTGGGTAAACAAGGGACATACATTTTACTGTTTTTCTGCTTCCTGTTGAATAAACTCTGCTGCAGGCATTTCTGCATTCATTTACATCCTGTAAAAATGGATCTGCTTCTATCTGAATGTCCTGTAATGTTCCTAATGTGTTTTAAATGCATCTTTTTAAATGTATGATAAAAGTTAAACTTTCTATTTCTCTCTCATTGGATATAGAACAGATGGCAATGTAATATTGAGATTAAAAGGTCCCTTAATGATCTAAACATCTGGAAAACATGATTGACTAGTAATACAACCCCTTAAGGAAAATAACTTTTTATTATAATTGGTAATGCTTTTTGTGACCCTTGATTGTGTGTGGGAGACTGGCATATGTAAAATAAAATAAATGGTGATATTTTCCCTACATTTGAAGCAGACTTTACTCACAAAGTTTGTGGCAGAACTGAAATGAGTATATCTAATGTTAACAAGTCCAAGTTGCCAGTACCAGTTAATGTGACCATGCATACCAAATTATGTTTTCACACATGACTCTATAAAATGCTAAAACATCTATTTATGACATCTATGGATGTTGCTACTGCAGCAAAGAACATAGAATGTATACCCTGAACAAAAACTGAGCAAAAACTGGTTCAAGTATCATTTATGGAAATGCCCTTGACGCTTGTCCATGATGTGCTAGGGAACACAGCCGAGATGCCATCACACTGGTGTAGGGACTTAGCTAGGCAGACTACACAGCCTGCAGTGAAGTCATAAGTACTCTTGACAGCTGTACAGATAAATGGGGAAGCAGCAGAGGTCAAAACCACTGGCGCGTCTAGATGGTGATGCACAGCTCACCACAAGCAGTTCCCATCCTTTTTTTGCATCCACTCACATCCTTCCTTCCCTCCATTCCTTTCCCAGGGTTTGGGTTGGGAAAAATAGACCTTGGAGCAAGAGAGGGAATACTACATTGAGCAGGGCGCCAGTGGCATCTTTTTCCTGCTGGAATGTTAAGGCTAGACCAAAATCTCCAAAACCTCTTCACAGAAAGTGAGAGAAGAGCGTGGAACAAAAAGAAAAAAGGAGGGTAGCCCCTTCTTTGGTGATGCAAAAGTAGCATATGGTCCCTGGCAGACTGTCAAGACATAGCCTCATTGTAAAACAAGTTTCCCCACTCTGACAAAGTGGTTCTGTAAATTAGCTTAAATTATATTAATTTTAAAATATAATCTTAATGTTGTGGAGAGTTATCAGAATTTCTACACACATTTCAGAATAATAAACTTGAAATGTTTGTCGTAGATCAAATTCATACATACAAATGTGAGTGTGCATGTGTGTGTGTGCACACATCCATAAATGCTGCCATTCAATTCAGTGGCACAGAGAAAGTTCTCAAACAACTATCTGTTTATAAAGAGTTATTCTAAGAGCTCATTTCTCCTTACTGATATGAATGGCAACATTTCCATGGAGCTTTGTGTGCTCCAGATCAATCCCCAAATGAGGTGAATTATTGCAACAGCATAATGAAGTTACCGCTGCATATCTGAACATTGTAGTGAGCATGCATTAGACTGAGTCTGTTGGGAGCTACAGACTAACTGACTGGGTTTCATTTACCAGTTTCTAATCAGAGCTAATGCACTGCTGTACTTTCTTTAAACATTTAAAAGGTGCTCTCTCTCATTTAGCAAGCTAGTTAAACATATTTAGGGCTTAAAATGCCTCTCTTTTAATAGCACAAGCTAAACAGAGCAACAGCATTTTCCCATAAGTGGGACAACGGATGTTGCCTGTGAGACACGCATTATTTTTGGAACCACCTGTTGGCATTTTCAGTTTCTGCTCAGCCTTCTGTGGCAAATCTTTGTAAACACCAGCTTTCTTTATCCTCAAATCAAATAATCACTTCAGGAAATAAAATTTTTATCCTTGAACATCCATTTTAACTTACAAAGGGAAAAATATAGTGGTGACAGTGTTGAACCAGGTCATCTTCATTGTGTGCAGAGTTTCTGTGCTTATTTTTAAGTATCCATGAGAATTGCACATTAAGTTTATCAGGCACTACTGACAGCAAAAAGCCTGTGGATAAAGTCAACTGTGTTTGCCAAGGTTCTCCTCTCTCATTGGAAAAATACAGGTGCACAGAACTGCATGTGTAATATGATTCATTCCTCCCCCTCCCCCCCTTTTTTTTTACCAACAGCTCACGTGGACTCAATAGCACAAGAGCTCAGGTAAGAATCAAGAAATTCATCTCTCACTTTTGCTGCAGGACAATGCTATTACGCCTTTATTGCATCTCACTAATATAAGCACCAGGACAAACAATTTCTTCAGAGTAATTTAATTTATATTTTTAAAGAAGAATTCGAAGGAGAAAGGCTTTCAAAGCTCATCAAAACATTACAGCATATCAGGCATAGCTTCCCATTAGTAGTGCTTCTGGTTTCAGAAAGAACTTTATTTCAAGTTCTTTTCCCAGACTATTTTTGTGTATGTTTTGAGCTGAGCAAGAAATGGACTTTCCGTGTTTCTTCCTTTTTCCTTCTGGCATTGCAAACATTTTTTGCAAGAAATTGAATGTGAAAAATGACTCCTCATGACCTTTATCTTTAGATGGATGGTATTGGCATCCAGTGAGCAACTCTGAAATTAGCTAGCTGTAGGTAATTACTGATAGGGGTCTATAGCTGAGGGGGGTCAGTGTGTTGTAGTAGTTAAAAACATGGGTCTGGGACTCAGGTGATCTGGGTTTTAGTCCCATGGAGCCAGCTGGGTGATTTGGGGTAGTACAAACTCAGCCCAACCTTCCTCACAGGGGATACAATTGAGAACAGGAGGGGGAATAATGCAAACCACTTTGCGTTCTTTAAAAAAAAAGGTGGGATGTAAGTCTAATAAAAAATAACTGGCATTTGGGCTGAATAAATCTCTCAATGTTAGTTCCTCTCCATTTTTAATTTTTCCAGTTTCTATTTCAATTCATCCCATTTCTGTACCAATTTTAGATAGTGATGATGATGATTCATTCCAGATAAAAATCTATATACATTTTTATGTTTTGTGTGGAATTTGGGGAACGAAGGCATCCTGCCACCTCACCTGCCCCATCCTGCACAGAGGATGGGCACCTGCGAGGGAGCTGTTTTCCTAATATATTTTTGTATGCCTTTTCCCCTTAGAAATGCATGTTTGTACTCTTATCTGATTTGAGAAATCCATATCATTTTTGGAGAGTTAACCAAATCTTGGCTTACATATAATAACTTTCCACGAACTGTGCCCTCCTGATGTTTCTGGACTGCAATCCCTGGTATCTTCCAGTCAAAATGCAGTTGGGAGATTCTGGGAGTTGTAGTTCTATCAGGCTGGGTAAGGCTTGCATATTCATTTGAAAGGGCAGAGGTAGGTAAATTCATATCAAAATATGAACTGAGCACCTTTCTGCCATATCCCTAATAACAAGCAGTGAGTGCCTCTGTTTCTAGCAGCTGCCACTCCTCCCTCACCCTGCTTGCCATTTCTCCTACCATTCATTTCACAGATGCAAGGAATGTGCAAAATATTCACAGGCATGGTGCAACAAGCCGTACATTTTTTATTTGTCCTTGCATTACTACTGGGTCATTGAAACCATTAGATAAAATTGTATATAGGATATTATGTAAATGAAAAGATGGCAACAATTTGTCAAGGTGTGTGGTAGAGGGATACAGTAGTTCACATCCTAAGTAGTTGAATCAAGGGAATTTCAAGGACACTTGTAGGAAGAATCCTAGTGAAATTTAGCTTTCAGCTGAGTGGTAGTTGGAGAGGAAAATATAAGTCTTTTATCAAGCATGGGTATGGTAGAGGCTTGGGTTTATTTTGTTTTTTCAGTCACCATCACCCCCACTCCACACACAAACACACACATACACACACAATATTATGAGAATATAATATTCACACTATATCAAAAAACAGATCAATGCACTTAAAATGTTTAGAGCTAAGTACGCGTTCCATCCTAATTTATGTAATAGCGCTCTGATCCCTTTTTCAGATGAGCAAAGGAAGGAACTGGAGCAAGGAAGCAATGAGGCAAGATCCTTAAATCCTGCCTTGCGATCTACTTTCTTTTTCAAACTGCCTCTCCACAATGTAGCTCAAAATGCATATCCCTGCAAACATATATTCCACGTGTACATGCATACGTGTGTGTGTTGGGGGTGGGGGTTGACTTCTAGGACAAATGCTTTAGAGCAGAGAGAAACAATTGGGAAAAAGTTAAGCTGTGCACCATAGTGCTTCTTGTATCTTAACACATGCCTCTTGAAAACGCTACTGCTGCTTCATGCTAGAATCATACATTTGCACATCTTGGATGGTATTAAACATCAGGGAACATCTTCAGTCAAGCTTAGATTTTTTAAAGGTTTCACTTTTATAAGCCTCAAATTTCCACCATTTATAATAACTGCATCTGTTGAAATAGCCCATAATCTATAATCTATCTAATGTGGTCTACCATTGTGCAAAAATTCAGACCAGTCTGATTCAAATTTCCACAGATAAGTTGAGAAGTGCTAAAATTGGCAAATTTCTATTTCTTACTCTAAGCTGCAGCTCCACATATCATATATATCTTTCAAATCTGGGGAAACTACAGGTGTACTTTGTGTATGTTGTGGAGGTGTGGCTTGATGACATTCTGAGCAGTGATTGGAAAGTAGCTAGGATGTTTCCTCCCCGTGAAAGCCTATGACGACAACTGCTGGCACTGTTATGTCAGGAATGCTCCATTTTACTCTGAGGCTACATGCTGCCTCTACTCCAGTGTTTTGAGAATGATTTCAGTATTCCTGTCAAAATTCTGACAGGGTAGGAGGAGTATCAGGAAAGTGTCAATGGAGAGAAGGTTATTTTGAAGGCTAATAGACTCACTTTTGCTGATTGGCAGATCGCTGATGGAGAGAAGAAAGGAAGGAAAAAAGTTATGCTGGAAACTAGTTTGAATATGCAGAGGCACATCTATTTATTTGTACACATCTATTCAGTTAATGATTTATTTTTACTTTTTTCATTTTGTGTGTTTGTATACTATTGTTAGAATACTATACTAAGTATTCTAAGAATACTAAGACTACTAAGTTTACTTTTACCAAAAATAGGGAAAATTCCATGAAAAAATTGTGAGAGTTTAAGAAATTGGAAGCTTAGACTGTTGCCTTAACAGACATGCCCCAAGATCAATAATGATCTTGTGCAATGTCACAAACTGTGATTGCTTACAAGCAACAGCAGGCACTAGTTAGTTTAGGATGCTTCTACCGATATGGCAAGTCTCAGATGCTTCATAAGAAAATACAGGATGCAGACAATGTGAGGCAACTTTATTTGTCCCAGGCATTCCATCCTCTCCATCTGGTTTTGGCCTGGGAGACCAAGGAAATATGTGGGTGTATGGAGATTAAGTTGTAAGCAAGCACATTTTGTGATATTGCACAACATCAACACTGATCACAGGGTACATCAGTTAAGGCATAGCTTCCAATTTTCTGGATTTGTGGAGCTTAAGCCTACATGAGAGATATTCAATTTTAGTCTTATACCAGCAGGTCCTTTTTAGTAATTACATTTTATTTTAGTACTTTTCTATCCCACCTTTCTATCATCACTGAACACAAAGAAGCACATGCATGGTTTTCAGCTATTTTTGACCAAGGTGCCTATGCGACACGAATCTGCTTAGCTCCAGCTGATGGCTTCATACTATGCCCTAGGCAAATTGTTGGACTACAGCTCTTAATATTGCTGACCATAACAGGAGCTCCAGCCAATTGAATTACAAACATCTGGAGTTAAGAAAGGCTTCCCTTAGCCTTTAGAGTCACATTTTTTACCTTACTACTACTACATTGTTTGTAGTGTGGTGGCCATGAGTTGCTCATGGCAAATCAGAGAAACTGGCTGGCTTTAGGGATGGGGTCCACATTGTTAGTACAAGGTACAGTAACATGCATTTTCCTTTAAAAGATAACCATATCCACATCTTGGGGATGTTAACTCATCTAAGCATCCTATTAGGATTTTATAGTTTCAGGATATATTTACCAAATTTGGAATAGGTTTTCAGTACCAGCTGTGCTCAGAAGAGTTTCAGTTACTCCCAACAGTGCTTTGTCACATCATCCATGACAGGAACATTCTTATTGCACATGGAGTAGAAATGTCTTTCTTACACTGTCTCATAAGCATGTTCATGCCAAATGCTAAGATTGAATCCCTTGGAACTCCACAAGACTGATCCCATGGTGAGAAGAAGCAGCTGCCTGTCACCACTTCTACCTTCAACCAAGTAGAAAGAGTAAAACATCAGGCCAGGACATCTGGACATACCCCCTAGACATTAGGGCATACATCCTACTCCTGAGAAATATTTTTTCTGTGTCTTATATTAGTGTCTGAAATCATAACCGAAGGGATTTAATATGTCCATGTATCCTTCTTCATTAATTTGTTCTAGATATTATTCACAATCTAGGAACTGTCATGCTACCGTGCCATAACCAGCTTATGTACTCAGTACAGTCAAGTGGTATACATTTCTCTCCCCATCCAATTTAAAAAGCATCTAACAGTGAAAGCTCCTAGGCTATGCAAACTAAATGAAAACTCTGAACAATGAAAACTCCAAATCATGAGAATCTCCTATCGACAGCTTGAACCAGGGTGGTTCAGGATAACCTTTGCAACTTAATTCTTCCAGTATATAGATTGTTTTCATCAGAGTTAGTTGAAATGATCGCGCAGTATAAGTAAGACTGCCCCAAATTTAGTTTTGGTAAAACTCATGGACTTGGCCCTAAACCAATATGTGATGGTTCACGTGATGTGGGACACTTACTATGGTTGTGGCAGAGACCATCATTTGGGTGGCAAATATATATGGGCAACATGAAATGCTCATCAGTTACAGAAACTCACACACAAATAGAATCATGAATGAAAGGAGATTTTTTTAAATCCCCGCCCAAATGTCCCAATAATTCCCTACAAGTTACTATCTCATTTAACTGACATTACAAGGTCATTGAAGAGGTCTTACTGAAGGGCATATTGAATTCTGCCACAGCCAAATCTCAGGCACTGCTCTGCAGTGTAGTTGCCTGAACCACAGATATTCGTTTTCAGAAGAACTACACAGGTTACCACAGAAAACTGTATTTCCCATGGTCCTTGCCACTTGGGATTCTGCTGTGGCAAGGGGGACTCAGCCTGTTTTGATCCAATTTACAGAAGAATTTCATAGGGAAAATCTTTTTCCTTCATAATATAGGTGAGCATTTCAAGATGGACAATTTCATATTATGGGCCACATAATTTCAACATGACACCATCATTACCCATAACTGCTTCTTACATGTTTAGAGCATCCATGTAGGACATTTTAAAGCAGTAACCCTTGTAGCAAAGCTTTTATTTTTATTGGATTTTCAAAGTAATTGAAGCAACACATCTAAAATAGGATAACTCACTATTAACATACTCCAGAATATTTAAGTATAAATGTAGTTTATGTTACTCATATCCAGTCAGAAACTGTATTTCTGATATCATGTAAGCTAACCATAGTTGTACACAGACCTAAGTTGCTTTACTTAATTTACTCAGTATAGAACATGAGTATTTACAATGAGGCTACTCTGCATGTATGGTATTTGCAGCTCTAAGAGAGAATGTATGCTGAAATTCACCTATCTCTCTTACTACAATCTGTATGTCAGCCATTCATACCACCATCAATTAAACAAGTTATAAATGTAAAGCACTACTGCAATAAACTTCATAGCCTTGTAGTCTTTTAGGATCATCCCTTGTTTCTTTCTCATCTATACTTTAGACCCCTCTTTAATTAGTAACATCTTAAAGCCAGGGCTACAGCATTTTAACGTCTAGTAATTTGAATAGCCTCATTCTAATAAATTGTCAAATGTTAGAGCATTCTTTCTTGGTACTGTTAGTGAAAGGAAATGGCATTTTGCAGATACAGATTAGGTTGTGTAACGGGACACAACACTCTGAGACATGGTCACCACTTGCTTATCCTGGCAGTGTGTCAACACTTTCTTTTTTGCTACCATGAGCAAAGATGATTGTGAAAGAGGTAATGGTACAAGGCTTAGTCAGGACATAGAAAGTTTTCAGGATGATATTAAAATGTGGTGTGTTGAGAGTTCTGTGCTCATCATTAGCTTTTATACAACTATACCTGCCCATAGCAATGGTGCTTTGCCATCAGTGCAAGACAGAGTTGCCAACCAACCAAGCAGGAATTAGAAGGAACCTGAAACCCAGAATGCTGCTACAGGTTGGTGTTAATATGACTAAGTTAGACTAATGGTAGTTCCCTATCTTCTTCAAAGTCCTGAATGTTATCCCCAGTTCCATAGCCAGACCAGCCCTGAGCTCCTTTTTGCTACTATGAATATTCATGAGCATTTTAAGATTTGGCATGCTAAAAAAGAGATAGCTGTTACATTGCTGCTATAGCTGCTTAGGTTTCTTAGCAAACTGTATGTATTGATTGTTTGTCCAATTACAGTTGGGAGTTTTCTCCCTCATGTTTCACAATGAGTTCAAGGCATGCATAGATTTCATTACAGCTGCATGCCTTCTCCTGGGTTATTACCAACTTCCTATCATTCTGGCCTTTTTACATGCTTCTTTTTTATTTCCTCAGTCATTTCACAGTCCAATCGTTCCTTTTGGTCAGGTGGCCTATAACATTAGTTTACCGCCTGAAACATCTCCAGCCTCAAAGCATAATGACTTGACAGCATTATCCATTCCTCCCCAGCCTCCTCTTAGAAGGACTCATAAATTATCTTTTCCCAACAAGGCTACACCACTTCCTCTGTGTCCTGTGCAATCTCTTTTTAAAGAACTATCCTTTGATATTGAAATTCCACCCTGATTCCAGTTATATCATAACATGTTTTCTTCCAAATTATTATATCTACCCTTGTCCTATCACCATCTCACTTTCTTCTTTGCCAAGCCTTTCATTAGTATATTTGCACACTTTAATCACCTTCATGCTATTTTGCCCTAATATTAGTGTTCATCAATTCTGATTCCCCTTTGATCTTAGTTGCTATCCAAACTTTCATGTGTATTCCTTTCATCTCTGTTTGGTTAGTGTGCCTTCTCTGACGTCATGCAAACATAGATTGAATTAACTCCTCGGAACTTTAACTGGTACTGGTATGGTAACAGCACTGATATTGTTGAACAGTAACCATCAGGAGTTGAGGGGGATCTGGTTCAGGAAGAATTGTCCCTAGGAGATACGAGTGAAAATATAGTTGATTGACCAAATTTGGGTGGCTTAGGACTAGGTCATGAGTATTCAGTAGAATATGGTAGCCAATCAACAAGAACAAAAGACCAAAGGGAGAAATTCATATGCTGTAACAAATGAAGAGAGATGCCATGAGTCAGGGTTGACATGCTAAAAGCATTCAAGAGAAGGTAGGAGACCTGTAATGCTTGGTTTTCAAAAAGAACACAAAGCAAAAGAATGGGAATACAGAAATTAGGTGAAATATAGAAAAGCAGTGGGATATGGACATTATTGAAAAGAAACCCTTTTAGGAGAATAGTGAAAGGCATGCTGGTGATGGTGTATCTCTGTATGTCAGTACGGACATAGTGTGAAGCAAACTAGAATAATAAAAACAGAGATAATTTAGCATGGAAGAAGTGTAGATGACCAGACCAGGCATCCAAAGCAATTTCATACTGCAGACATGCACTCACCAAGGTGACCAAATGTTCATGGCATGACTCTCTGTATGTTCTTTTGAAGGGTTAAAAGATGCACAGAAATACACAGACACCAGAGCCTGGGCAGAAGTATGGCCTCATTATTTCTCTTTCTGTTTTTCTGTGAGCTTCCCAGAGATCCCCTGGGCAATGGGGCAGCATACACATTCAATAAATACAATACAATACAATACAATACAATACAATACAATACAATACAATACAATACTTAACTTTTGTGGACTCACCACCCTGGGAACTGCAATTGCCAGTGCAAGAATCTGATTTGTGTTTGACAGACAACTAGCCTGGACATTGGGCAAGCCACTCTTCCAAGAAAGGAGGTGCCCTAGATTGCTGTTCCCATTTCCTAAGCTACATATGAGTATAACGGGGGGCCACAGTATATCACCCACACTGGCTACCACACAACTCCAAAAGGTGACACTGTTTTGTTCCAAAGGCAAACCATATCCTGGGTCATGGGCTGCACTATCAGTGAGTACCAAGCCTCTGGAATTGCCTAGCATCATAACTGTGCCTGTATGAATGACCACCTAAGCTATTTTTTGATGGTTCCTGCACATCCCTAGTGAAGTCAATCAACCTAGTTTACTACCCCAGTGCTAAAAATTATATCCAGTGATGAGGTGGCAAAAACCCCTACTGGATCATTCTGAGATATAACAAAAATTCTTACTCAGCCCTCAAAAGATGCAACTAGTTAATACCACACTGGCAATATTGAGGGCAGGCAGGAACAGGCTTTTAAGCACCCCAACTATACCCTTTTACACCACCCATGTAATATAACATGTGGCATAGTCACCTCTTTTGCACCTCTCTTCGCATACAATTTACTGTTCCCCACTCAATGTTTGTGTCAGGGCAAGGACAGCTGGCATGCTTTTTCAGCCCATCATTGCTATTATTTCTCCAAATGTTTGGTATGATACTTCTGGCAGAACAGAATTCTGCTATTATTGTAATTAGTTTGTTTGTTATAATACATTTATCTTGTGGGGTGGGAGGGTACATGTGTGCAAGTGTGTGTGCAACATACTATTGCATCATCATCATCATCATCATATCATTTCTATAGCTCCTGTAGCCAGAGCTGTCTGGATGGTATACAACAAAATATAAAAACAATAAAATACAATAGATTAAAATAGTAAGAATTAAAATGAATTTAATAAAACATAAAAAACTTTAAAAGACAATTAAAAAGACAAAGCCAAGGGTAAGTATCCATTGTATCAGGTGCCTAAATGATCAGGGATGTCTTTAAAGGCCTCCACAATGAGGACTGTCTTAATTTTGCACTAAAAAGATAACAGATTTGGTGTCAGGTGGCCCATAGCAGGGAGGTTATTCCAAAGAGGAGGAGGGTACCACCAAAAAGTACCTCCTCCACCAAAAAGATGCCACCCTCTGAGCCTTTCAAGGATATGGTACCTGGAGGAAGGCCCTAGAGGCTGAGCATAGTATCCCAGTAGATTGGGGTTCCAAAAGACACTCCAACAGTATTGTATTTCCAAGCCACATAGGACTTTGTATGTTAAGACCAGCAGCTTGAATTGGGACCAGAAGGACACAGGCAGTCAATTCAGGTGGGCCAGAATTGGTTGTATAAATGATTTATTGTAAGTATATGCCTTTTTTTTCTTTTGAAGAACTCAGGGCAGCTTATACAATTGTCCTCCTCTCCATTTGATCCCCACAAAATCCATGAGAGGCAGGTTGGAGCTTGAGAGAGGGCAAAACTAATTTTAAGAGATATAAGCCTAAGGCAGAAGATAGAAATCAGGGAGAAAGAGATGGAGGGAAGAAAGGGACATAGCACAGAGTCCTAGAGGAAAGGTAGAGTCAAAGCTGCAGAAACTGGGAAATGGATTGAGCAGGCTGAAACAATGACAGTAAGATAATGCTGGAAAGTGACATGGATAAAATAGGAACACCATCTATTTAAGTTAGTCAAATACATTTATCCCTGGTGAATTTTTCTATTTTGCTGTTGCTCATGTGTGAATTCAGATTTCGAAATATTTTTCTGTTAACATTTTTCTTCCGTTAAAATTTAAACCCTTGTTTGAAACTATGTGGTTCTCTTTCTTAGTGGGTTATCTGCCCCATACCTAATAGGCAACTCCACCACCACCATAAATGGCAATGTTTTAAAGCTGTTTTAGTGGAGGCAGCTAGAGGGAAGAGAGTTCTACCTGATCACAGCAGGGATGGACACAGGAAGGTCAACAAAGGATGAGGGCCATGATATGTGCCTGCCCTCCCTGCCAGTTACAGAACCTTTCAGACATTTCCAGCCCTATTTCCAATTTGTGATATTTTACTGACCAAAATTAAGTCTCTCTAATTCTAGAAATTAGTTCATTTCCTAAGCATAAGTAAATAAATAAATAGGCATGGACTTTGAAAAACAATCAGTTCTACATTCTTGGCAATAGCAATAAATAAATACAAAAGTATTTATGTTGAACTTTTACTTATGCAGAGTTCTGCAGCAACCCACAGCAATTGATTGATTTCCTGACAACTGATGTTTGATTCATGAATTATTCTGACAATTGATTTCTGACTACTCAGAGCAACACATACACATGTCGTATCCCATGTATGTGGGTTTGTTATTTTATGGGTCGTTTATTGAGTTTGGTGATTCATGGTGAAACAGGATACCAGCCTGAACATAAGGGCATTTACCATGTAATAGATCAGCCTTCTCCCTATATTGCATCCAGCCAAAGGAAGGTGACTATTTTACGGTCAACATTCCTAATGAAATATTTGAAGGTATTCCCTTTGGGGGCAAGTTTCAGTATAAGAGAAAATTCTTGGTAGGAAAATAGTAGTGAGGGTAATTGTTTGCCACTGTAATCCCTGTTTGGATTCCCCTAGTTCCAATTTTGCTAAAAAGTGGCAAGCTGTAAGCTTGCAAAAGCCTGACCATTGGCCTGCAAAGATTTCTGACAATGTGCCGGCAACAAAAACTTGTGAAAAGGAGGTAGGCCAACTCTCTCAGATCAGCTGGAGTCCCCAGAAATGGTATTGTTTGCATAGAACTCACTACGCAGCCCTCAAATTGTGACCATGGTAAAGAGACTGTGTTAGTTAAACAGTGAATCCAGATTATGTTTTCCAAACAATTGTCTCTCATATTAGTTGCTGTTTTATTCAACATGCTAATGTAACGCTAAAATAATATGCCATGGATATGTGATCACTTGATTCATGAATAAATAACACTTTTAAGAACTGAAACCAGGGGAGGCTGGTACTGCCATCCTATGTCACTGGAGCTTCTCATCCAATTGCAGCTTTTACTTTGAGTTGAGTCCCATTCAACCACTGGTTGATCCTATAAAGCTCAAAATGATACCTGCAATAGATGAGAAATGCTATTGACAGGCTTTATCATTCATCCTTCCAGCTGAAACATGTTTGCATTTGAATAAGTGGATGTGAAACAAGGTGAATAGAACCGGAGGGAGGGGCAATTTGGAAGGCAGCAAACATTTTTGAAAGGTTTGATCATGGCTTTCTATTACTGATGATGGAAGAGTGTCAAGTTCACTTTTGACATGGCTAGAGATGCTGCTGAAGTAATGCTGCCTCAAGGGGTCTTGTGAGGAAAAAGTGCGGGCTAACGTGAGAGTGGAATTCTAGTGGGTGGGGTTAGTGGCTGCAAGCTGATAACTGGTAAAAGTGTCAGGAGTACAGGAGAAAGGGAATGTTTTTCCAGCAAACCACCCGCTATAACTTTTGAAAATTGTTGCTGCCTCCCAATAATGGCTGATACCACCACTTTCAATCAGCTTTGAATAAACAGCAAATTTGGAAAATAAATCCCATCTCAAACATGAATAGAACCATTATTTTATTTATAGAAGGACTTTAACTTTGCTAATAAGCCAGCTATTTATCTGTTGATCTTCAGCTTTTTGTTGTGTTTTTTCATGTTATAAAAATTGAATGTGAATGAGTACTATTTATAACATTGTGCAAATACTATAGATATAGGTGGGAATCAAGTTATTCTGGCTTGCTCAATCTTCTGCTGATAAACCTTACCAAAGATTGTAATCTCTAATAAAAATAGAATGGGTGGTTGGAATATCAACAATTTTAGATAAAACAATTGGTATCAATTTATTACAGGCCACTCCTATGCCTTCATATGTGGAACTGAATTTAATGTAATTTTCTTCCAAGTCAGTATGCATAGGATCTCTCTGGTAATCTGTTTCAATAAACTAATTAATACATCACTGTTCTTGCAAGCTTAGAACACAAAACAGGTTTCATCCTAATGTTCCTATCATAAGCAATCCGGTTGGAAAATTTGTCCAGGGATACCACCACAGTGTTTCCCTAGTGATGCCATAGTGTCATTGTTCAGATGTTGAACTGGAGAAGGAAATACATCTTTCCATTGCAAAATCTTATGTTGGTACAGCCCATCTTAACATCTTGAACCAATTGGTTCTACATCTTACAGCCTTCATTTGCACTTCAATGTCCAGTCTCCAGTCACAAACATTCCATTTTAAGCATTATTTCATCACAGGTCTATCTATATCAGATACTGAAAGACTGAAGTTATAATAGCTTGTGAGTCATTAAAAAAAACTTCATCCATTTTATGAGTCTCAGATTCTCCAATAACCTTGACAGCTGAACTAGTGTTCCATGACAACAAGCAGACCATTGATAAACAGCAACAAAACTATTAGTGCTTGAATTTATGAGATGAATAATACAGAGGCTAAATTATAGGCTTACTGTTTGACAAACTGCAGCTTGACATATCTTGGCAAATGTATGTGTGTACATCTCAAAAAGAAAAAAAAACTTGTCTAACATGCTGATGTGTAACACAGAAATATGTTTCATTAGCTTTAGATGCAGATCAAAGAATGGTTTGGCCTTTGGGCAGAAAGTTTGACACATGTATTTTTAGTTCTTTCTAACTCCAGTGTTCTGCAGTTTTCAGACATAAATTCAACTAAGCTTTCCTTTTTCTTCTTAGACTGGGTCTAATGGATAACTCAAAAAGAATATTATAGTAGTAGAAATGCTACAGCAAATACAAGCAAAATGATCAGGGATTAGAGCAAACCTCACTATGAATGAAGACTACAATCTGGGGGATTTTTAGTTCAGAAAATAGGATTCATTTCATTTAGAATACTTCAGTTAGAAAATAGGTGAGTAGGGCATGATTAATATTCATGGAACAATTCTCTCACATAGTTAAAATATGAAATTTGCCACAATAATATTATATGGCTCCAAGAAGAGATCAGACAAATTCATGGAAGCTAAGGCTATCAGTAGCTATTGTCATAATAACTATATATTTCCTCTAGTATTTGAGCTGATATTACTCTATGTTTCATGTCTGTTTGCTTGAGAACATGAGCCAGAAGGTGTTATTAGCAATGGGCAAGTGATCTATGTTCAAGATTGCAAGGATTCTCTTAATATCATCTGGCCACTCATCTTGTGCCCAGTGCCTGTTGGAATTGCTGCTTATTTTGTGCAACAGGAAAATTATGCAAATTGAGCAGAAAGCAAACATGGCATGTGAATAAACTTTCCCACATTTATACAAATTTCCTAATTTATAGAAATTTCCTCCATTGACTAAAGTGGAACTAATTCAGTACACTGGAAAAATTGTGCAAATCAAACACAAGTACACATCTGGCATATAAAAAATATACTTAGAATACTTACCTTCAGATCTGGGGCTTTGAACAGTATTTGTGAACATAATTGAAATTTATTGCATTTATGTCCTGTTATGGAATTCTTATAGGCATCTTGTTGGACACTGTGGTAACAGATCAGACTAGTTAGTCCTTTGCTCTGATCCAATTGAAATTTAATATTCTTGCAATACTATAATTTGGGGTCAGCCAATAAAATGTATTGGGAGAGATTAGTGATTGGCCTAGGAAGTACTTCTTCACATAGTACATAGTTAAAGGAATTTAATATCACAAGACATGGCATGAGACACCATTTGATGTCTATGGTATTAGACATTCATAGAGAATGTCAATCAAGCACTACTACTCATTTAGTTATATGCAACCTTTAGGTTCAGGAATTGTATACCATTTAATATTAACTGCTGGTAAGCAAATAGCTATCTGGTGAACTATGAGGAAAAGAATACTGAGCTAGATGGACCTTTGGTCTGATCCAGCAGGATTCTTCTCACAAACTATAATTATGCATTAACTAGAATCAACTTTAATGATAGTATTCAAGTTCAGCTAAAAGAAAGGTGGAAAACACAGCAAACTTGTATCAAATAAAATAGATTGTTGGTTGTGAACTAGGATTGTGTCCAATGTTTCCTTGTGAAATTTTAATGTAAAAATAGCATTTGTGTTATGTATGAAATGCCTCCTGCAACACTTTTAAAAGCATGTTCTTAACAGTTGCACTGGTCTACAAGGAGAAATGAAATGCAAGTAGCTAAATTGTACCAGAATTGGGCCATTAATAAAGGAAAATTAAGTCCTGAGTATTAATTGGCCCCAGTTTCCAAGATACAGTTTCAAGTCAAAATTGCATCAAAATAATTCAAAATTATGAGGGGGATATGCGATTATGCTCCATAACATGATATAGCAATGAGAATAGTCATTTAGTTCACTCTGTGAAATTAGATGTGGTTCAGGAAGAGCATACAGTGAGCTAATGTTTGGGTCCGCTGATATTGATGGCCCCAGATCAGCTGCATTCTGCTCTTCACTGTTATCATCATCTGAGTCTTGATTATAGGATTCTGGTGGATCTGAAACTAGAAAGTCCACACCATGGGGTACAGGATGCAGTGTGGATGGAATGTTTGGATATTCCACTGTCCACTTCTTCTTTCTTGAGATCCCTTTTGCAACTGGGGGAACCATGCAAAAATTGCAGTGATTACTATGATTGGGTTTCCGCCACACCATTGGGAATGCAAAAGGCATGGACTTTTTCTTCTTTTTTGGTCAATGACACAGATAAATTGCACATGTAATGCAACAATAATGAGGGCCCAACTCTTGTCCTGATCCCTTATTTTGCATCAAAAATAAAGGTGGTATGCCTTTTTTACCACTGCCATCATACTGCGTTTTTGAGATGCAAATGTAACCTCGCCACAAATGTAGCAGAAGTTATCTGCATTGTTTTCACAGTTTTGAGGCATCTTGGCTTCTGAGGGAAAATATCATGCAACTGTTCCTTGGAAATGTTAGGCAATGATGCTTTCACAAGCCACCAGATGTAACTGTATGATGCGTAGATCTAACCAAGACAAATGTACCTTGCAATAAAAGAACAATAAATTACAGTTAGGTAGTAACTTTAGTCTCAAAGTGAAGATAAATTTATACACTTCCATGTGGTACTATTTTCATTATTCTACCATACTTTGTCAAGAAGTTATGAGGCATCATGATCATCAGACACCTTCCTCCCTTGTAGGCAAATATACTTGCCTGTGTATAAATCTTTATTGTGAAATATCTTGAAAACTTTAGCCAACCAGCACCTTTATCACCTGTTTTCTAATTCATATAATCAAAATATGTAAGAATTAGCACATTTTATCTCAGAGGTCGACAATTTCCCAACTTTTGTAGACCAGTGTTATCTCTGCTGCCCCTTTCTTCTCCCTCCTGTGATCCCAGCCAATCAGGAAGTAAATATAGTAAATATGAAGATATCACAACACAGTAGGTGTATGAAGGAAAGTGACTAATCTAGTAATTAAAACTTAGATACAAGCAAATAACAGCAGGAATTAATAAGAACCAGAATGCAAGGGATTGGATTTTAAGGATCAGAATAAGAAACAAAATGCAAACAACAACAGTTCCAGGACTCTTTCAACAATGCTGCTCTTAGAAAAACACTGAAAACACTAGAACAACTTCTGATGTGTTTTTTCAAGGTCTCTCCCTAAAGCATTACAATCTGAGAGCTCTGGTATAGTTATCTCCTGGCTGGAAGCTACAGTTGCCAATCTCTAAGCCATATGCTTTGTTTCCCTCACACCTTTTACCCAGCATTTCCTTTTAATGAAGTGCTTGCAAAAAGTTCTACAATTTATAACTGACCAGGAAAAAGCTTTAAAAACACCATCCTGAAGACAGTCTGAATTTTTGGGAGTAAATTATTGCACTTTGGAGTGCTTCGGACAAGATTCTCTTCAATTTGGAAAAGGCCTGAAAATATCCAAAACAGCTCCTGCTAGTCTGACATTTTAGCTTTTATAAAGCAGATGTGCACTCTTGGGCACAAGTTTCAAATGTGGTGAGGGAAACATGAAAGGTCAGATACCGCCACTGAGCTTAACTGAAGTCTGCACATGTAAGAATGTCCTGGAACAAGTCAACAGAATGTTTGGTTTTGTAGGAAGGGTACATCGTTACCAGATTTGTCATGGAAATAATCTGGTGAGATATGATAAATTAGTAATTCAAACTGCACAAAAGTAATTAGTAATTCAAACTGCACAATAATTCAAAACTGCATCATAAGTTATGACAATATTACTAGGAATTTCCTATTGTATACACATTACTGATAAATAATGCTGCTATTTGTAAGCCATTCTGAGACTTGTGCAAAGGATAGGGTAGAAATGTTTTAATTGAATTAAATTAAATTAAAATTATTTACCCTTGTATAGTATTGACATTTTTAAACTGCATAGCCGTTGAATTTTCTTCTCATGAGATCATTAACAACTACAATAATGCAAATAAGACCGGCAGGAATTAAAATATGAATTTGACTTTTTTGTTTCATAAGCAATTGAAAAATGCATTCATATGTTATAGCAATTTACTTCTGTTTTCAAAATTAGATGACTGGGCTAAGTCATGATGACGGAGTTCTATCAATAACTTTATGTGATAAGAAAGCCCACTATATCCAGTTTGGAATCATGTAATAGCATCTAAGAGGTTGCTGTATGAAAGCAAGGTCAGAGACTGATTAGCCTAGTCATGGTCAAGCACCAGACAGCCAGTCTCAAGTAGGCAGACCTGGAACCAATTAGAGTCCTAAGAAGAGGTCATATTGAGATCAGGAAGAAGGTAAGAAGCAAATTGTGAAAGCAAAGTAATTGTCTTACCTGGAAAAGGACATTATTGAGCTGGGAAAAGTGGCAAGAAGGGCAACTAAAATGATCAAGGTGTTGAAGCAACTTCCCTTTGAGGAACGGCTACAACAACTGGGATTGTTTAGTATAGAAAAAAGTGAGTTAGAAAAAAGAATTGCTCAAAATGATGCATGGTGTGGAGAACGGGGGTGGCAGGGAGATGGGGGGGGAGAGAGAGAGAGAGAGAGAGAGAGAGAGAGAGAGAGAGAGAGAGAGAGAGAGAGAGAGAGAGATTGATTTCTCTTTCTCTCCCCTAATACTAGAAGTCATGGTCATCCAATAAAGCTGTATGGTGGAAGATTCAGGACAATAAAAGGAAGTAGTTCATGAAAGAACTAATTGGTTTACCTACTGGAATATTGCCAGATCCCCACAATGATGGAGCTCTGGTGCCATCAGGGCAGAGTAGATCATGAGCGCTAACAGTTGTCTGTCCCCTTCCCTCGATCTGATTCTGTATCAAATGTTGGCAGTGCCCTCTTTCTCACACATCTTCCCTCTTGGAGAAAGAACATGTGAAATGGTTCTTGGTTCTTAAGATCTTGCCTGTTATGAAGTAGGAGTAAAACAGTCCTTTCTGAATAAGATTACAAAACACTTCAGAGATCCTTCTGTTCTCAAGAAGCTTCACATGAAGCCTCACTCCCTATTAAGGTCTTGCATTAATTGTCTAATACAAAAGACTGTGAGCATCCATGACTGTGCGTTCACCCCATTGTGGCAACATGTAGAATGAAAGGTTAGAAATCACGTGAGGCCATGGTGTGAGTTGCCTCACACCAGTCTTGCCTCACATTGTATGCATACCATTCATTTTCAGAGTCTGAACCCACTACCTTGTTTTTAATGACTAAGCAGAACAAAGCAATGAGCAAATGAAATAGTTTAAAATGTGGGGGCTGTGAGGGAGAAAGATGATGTCTGATTTCAATTATTTTGGTTCCAGCTAGTAAATTTCTTCACATGTATGCTACATACTCCTGGAATTATGATTACTACATTGTGACATTTACTTTTATGTAACAAATAAATATGTCACATGAACTACAGAAATATTTAATGGTAGGATTGGAAACTACCCATTACATTGGTCTCTTGCTTTATGCTGCATTGTGACAAATTGAGTTTATAATGTAAGGTGCACATTGCTTGTACTTCAACTTCTGCAGCATTGCAGATCTCCACATTTGTTTCTGTGCCCTTCATATTTGTAATGGTGGGTTGCCAAAAAGATGCCCTGCCAACATGGATTTTTTTAAAGCTTAAGTTAGTCATATGCTACCAATCAAAACAATCAGAATTGGAGCCAATTTAGTGCACATAAGTTACCTTGGAAGGATTAATTTATGCTGTTGAGCCTCATAATATGTATAACCAACAGGGAGCTGTCTGGAGACAGGGATTTTTGCAAATCTTTCAGCTGGATCAATGAGCCAAATGCAAAATCTAGCAACCAGGGGCATCGTGTAGATTTGTGATGCTCCCTAGGGGAGCTGGGGTCCAGCAACCAATGAGTGGATTACACTGATCCATAAATGCAGTTTTTCATCTGTGACAGATATAATATAAATGCTATTATTCATATTGCATAACTGGAAAGAACAACTGACAATTAATGTTGCTTTTGAAAAAAGAAGTGAAGCGGTATAAAATTTTGCAGCGGGTGAAAACAGATGTTTCAGAAAACATAGAGCTCATCACACAGTCACATCTGAGCTCTGCTACACTGTCAAGTATCCTCATGCCACTGCAGGCTGATAGATTTTCAGTTCTTGTCATGGAGATTTTGATTATGGCTGTTCAACTGAAATGCATAATCTTGTGTGAAATGTGGAAGAGTACAGCTCTATATTGATATTATTACCAGTCACAGAGATGACACAGTATGCTCTTGCCTGTTGCCAAGGGCAGTTAGAGTGCAAGGAAAAGGGCCTTCTAAATGATAACCCACACCTCTAGGAATGGCTTCAGTTGGGGATTCATCAAGCCCCTGCTTTGCAGGTCTTTAGGAAAGCTACAGAGACCCATCTTTCTCCATTGGCTTTGCTGCAGTATCTTGGATGGCTGCTTTTTATTTTCTTCTGGTGACAATTTCTGACTTTTTATTGATTTTTATTGGTAAGGTCTTTATTGGTTTTTTTCTTGTTCTTTTTATTGAATCTATGCTTGTTGCATTCACTGATTTTGTTGATTTTATTTTATTTTTATTTTGTATAGTTTGTCTTCATCAAGAGCTTCCACCCTTAAAGGTGGGCTAAAATTAAATAGAATGCCTCTCTGTTAGGCAGACAGACAAGACACCAAAGTGGACTCAGTTCTATGGATGCATTATAGAGCTTTTCAGCAATTCCCTCCAATCTAACCCTTACTTTACACTATCTGGATTGCCATGCTTATAAACCATGATCGTGTTCTTACCTGCATGCAGTGTAGTAGGAAGGAGGCTATTACATGTCAAGAGCCCTGGACCAAGCTGTCATGTCCCATAGAATTCAAGGACCCTTTGGTCTTATGAAAGGATGTGAGAGGAAATCACAAATGTTACTGGGACACTCATTTTAGGAATCAGTGATTTATGCTCGAAATGTTTGGCTTCGTTGTCTGCAAATTGAGCTGGTGTAATTTATAGATTCATATCAGTTAGTTGTGTGTGTGTGTGTGTGTGTGTTGTTCCTTGTGATATTGTGCTGTGATGTCTTGTGTGCTATGACTGATCAGGAACATATGAGCATGCTAAAGTCCATGGCTGAAATATTTAAACAGGCAGGTAACGGCATATGGGTTTAAATAAATTATTCTAGAAGGTTAGCCGAACAGCAAATTCCATCTCCAATCTAATAGGTGTTTGTAGTTACAGTTCAGTATCACTGATCTGTTAAGATATAATTTATATGGCACTTTTCATTTGTAAGTGCTTAAAACCATGACCTTGCTGCTTTTCACAAAGAACTTTTTCAGGTACACAGACTATTTACTGAATTCATGACTGGCATGTGAATTCATTCCAGGTCTTCTATTCACTGGATGGAGCAACAATGGAGCAACCCTACAACTGTTCTGTTATACTGAGTGACCACAGCTGATTATACCAGTAGGCAGAAGGGGGTGCCCACCTCAGACAACAGATTGGGTCTCATGACAGGCAGTGAATTGTTAATTATTTTATTGTCTGTGCGTGCTTTAAATAATTACTGCCAGCAACAGGAGGAAGTGTTGTAGGAATTTCCTACCTCAGATGCCAGAATAATTTGGCTGCCTCTGGATATTGTCCACCTCAACCTAGGCAGTTGGGAGGCATCTCTTACTTCTCTGCTTCAGGTAGCAAATGCCTTGGGACAACCTTGTCTGCAATATTAGTATATGCCATTGCTGTGATTTTATTTTATAGGAAGCAAAAAAAAGGAACACAATTTCACTTTCTTATAAATTATTTATAGAGAATGCAGATTGCTTCCCATCCAGGCACTAAGCTGCTTTCTTTCAGCAAGGTTGCAGCATCATTTCTCTTCTTGTGCTGTATTTACAGAAGCACTCCGAGTTGGTGGGCTGCAGGTAGAGAATAATGTCCAGTTGGATGCCACATTTTAAGAATGGATTGATAAACTGGAGTATATACAGAGAAGACTGACCACTATGGTGCAGAGTCTGGAAACCAAGAAGAGCAATTGAAAGAACTCAGTTATGTTTAACCTGGGAAAGAGCTAGTTAAGCAGATAGAGCAATAGTGGTCTTCAAATGTCTGAAAGCCATGCAGAAGATGAACTAGACCTTTTCTTTGTTGCACCAGAAGACAGGACTAGAATCAATGGGTGGAAATAGCAGGAAGGTTTATTACAGCCAAAAATTGGAAAGACATATGCAACATAAGAGCTGCTTGACAATAGAACAGGAGCAGGTTGGCTATTCCTCAGTGTAGATATTTAAGCAGAAGCTAGACAGCCATCTGTTGGGAATGTAGCTGCAACCTGCATTGTAGATCTCACATAAAACATTGGGTTGAACTAGAACTAAAACTAGACTTGAGAGCCAATATGGTATTGTTGTTAGAGGGGTGAACTGGGACTTGGGAGATCTGGATCCTTGGCTCTTTTCAGCCATGAATCTCACTGGGTGACCAAGCCAGTCACTGACTCTCAGCCTAACAGACATCATAGGATTGCTGTGAGGATAAAGGAGCAGCAGGAGGATTATTAAACTGCCTTAATATTTTTATATGATAAAAGGTTCTTTCCAGTTCTTGATTCTGTTATGCAAATCATAGCCCAAATATAAGTTTAAAGTGAAACTCTACTGTTTCATTTGTGTATTCATTCATAATGTTCTATCTATTCCATGCATATTCAGTACTCACAGTGGTATCCTATACTTTAACTATAGGAACATAAAAACAAACTTGACACATGTAACTGGTAGTGTAATTTTCACATTAGCCATCTTTTCTTATCCCTTCCTGGTTGCACAGTCTAGTCCTGAACAGAGCTTATATTAACATATGCTTTACAAAGGATTAAGAGTGGTTTAGGGTGTTTTTCCCCTATTATAATGCAGACTTGTGGTACCATTGAAATAGAATTAGTGAAGTGGGGTTCATACACCCTTCAGCCCCAGCTAAAAGTCAGTCTACACTCAAATAACCAGCTTTCAGAACTGTAATCATAGTAGCCTTCTTGATTTTTCTTCTTTCTCTTCCTCAAAATAAAATAGTCTTTTGCGATGTATTTCATGTTCATTTCTTCCACTATCAATACTCCAACATAAATGCAGTGCCTACAAAAGCTCCATGGCCAAGAAGAGGAAAGCTGAAGAGCTGAATTTTGGAGTTCCAGTCAACAAAAGAAAGTCTCTCCTAATGAAACCCCGTCACTACAGTCCCAGTGTTGAAGGCAAAGGGGAAAATGAGAAGACAGAACTGCAGGACAATAGCAACATTCTCCAAACAGGTATCAAGGGCAAATGACTCCAAAAGAATGTAAACCTAATACACCCAAGGGAAGAAAAGGTAGCAGAATCATCTCAGTGGGTGGGCATCAAGTGGGAGGAAGGTGGTCTGGACTTTAGACAAATAGTGAGAGCAAAACATGCAAATGATGTTCTAAATCTAGGGGGTTAAAGCACTTTTAGTTACAAGTCTAAATTCTACCTCAAAGAAGCCCTTGGGGCTAAAGGTAAAAAGAGCAGAGCCAAAAATAACAGCATAGTTTGGCAGAAAGCTGTTACTGCTGCTAACTGAGCCGCAGAGGTATTTCAACAGTTTAGCATGGGGAGAAATGGATAGAAGCCAGGAAGCCAGCAGATGATCAGTTGGGGTAAAGCAACCAGTGTAGGGGAAGAGCCCATGGTCATGTGAGCACAGCTGAGTTTGGCCTCCAGACCTGAGGTTCTGCACCTCTGATTTAAATATGAGAATCTCATCCTTCCTTCCTTTCTGAATGATCCATTTCCTAGCTTTAGAATTATTTGCCATGCCAACTAATTTTTTCTTGATTGCTGATTTCAGGAAATATCTTTTGTACACTTAGAGCAAGATGCCTTGCATCTATAAAAGTAATATTGGCTGCGTAGTAATTGAAACTCCAGATGTTACCTTTAAAAAAAAAATATTTTATTGCCTGCTTCCATTTTTATACTTTTATGCAATTATTAATTATTAAATGTATATCTCCTTTCCATGACAAACAGTGTTTAAAGCATTTAACAATAAAATGCAAGTCTGCATACAACATGTTGCTGAAACATGAAAGAAAACCAGTTTAAATACTTCAATAAAATCAAAAGGGAAATGTTGTGCACCAGTTAAAGCTATTTTAACACACACAGTGCCTATCTGAAATGCCTTTCCCTGTCCGTGGAAGGAAATATGAGACAGAGCTAGTTGGTCTCTCCTTAGCCAGGAGTTGCATAGCCTGGGAGCAGCAGTCATGGACAACCACCCTCATGTTCTTTCAAAATGTTTCTCTGGACAGAGAGAAAGGTGTGTCCTGAGGACTTTAAAACCTGGGCATACATGGGATCATATGATCTTTCAATTAGCCTGGTCCCATGTCGTGTAGGTCAGGACTAGCACTTTGAATTGCACCTGGAAACAGTCTGGTAACCTGTTCTGGACTAGCTGATGTTCCTGAACACCTTTCAGATGAAGCTCCATATTGAACACTTTCTATTAGTGCAAACAAAATGTAGCTCAAGCATGTGTTGCCATAGCTGTATTTGACATTTCCAAGAAAAGACGCAGTTGACCTTTGCAGTAGAAACACATTCTTGGCCACCACCAAGACCTAGACATCTCAGGTCAGGCCTCCATTAAGAAATATACCCAAACCTGCTAACCTCAGTCCTCAAGAGGTATACAACCCCATGCAAGAGAGGCTGTATCTGTATTCCCTGATCTGCCTTTTGATGAACCAGGAACATCACTGTCTGGATTATGCTGTAAATTGTTCACTCCTGTCCAGTTTCATCCAGTGCATTTTCAGTGTCAGACATTGATTTAGAACTCCCTTAGTTTTAGGTGGGAAGGTGAGATAGAACTGAGAGTTATCAGCATATTAGTGTCATAGTCAAGGACTCAAGTTTTGGCATGGAGGCAAGTTTAATATCCTTCTCTCCCAGTCTTGATTCTGCTATGCAGTTTAACAGCAGTTACTGAAGAGGTTTATTTAAAGCAGAACAGGGGAGAGACCAGTGACATCCTTCTTAGTCCTAGTGTTTTGGATTGCTCATGAGCATTAGAATGCGAGATCACTCCTCAACTGGGAAGCCAGCATTTGGAGGAAGCATGAGACTCCATGTTTCTTGGCTTCACCCCACCCCTGCACCCCATTATTGCATCCCTGACTGGGTCTGTTCCCCTGATCTCCACACATTGCACAGATGTCATGTCATATGAAGCCCTGATTAGGCCTCATTTATTTCTGGGCACCAGGATTTAATAGGATCCAGATAAACTAGAGTAGTTTCAGCAGAGGGCAACTGGAACTGGAAAGAAAGCCCTCTCAGACCATTGAGAAGAGAAGGCTGAAGTGAGATATAATAGTGTTTTTTGATTACTAGAAAAGTTGTCACAGAAAGGAGGGCCAGGATCTCTTCTCGATCATTTCAGAGTGCAAGACACAGAATAATCGGCTCTAGTTACATGAATCCAGATCCTGGCTGATCATAAGAAAACACTTCTAGACTGTTAGGGCAATATGACAATGAAATGAATTGCCTAGAGAGGTTATGAGCTCACCCACACTACAGGCATTCAGAATGCAGCTGGACAGACCTCTATTAAGGATGCCTGGGGTCGTGCATTTAGCAGGTGTTTGGGCCTGATGGCTTACTGGCCCCTTCCAGCTCTGCAACTATACGATTCTATGAAGTACTATCACTTAATCGGGGCCTTGTGCAATCAGTGCTGCCCATCCTGAGGTGGACAAGGCTCCGTGTGTACAGCTGATTCCTCCTTACAATCATCAGGGCTACAGCTTGGCAGGTGAGATATTGGAGATGGGGCCAGCAAAGTGGTCCTGTCCCCTTTATTTATACATTAGTTCTTCACATAAAGAACACATGAATAGGGCTTTCATCTCAGCATCTATGCATCTCAGGGAGAGCACTAACTCAGTGGTACAGCTCATTCTTTGCATGCTGAAGGTCCCTGGTGCAATCCCCTCCATCTCAAGGTGGGACTGAGAATGTCTCCTGCCTGAAACCCTGGAGAGCTGCTGCCAGTCAGCATAGTTAGTACTGAGCTAGACTGGCCAATGGTCTGCCTCAGTGCAGGGCAACTTCCTAAGTGATGGCCAAGTCATAATATTGGGCTGCCTCTCAAAATGTTTTCCATTTTTTTTCTGGCATACTTAACTGATTAGGAGTAAATCAGTCTTATGACTAGCTTCTACCTGTGTCATTCAAATTGTGCAAATGATAATAGTGGTTATTAGGTTTTGAACTAGGCACAAAAGAAGTGTTATGTTTGTGCAAGCAGTTGGGCATCAAACATGTGCAACCAGCTGTGCAGCTGTTTATGCAATCTATTGGTTGCACAACCAGTTGCACATATGCAATAGAAATATTCAGTGGAGTTCTGCCATCAAGACTTGAGTTTGTGGAATGACACCATTGGATACTGCCCCAGATTCTAAACCTTCTGAGTATGACTGAAAGAAAGCCACACAGACAGTTGTATGAACAGGCAATACCAACAGTAGAGATCACCTTCTTATGGTGATTCATGGGGTCTCAGCATCTGAACCATGAATGTTGACTTCATTATTATACTTCCTTATGATGTGCAGTGTGAGAAAAGAACTCGTAGGAGGAAAACACTATGTACTGGATTCCATCCTCAGGACAGCAAAAGAGCACTGAGAAGGGACTTTATCTCAGTCCTGCAATACGCCCTTTCGATGCATCCTAAGATTGTCTTTGTACAGGTTAAACTGGCAGCCATGCAGTTAGGGATAGACCTAGGGGTCAAAGTTCCAGATGCTCAAAAGACCAGCCAGAGAGCAGCAGGTGCTGAAAGCATTAAGGCAGCAGAAACAAATTTCATTGTCACAATGGTTCTTTGACTCTCAGTCACTTTAAAAAGCCAAAGCACACATTCCCAGAGGTATAGGGTTTTTTTGTTTTTCATTTAGATCAGGTTGGCAAACAGGTTGTCCTGCCATATCAGCAATGTAGAAGAAGTTGTGAGGCATGGAATACTTGTGCCGGGGGGTGGGGGTTTGAAATGTTTGCTGTGTGCTTCAAAGCTTAAGCTATAAGCATGGCCTTCTAAAGAAAACTCCCATAGATTCAGGGTCAAAAATTACCTAGTTGTAGCAGTGGAAGCTAATATGCATAATAAATTGTTGGTTGCATTTTCTCCCTATAAGGTTTTGTTTTGTTTTTTGTTTCTGCTAGCAACACATACAGATTCAGTTGACTGTTGGTGGGGTATTTTATCCTGAAAAGTATATAGAACATATTTCAATTTCCCTGAAAGACATACCTCTAATTAATATGAGCTTTCCAGTCAAACTAAGAAGAAAAAGTAGATTGTGGGTTTTTTGTAGGTTGCTGATATGAGCTTTGGAAGACAGGAGCCAAGCACTACCCCTTATTTGCCCATGCACTATCAATACAGACCTCAACAACAATCTGGATCATTGTTATCTCCTTTGCCCACACTTGGAAACTCATGCAAACCTTACTTTGCTTTCTGCCCAGTCAAAATGTAAACTGTGATAGTTGTACTTCGAAAAAATAGAATTTTGCTGGAGCTTTCAAGTCAGGCAACAACATGGAAAGGAATGCATGGCACAAAGTTTGAAAAGGGGCCACATCTTTTGCTACAGGGCCCAGTCTCCCAAAGAAAAGACATAAGAAAAAGTTAATAAATATTTTCTTTTAATGTATAACAAACAGTTGAACCAAACAATTATGTAAACTGGAAATGACCCAAAACGCTAACAGTTTAGCAGCCCTCAAGTGAAATGCATTGTGGTGGCACATGTGCATTGTGTGCTCCTCCTCCTCCCTTCCACAATAATCTGCACTTAATAGGAATATTTTAAACTATGTAGCTAAGCAACAGAGGTAATTGTTGCTTTCCAGAGCTTTTGTTAGGCACTCCACCATAGCCCAAATATGCATAATTAGGTATAATGTCTATAAATCATTATTGTACACATGTGGGTAGTTAAGTGGATTGAGAGAATAGTTCAATGAATTGGACATATTCACTGAAAATGCTTTTTATTTGTTTTTGGTAGTTGATAATACTTTGAAATTATGATAACCCTTTACACTTTCTCTTAACAGCTCACTGTTGCAGAGACAGAACTTTATTTGCATTTTTAGAGGATATTTGATTTATTTTATAAACCCTGTGTTGGTCTGACACGGATTCTGCAAAGAACCAGACCATCTTATCTTTTATTATAAACTTGTTTATCTCATTTTTTTACCCTCTAGGAAGTAAAATGTGAAACGTTCCAGTTTATGTTGAATACATCCCAACAAAAGAATGCACCCTATAATCAACATTATTGAAGGGGCTAGTGTTGTGGCTAAATTCTTCCCTTCATCCAAAAATGCTTTTAGTTACTATGGTAATATTTACTTGATCCTGGCAGACCAGTGTTGATTTTAGGGAGATAATTACCAGAAAGGAAGATGATGGAGATGTATTTTGGAGTGTCCTTGTCAGAAAAAAATGTTTAGAAAAAATTAAATGAGACACAAAGGGTTTATTGTCTTTCAGCATTTTCCTGTAGCTACGGCTACCAACTGTTTTCTGATATGATTTCAAAGAAAAGTATTTTTAAAAACAGGACATATGAATATTTGAAGCCTTTTGGAAAGCTAGAAATCTTCATTATTTTTAATTTTAATTTTAATTTTTAAAGATAGGATTTCTCCTTTATCATAAGATGTGTTCAGTAGTTCTGTAACTATTGCTGCTACTTGGAATATTTATCCTGTGAACAACATCCACTCATGTGATGCAACTTTTCTATCCCCTCTTCCCTGGTGGGCCCCCAAAAATTGCTCCTGAGGGTCCCCTAGCCCTCTGGTGAAGACCTGAGGGATATAGGGTGGGTTGTGTGAAGAAAAAAGAATCTTCTCTGTCCCCATTCTGAGAGGAGACAGGCACCATTGGATGCAAACATATAACCTTTAGGGTTCAGATCTTCTGTTAACCAAAAATGACTGATAACTTGAGTTTTGTAAAAATGCAAGAGAATATAATGCAGAGAAATAAATTTATCAAAGAAGATAACTCTGTTACTTCCATCTGAATTTTATTGTGTCATAGTAACAGGTCTATATATTTGCAGTGAATGGCGAACGCTTTCATTTTGCCACTGTAATCCATGAATCCTTCCACCTTGTATGTTTATTGTAATCCAAAGTAGGGAAAGAGTGGGTATTCCTGGTTCTAAAGTTTTATTGTTTTCTACTCACTAAACAAATAATTATTCTGAAGACTTCAAACATACTGTGTACAAAGTCTTATTTCTCTACAAATGCTATGTATTTTAGCCCATATTAGAGTTCTGATTCTGTAGCCATTGATAGAAAAAGTCCCATGTTTGGTAGTAAACTGTATCTTCTTTTTCCTTAAGAGATAAAGTCAGTCTATCCATTTCTGCACAGTCCAATATCTTGTTCAAGATCAGGGGAAGAGTGGGTATTGATGGACAAACAAAGTGGTAGATCTGCCATGTGTTGTGGATATTCTTTTTCAATCTAATGTAGTAAGAAAGCACGACGGAATTCAGGCATAGTCTTGCTCTAGCCTGTTTTTAACGATTCCAGAGCAATAAGCAATTTGACCATTACAAATGTCAGACTGAATTTCCCTTTCTTTTGAAACTACAGTAGATTTTCTAAATTAGGAAACAAAGAATTCTAAACTGATACTTTCATGGATGTCAATGAAACTAGGATTGGCTTTACAATTAAACTTAGTCTAGCAACATCCAAAGATTTTATTTTACATAGTTAGCAAACTGTGCGTATAGAAAGTGCCATTTCTGGTAATGCTTAAATTGGCATGCCAACAAGAAACATATCCCTTAACTCTGCTAGGAAACAACTGAGCAATACCATTGGAGCATCTACGGTAGCCACATCTGAATTCGTATTTACTAGACCTGTGAGAGGAACACATATTGCATGCATCACACAATTGCCACATGAATCCTCTGTACATATATAACATGTTTGGTTATTTGAATTGGCCTTTCTACTACATTTTTGAAGTATTCTCTAGTACAAAGAGTGTTTTCTTAATATGATTCTTGCTATTGTTCATACAATGGATCTTGATCTAGACCAAGCCTGTAATGTCAGATCACTTAACATTGGAGTATTCTCAGTGATGTGAATAGGACTAATTTCTGAATAAGTGGTGAGTGGATTGTGGCCAAAATAGAAGTATTTTTTTTTTTAATTTTGAGCTTCTCTCTCTCTTTTTTCTATATAGAAGACTGCATAAAAATGCCAGCAAAAAGTACCCCAAATTTGGATGTGCAAGAAAATGATTGTCAAAAGAAGGACAGTTACACTGGCTACCAGGACCTAATGACCACTTCTTTAATGAACCTTGAAAAAATCACAAAAGATGCACCAAATCCCCTAGAAAATGATAAACTTAGTGAGAGTGGCAGCCAGTCCTTTAACATTGAAAATAACGATATTGATGAATGTTACATGATTAACTCTTCAATAAGAAGAGACAGAATTGGTATTTCTGATCCACAGTACTGTTCCTCTGAGGATAATGAAAGTAGTTCTGAAATTCTGGACAATGAATGGGATAGTTCCTCAAATTTCTCTGAAGAGACAAACTTAAAGCTTCCTGTAAATAAAAAATATATTGTAGGATGCAACCAGCAAGATGTCCTAAAAGTGTCAGGAGTCAAAACTGAAAAAGGTGATTTTGACAACACTGAAACTATTGGTGACTTGGAAACAGGGCTGCGGAAGTCACAGGAGTCTCATGTTGAATCTTTCAACAACAGAATTCAGAATCCATTTCCAGACAGTGAGGAAGATGAGTGTCTGTCAGAAAATACAGAAATATCCTTTAACTTGGACAAAACTAAACAGAACTTGAGCTTACTAGAACGAGCAATTGCTCTGCAGGCAGAGCAAGGTCATGTCTTTCATAGCACCTACAAAGAGCTGGACAGGTTTCTACTGGAGCACCTTGCTGTTGAAAGAAGGCATGCCAAAGTGATTGATCTTGGTGGTAGAGCCATGTATAACAATAAACGTAAGTTTACTTTTCTTGTTCACAATGGATGGCACATTTGTTTAAAGAGCTGGCAATTTTCCCTCCTTTTATTCCTGCATTTAACAGACCATTTTGTAATTTCAGGGTCTCATTGGTTGCTTTAGGGACATTTGATAATAAAGCAAAAGCTTCCAGTAAGGGATCCCATAAATATTTTTCCACATTGCAAACTATCCATGATAGAATGAAACATGCTACTCGTAACAGGAAGGAACTTTTCTCCAGGCCTGCAGCCTCTTGATTTACAAAAGGAGTCTTCTTCCTGTTGCACTGGAAATCACTGCTCAGATATTCACATGGTTTCATTGCTTAAGCCCAATGCCAGCTTCAGGTTTTGGGGGTATTTTGGACAAGACATCTTCAGTGGCCCCCTCCGTCATACCCATTGTCAACAGCCACTACTGACAATGGGGAAGCCATTTTTCCCATCCTTATCCTGTTTTTCATAATTGCTACCACTTGCCTGCTTGACAAGCAGAAAGTCAATGATGCAGGTAGGCACTGGCAAGTAGGCAGAGCCAGTGTGGTGCAGTGGAGTGTGGGATTGAGTCTCAGAAGATCTGGGTTCTAGTCCCTAGTCAGCCATTGAGATAACTGGGTGACTTTAGGCCAGACTCTAAGCTACCTTGAGTCCCTGGAAAGAAAAAAAACCCCTGTGGGTTATAAATATAATAAATAAAAATCTCTGGCTCCTCTTTCTCACCACCACTGTTGTCTTAGCCAGAGCAAGTACCAGGTGAACAAGCTGGTAGTAATAGGAAAGAGTACAATTCCATTGAATTCTTGTCAGTGGACTCCTGCTGGGATGTATGTCCCCATCCATTGCCCAACCATGACTACATGTCTGCCCCTGATGCTAATGCTGCTTAATGATTGACTCCGCATGAACAGGATTGCAGCCCAACCTGTAGCAACCAGGGGCTCAGATCCACAGTTTCCTTACAGGTGCTCCTTTTCCTGCATGACCACTAATCTTTCTCCTGCGGTTCAGGCAGCGAAAAATGCATGAGGAATGACCATTAGTTGCTTCAACTAACACTGATGGAGTAAGGACTATATAGTTGTGCCAGGAGCATGGGAGGGTTTTCATATTGGCACAATGATGTACCAAAGTATCATGTGGGTTCCTCTGATGTTGCTTGAAAACAGAAACACATCTTTACAAAACAAAATGGCAAAAAGCTTATGTGGAAAAGGTATTACTCTATCATGTTACATATGTGCTACCGTGAACAATCACATATGTTGTATAATATATGTTATTACATAACAGTTGCTTATTGGGTACAATGAAGTCCCTGTGAAATTAGCAGTTCTTAATTATAGCTGAGTCATTTGCCAAAATTATGAAGTTTGGAGGACACTTTTACTGTGTGTATTAGCATCTTGGAATTATTGTAAACCTTAGCAATGAAATTAGGTATGGACAAATCAGCAAAACCCGAGTTTGCTGGACTTCTCCACATTTCATTGCAGAAGTTCTCTGTCACATTTTAAAATGCACACATCAATCTTGCATAACTTTGAAATGTACACATTCTTTTCCCCCTGATTAAAATGCATTTATCTGCATCAAGTTTTTCCATGTGATGTTTTCAGTATGTATGTATGCCACTGAATGCATTTTGGGAGGTCCATAAGTCATACTGCTAGCTTGGAATCTATGGATTTTGAGCAGAGATTGCATTCAAGTCTATGCTTAGTCTGGACACTGGAAACTGGGAAAATCCTAATCAAAGTTTCTGACACAGCCTTAAGTTCACTATTTCTGTTAGGAATATGGAAGTCTTTGGTGAAAAGAAGATATTTTAGGAAATACCCTGAGTGAACAAATATCTGTCATCTAGCTAACTAGCTATCATCCACCTATTTTATATTACATTATTTCTTATCAGATCAGACCTTACATATTTATTACACATTATTTACATTGAGTTTATTACTGTAGGAATGTACAATTCCTTGTTTCCAAGTTAAGCAGCTCTGTAGTAAAGCTGAATAATTGGACCAATGCCCCTGCTGAGGACAACAGGCTCCCCATAGCCTCAGAGCAACCATGCTAAACCTTTCTGATTCCTAATCCTCTATTTCTCTTCATCCCATAACTACTTCCCCTCTACTTTGCTGGTGACTGAAATCTTCCTAACCTCTACTTCTATGTTCATTGTTCTTCTGAGGTTGTGGCATGAGCATTGTGAAAACCACAACTGTTGTGGGAAGCACAAATTCCCAGTTCTTGAGGGACATGTGTGTCTGTTTTACTGTGTCCTAGGGGGTCTGGAAATGGCATTAGCAGGGCAACCTAGAAGTGGGGTAGAGACTGGAAGATTGCAGTACAAGTGTGATTATTTCACACATTGGGCAAAGTCAATTCTGGTGGATGGTTGGATTGGAGTAGAGGATAAAGGTGGCAGGAATGACCCTGATCCACAATAAATAAATGAATAAGAACTAATAGAAATCCAACAGGAGTTTTGAAGATCCTCTCCGTGGGGCCTCCATAAGATGTGAAGAGGAGACCATGGAGAAGTCTTGAATAAGTGCCACTGAATGATCTGGGTGGAAACCATGATTTTATACTTATCTGTGGCTTTGGCAATAAACACATGTATTTGCAAGCTACTTGCTTTGTTCTTTGTCACTTGAAAATATCAGGGGGCAGGAATATAATGGAGGCCCTGATTACAAATGACCACATTGCATGGAAGCTTGTTATACTTTATTGTCATTACATTCATACATATTCAAGGAAAATGGTATATGCAAAAGATGCAACTGGTTAGCACAGACAATATGGTAGATTGCTGCATTGTGTTAAGATGATCACATATTCTCCAATTGCAGCTATTTATAAGGGACTAATCCTGTTTTATGTTACCTGTCCTTGGAAGGTTGTGCTCCCTATTTGGCCCCAGTTTTGGATTTTACTGGAGATGTTGGGATGCCTTAAAAAAATGGTTAGTGGCACTCATGCACACTCTGGCTCTTCAGATTTCATCTTTTCTTCCCCTGACTCTGTAGAAAGTGAATTTTGCTAAGGCAGATATATCCTGATATGTTTGTTCCTAGTGCACCTGCACATAATTCAAATACAAGGAAACAAAATGCTAGTTTATTGTCTCCCTTTTACACACACACACACACACACACACACACACACACACACACCATTCTGCAAAAACAAAACAGTAAAACCTGTTGAATGGTTTGAATTGCAACTTTTGTAGAGCAATCATAATGAGTCATTGTAACATTAAATGTTCTGTTTAAGTGTAATCTTATACAATTTGGACAGAAAAACATAAGCCTGCAGCTCCTAGCATGCCCCATGTCTACACAGCCAGTGAAGAACTTTGAGCCCCAGCTCCAAGCTTGCAGACTTGCTCCTAGCTTCGAACTGGGACTCTGAATTTGGAATGAGTGACCTCCTTTCATCCTTGCAGCCAGCATGGGAGGAACTTCACAGGCTGCAACTACAAAGTCACAAGAGTCACATGGAGATGACATTTGGTGGGTGGGAAGGGAGAGGTTCTGCTGGTGTACATAGTACATTAATGAGGTCTCAGCTCCTCTTCCCCTGCTGCAAGGTTAAACCCTCAGATGAGCAACTGTTTTGCAGGGTAGAAATGTTCTTTTGCATGCCTTCCATACTCAATAAGCTACCTATAATCCGCCGAGTTCAGAGAATTAGGGGCAGCCACATTAGATTGTGCTGTAAATTTCAGTTCTCACAGTGGCTTGAAAAACATAGCCAAGTAAGCTCACATTAAAATGCAAACTGAACAAATTCATCTATCACCTAAAGTTTCAGAACACAAGAATGAAATGTTGGAGGGTGTAGTCTTACTTAATAGCCACTGTTTCAGCTTGTTCAGCAAACCGCAGTGTGTACTTTATAACATGCCATTATAGGGAGTAGAGGAAGTCCCTTGCCTAACTTCACCAATAACATGCTATGACAAAAGCATCCCAACAAAGATAAGAACAGATGTGAGACATCACCTATGGGCCTATGCTTTTGTCTAGTGACCTGTCAACATCTTCATAATGATCCACTATTCCCACAGCCTGATATTTTGATATTCAGTGCACTCTAGATTTGCCCTTTTCATTCACAGTTAGTTCCAGTTTTCTGGCTCATGACTCAGATGTCATTGCATTCTGAAAGCCATATGTTTTAGTGCAAACTAGCAAGGACATTGTTCAAAGTAGAATTTGACAAAATGTCTAGCATTTCAGCATACACTAACACCTTGGCAGAGAACTGCTTTCAGAACATTTCATCTCTTTCAAACATTCTGCTTTGAATGTACAAGGAACAATCTCTGATAAGATCTTCATTTCTCTTTTCTGCAGACATGCCTAGGCCTGAAAAGAGAGAGACCAAATGTCCCATTCCAGGATGTGATGGCACAGGGCATGTGACTGGATTATATCCACACCACCGCAGTCTTTCAGGCTGCCCACATAAGGTCAGAGTGCCACTTGAAAGTAAGTATTTTTTTTTTCTTTCAATACAGTAAGGCACATTCTGAAATAAAGACAGGAGAGTTTGTCTTTGGGCAAGACTTTATTAACAAACAGCAAGGATATGCAATGGTAAATGAACCACATTCAGGGCTATGTTCAGGCCCTCTCTTACACTCAGGGAGTTCATGTAATGTCTTACTCATGTGATGTCCCTCTGGTTCAAACAACCAAATGAACCAGATGTCAACCTTTGTTCTTTATTGCCTGCCAGCCATGAAAATGCACCAAGAGTTTCCATGACTAACTTCAAG
Organism: Varanus komodoensis; assembly: GCF_004798865.1. Classification (NCBI taxonomy): domain Eukaryota; kingdom Metazoa; phylum Chordata; class Lepidosauria; order Squamata; family Varanidae; genus Varanus; species Varanus komodoensis. Next base: position 18,555,355 of record NW_025335438.1, read on the forward strand.
CCATCCATACTGGCTATGGTTTGATGTTTCAGATGTCTCCTGGACATGGGGGCGTGTCCTTCCTCTCTCTTCTTGAGTTGGCCAGCAATGAGAAGTAGGATGAGAAAGAAACACTTACAGAGGCCTCAAGGGCTTACCAGGGCAACCTATTTGTCCCCACTGCCACATGACTATAGATGTGAGACATAATTAATGCGCCAAGAGTAACTGTATTAGGTAAGCAAAGAGCAAACAGGACCTGCAATATTCATAACACTGCACCCACTGAAGTCCATTCGTGTGCAAACTGTGAATAGCTTGCTGCCATGAAGATTCAAACAGGGAGAAACAAAGCGACTTAAACTAGGCCAACAGCGTCAATAAAATCCTGGGAGCAAAAGTAAATCCATCTTGACTAGGTGGATTTACTAGAAAAGTCTTCCATTCTCTTCTAGATGTTGGAGCCACTATACAATCTGCTAAGGTCACAAACCTGGCATTGTTGGGGTCCTCACCATGCTCTTTGTAGACATTCCTTTTCTGCTAAGCAAAAGTACAAACTGTGTCATGTAGTCAATGAAATCTGGCCTGTAGTAACCTGCACCATCCTTGAATGGTTGAAATTCATGACATTAACAGACATTATGATTTCTCTTTTTTTCTTGTCATTTTGATTCTATAGTAGGTACAGGGAAGTAATCAGGATCTAACAGGGGGAATGAGAACTTTGAAAATCTGGACTGAGCCTGCTGCACCTACGCTAGGAAAAAAAATTAAAAATAGCATAACTACTAGGAACAGATATGAAAGAACTCCTGATTTGACCATCTCTGATTCTCCTTGCATGGGTGACCCTTGTGCTGGCAGTTAGGACTGTATTAATGCTTTCATGGGACTATAATCACCATGGCTCTACAGCACTCCCAGCATCTGCTCTGGCTCCGCCCTGAATGCAAATACTAGTTCTCAAGAACAGTTGCCCTGCAAATGAGATTTATCAGCAATGCCTTTGTCAGGGCCAAGAATGTGACAGGTCACACATAAGATGTTTTTACCATAGCATTGCAACACAAAGGCTCTAGCTAAGCGCATAAAGCCAGGCCTTCCATCTTTTCCTCTGCCAGGGGAGCTCCTAGGAATTGAGCTGGATCATGGGAATGTTACATGAGTGAAGCACTCTGACTGCCAAGAAAATATGTTTTGAATCAGCTGGTAAGCTGGCTAAAATCTAAATACTTCACTTGGGCATGTCATTTATGTTTCCCAGGATGACATCATGTCTACTTCCTGGATGGATATACCAGTTTCATCTTCTCCCACATTCAGTTTTTAAAAATCCAGCTCTTTCCATTGAAAATTTGAAGAAATCTGTGGATTTTAGGTAAATTCTTATCAAAACCAAACTGAACAAGATTCTCAGCAATTCCCACCTTGCCCAAAAAATGATAAGGATGCAAGAAGAACCCAACTGGATCAGCTTGTTTCCTGAGTAGCCAATCAGATGCCCAAGGGAAGCCCAAATCCAAAACCATGAATTCCATGGTTGTTGTTCATGTTTCCCAGCAACTGGTTTACTCTGTTAGTAATTACGACATAAAATATTTCAACTCAGGAGAAGCAAGCTGAAGTGAAACAAACTGAAGTGCACAGAAGTGGTTTTCTCTTCCCAACTTTGTTGGAACTAACAATACAGAAAAACTTTACTTCCAAATTTACCGTTAGGATACAATTATCAATGAGCTATGGCAGGGAACTGTAGGGGTATACCTGTTAACCCCCCTGCCCCCCAAGAGGAGACCACTGGGTGCTTCTCTTCCTGATCTTATCCTAGTTCATCATTCAGATCTGTGGCCATATTCTCCTTCCAGGTAAGCCCCATCTCCTAAATAGTCCTCCTTTCTCTTCCTGTATAATGTCCCATCAAAAGAGTTTTTCATTAGGTCTGCTTCTGCCTTTGCTTTGATGACCCAAGTGAGAAAGGATATGAGGCAGGGTTTGGGATATGGTAAGAAAGGGGTTTCAGTATGGCAACCTTTGGTCTGCTGCTGGTTCCTCTGAATCTTCTGTGGGGACTACATTTTCAGAACATTTCAAAGCCTCTTTTTATGTGGCCTGAGTCACACAGGATTCTGACAGAAGTGGCTTTATTACAGAAGAAATGAAAATGCATCTGCAGTCTCTTATGCTGGACAAGAATTGTTCTTATCAGACTCTTCTTTGGCATGTTTACATGTCAGGCATTGACTCACAGTAAGCTGAAAAGAGACTCAACAATCTTGGAAACATATTGACTTATCGCTCTTTTCCCTAATGTCACATGACCGTGTGGAAAATAACAGGTTGATATCTGGACTGAGGCAGGGTGTTTAAAAAGCATGTAAGGTCTACACAAGGAAGGGGAGTGGAGATAACTGTGCTGGCTCTGCCTCCCTTGCCATCATTCTCATCATCTGCCCTGCAGAGAACCCTGGAAAATCATGGTTTGAAATGCTGGCATGCCGTGCCCTATAGACAGATACCCTTTGCACATGAAACCAACAGGAGCAGCAGCAGGGGGGACATGGAACTAGGGCACTCATCCCCACTTGCTGCATTTAGACCTGAAAATCAATATTCAAACAACAAAAGCAGCAATTATGTTTGTAAGGAAAACTCAAAATCCATGCAATGCAATACCTTTTTCAGACCAACGTAAAAATCAGCCCTTGCCTCAAAGAAAAAAAAAAGTGCAAGTTTTTGAGATTTCCAGATATCTTTACTGGGTAAGATGTTACAAAAAGGGTGGGCAGTGAAGAGAGAAATGGGGGAAGAGGATAGGCTGACAAGGTGCTATAGTCGTAATATCTACCAGGTCAGAGTCTTCTGGTAAAGAGAAGTTGCAGATGTTCAAATTGGATTCTGCCAGAAGAAGTGATGGTTTCAGGTTTCAGTGTCTATACAAATGGTGGATCCTCTTTTTGGTGTTAAAAAAGCAAGCTGGTAATGCAATATTGTCACCATCCAGGGTTAACCAGACATGTTCCTTGTTTGGTGGAAAAAGGAGAAAGAGATCAAGCCTTCATTTTAGCAAAGCTGGTGATACATTTAGACCCCAAAACGCCTTCTTTGAGTAAGACAATATACCAACTACATCAGATTAGAACCATAAGATGACACCCTTGTAATGTTGATTGCACAAACATATCCATAGTGTCTTGAATGCATATGAATGCTGGCAATGCCTCCTTGAAACTCAGCTTTGTGACAGGATTTGCACTACAAAGTTGATATGTATTTAGGCCCCTCTTTTCTTCTCTTGTTTAGTCCTGGCCATGCATGAAAATGTTCTAAAGTGCCCCACTCCTGGATGTACAGGAAGAGGACATGTCAATAGCAACCGTAACACCCACAGAAGGTAATCCTGGTCTGTTATGACTGGTGATAATAAGTTAGCCTATTGAAGAAGGGACCATTTTATTACCTTTGCCATTCAGTCAGTACAAAATGATAAGATATGAACTCCCCAAAAGAAACCTCTCTTTTATGTACCAAAGAAGTGGCTTATTCCACTAAGGTGTTTATGCATTAGCTATGATGCAGCCATAATAAAGTATGTTTACATCCCATTGTCTTTAGCAAGAAGCAATTAAACATATACTTAATTCTTTAAAAATTGAAACACTGAAACACAAAAGTACTTCATAGTAGCTGGAGTGTATTATTATAATGCAACAAAATATGTTAAAAATGTACTTGCACAAATCAAACAGAAATTCATTCACTCTTTGCTCAAAATCTATTGACACCTATGCCCTAAGATAATCTTCTCCAACTTAGTGCTTTCCAGATGTGTCTTCTATAACTTCACAGCCGGCATGGACAAGTTGGAAAAGATATACAAGACCCATATGAATGATGATAGCAGTTCTCAAATATTACTTGCCTTCTTTATTTAAACAGTAAATTTGTAAATAATTTAGAAGACAATCTAATGGAGATGCCTGTAAGTTTCTGAAATCAGAGTGTTAGGGGTATCCTATGGTGGAGGGAAGGGGTGTAGAGGCACAGGTCACCTCCACCTTTCTCCCAACCTACCAATCAGCTAGATGACTGAATATGACTTCCTAGCCTCCAGGAACCCCAGTCTCTTCACCTCTCTGCCCTGAAACCCTCCTCTGATGTTGCTGTTATGACCTTGGAGATACAATCAGTAAAATCCTTTCTACACCAGCTGTGAGCAGGGAAAGGGTGATCCAAGCACAGAGACTTGACTCTAAGATTGGAGCTGTTTTCTGACTTTTAACTAGGACTCCCCAAAACCCTATGGCCACCTGCATGATATCTGGGGGTCACAGGATTTATCTGCCTACTATTAATGTCATTACATGTCAGTTGTATATGAAAATATAGTTATTTCCTTGACCTCGACTGTTTCTAACCACAAATAGCAGCAAGTAAGGAGAATTAGAAAGGACCTTATTCATGAATGCAGAGAAGACCGATTTTATGTGGTGCTACCAATCTGTTTCCTCCATGTGCCTCCCACATATGTTAAGATTATGATTCAGTATGATTTGAACCAGTTCACTGAAATCATTAGTATGTTTGGCTCAGGTTAAATTGATCATGGAAGAAGCAGATGGGGGAATGAGCACCATATTACAAAATAGTGTCAGGGCCATTATTACTACTGGAAAGGTTTAAGGTCTGATGTGGTATGGAGGTAATGAAGAGGGGCATAACAGGCACTGTATATAAAAGACAGTGCCAGTGTGTAAGTGAAGAATTCACATGGTCTACAAGTGAAATGTGATGGGTGAACAAGGCTAGCTTAAAGAACCAGAGGTCAGGAAAAGATATATAGAGAAGGAAACCCTAGTGGATGCCTAAGATAACTGTGGAAAGAAATATGGCTGGACTTCCAGAGGCAAAAATACTGAATTAAATAGGTGAAAACTTACAAAATCAAGTAAATCATTTTTACCAGTGCAGCAAAATGTATTTTAAAAGTACTCTGGAAGGAACAAACAGAAATCTACAATTACTTATACATGGCCAAATCTCTTTCAAACAGTCTTTCTGGTTGCCCAATTGCTGCAGCTGAAAAAATGGCAATGTCTCAGGAAAAAAATCAGCAAGAGTCTCCCAAAGCAGGGCAGTGCCATGATCAGGTCCACAGGTAAGAAATTTTAATCATATTGAGAAAGTTATTTACGATTATAGCCAGTGTTGTGCCATTTGTGATTCTTTAGCACAGATAGAACTTTACAAAATTTACATCAATCAGATCCATAATGGTCCATGCAAGAACATAGGTGTCCAGTGTGGGTAATCAGACTGCAGCTACTAACTAACTAATGCAGCTACCACTAGTGTTTTTGTTTCCATTAGTACATGTCAGGTTTCTTTTCTTACATGGATTGAGCAGAAAATTGACTTTGTGAAACTTCATCTATGAGTTTTGCACAATATTAGCCAGTAGGGTACATGCAAACAATTTTCTTCTATAGCAGTATGTCCATTTTGTTTACCCTGTGAATATTTTAAAGTGTTCCTAGGACCGACCCCTTCTTTAATGCTTTAGCCAGATGTCTAATTGGGAAAGATGTTACAGTCCATTTCATCTGTGTTTATGGAAGTCTTTACAAATTTATTCTATCCTTATTTGTACTTAAATAGTTCAGAAATGTATAAAATTATAAACTAATTTGATTATGAAAGTAGAGTGACATCTTCAGTGAGTTAAAAAAATCACAAACATGCATACACACACGCAGCTGGCACTTAGCAGTTGCCACCACCTGTATGGGCTTTAATAATTATTTCCTTTCTTCTCTCTAAGTTGTGGGGCTGCTTTGTAATGGTTTATTTAAACCAAACTATCTGTTTATCAATATCATCAATACAACAGAACACTTAAACATAGATAGAAGGTTGAATCCACATTTGAATGAAAAACCTAAAGGATGGCAACAAAACTAGAAAACACACACACACAAAGAAAATCACAGATACCAATGAATTTAATTGCAGCCCAATGGTTTTTGGAACCACAAGCACCTTCCTTAAGGACCACCATGTAAATCCAAATTCTGAGAACAAGCTTAGCCATCTAAGAGAAACTGTGCTCTTTCTCTTGCACCATCAGCGAAGATGGCATATTTGCAAACATATTCAAACCTGATTCCTGGATCATAATAGTTTATAGTGTGTGATCTGAAGATATACTCACAATCTTGCAAGAGCACATGGGCAAGACCTTCAGAGCACATTCTGTTTTATGGCTGCCTCAGAACACATGCTAGCAAAAACTACTCAGTGGCTGGCAGTGACAACTGATGCAAGGCAGTGTCTGTCTGCATATTGCCTCAGAAGCATAGCAACAGCAATATTATACAATAAAGGCCAGTGCATGGGATGGGCCATGAACAGTGAATATACCCCTGTCCTGACTACTGTGCATTCAAGCAGCTTGCACAGAGTCTGTTTATGAGTGTGATTTCAGGACTCAGAGTCTAATGTGGCCTACCTGGAGTTCTAATCCAGTCCCCAAGGAATTCCCAGTGAGCCATGGCCCTTTCCCACTGACCACCAATCATCTGGTGGTTTCTGAACTTTTGAGCAGACTTTCCCCATCCTAAAACATTGAAATGTTTCCCCAAAGGCTTACTTGCCTGCCAGGGCCGGCCCCACCATTATGAAGATGAATCCACTTGCATCAGGAAGTGAAGTGGGAAGAGGGGTAAATTGCACTGCCCCTGCCCCTGCCCTGCCCGGCCCTGCTCTTTCCTGCCCCTCCCCTCCCCTGCTCTGCTCTGCTCCTACTCCTGTCTAGAAACCCACTGCTACTTCCAGTGGACGTTCTGGAGAGCCCATCCAACATCTCCCAAGGTGGTTTTTGCTACAGCAAAAGAATAACTGGCAGAGCTCTCCATAGCAAGCCTGACCTACCTACCTACCTACCTACCTATTCCCCACAGCTGGGGCACAAGGCAAGAGCAAGGGGGCAGCCAGGCCAGGTGACTGAGCAGGTGGGGGTCAGCCAGCCGGCTGCCAAGTAGGTAGGCCATCCAGGTGGGTGGAGGTTGGTGAGCAGTGGTGGTGGCAGCACTGCTGCCTCCCTTAGGGTAGCAAAATACCTTGGTTTGGGTCTATCAGCCCTATTAAAAACTTCAAGCTCAAATATGCTGTATTGCTATTTCTTGTATTGGTATTTTGTCCCCCTGCTTCTGCCTCTGCCTCTGCCTGGGTCCCTGATTGCCTTTGCTACCACTGGAATACAGTTCTGACCACTTGTCTAAAAGGAATTCAGCCTTCAGCCCTCCTGATCTGTGTGCATAAGCATACAGACCCCATGCAGAAGGCTAACTGAATGTGAAGAACAGGAATGGGAAACCTAGTGCTGTCCACATGTTTTGGATTACAACTTTTGTCAGCCCAGTCTGCATGGAATGGTTAGGGGATATGGAAGATGCAGTCCAAAGCTTCTTGAGGCATGCTGTCTGTATAAGTCTAGTATGCTTTCATGTAAAATAAATAGAATTTAGTGCACCAGAGCAGTAAACATTAGCTTTGGTAGCTTATTCAATTGTGGGTAGGGAGCAGGGTTTTTTTGTGGTGGTTTTCTTTGTCTGCATGTGTGTGTGTTTTGATTTTCTTTAGTTTGTTTTGGACTTGTTCTGTCCTTAGTGCTAGGCTGTGAATTCTAGTCTAGGCTATGTACTTCATTGCAAAAGAATGAAACCAATATTCATTATGCTGTTCTTTTACAGTCCCCATTGTCTCAGCAGGACAAATTTGGTGAAGCAACTTGAGTTTTCTCAGTATAGCTGCAGATCTGCCCAACCAATCTCTTCCCCCAGAGCCACATTTACAAGAGAGCAAGAGAAATGTGGGAAAGTACCATTTGACTATGCTAGCTTCGATGCCCAAGTCTTTGGCAAACACACAATGGTGCCAACTATGCAAGGGCAAAAACCCGCACAATTCCTTGAAGGTAAGTAAAAGCCAGTCGATGTCATTTTTCCTATTTTTACCCCATTTCATATCTCAGATTGTATGCAAGAAACATAGCTAAAAATGATGGCAGTCCACAGTGCTTCAAATTATACCATAGTAAAAGAATTTCTGACATCAATCTGAATAATCAAGGAAAGTCATGCATAAGTTGTTATGCCTAAAGATAAACACTCCCTAATGTGCAAGCAAGAGACCTGGCTGTACAGACCTTCAGGTTTCAATGCATCCAAGATAATTGAGCTATGGGTTGTTGACTGCTTTAGAGTGACTTTCTCTCATTATGTTGTTTCTTACTTCAAAAAGCTGCACCACAACTATAGAAAGAATGAGGGACTTGTCATGTTCTCACATTTCTAAATGTGTAACCCTTGCTCATAATGAATCATATCCTCTACTGAAAATAGCCATGCTCGCATCAATAAGTAACATCCTCTGGTAATGATCTAACTTTATTAAGTTGGTGAGCCATCCCAGAAAGGCTAACAAGGTATTATTATTTCTTGAATGCTGTAAATGGAGGCAGATTGATGTGGGGAGGTGACAGGATAGTTGTACAAAGCCAGAAAGAATGCTTCAATACTTCTGTTAATGCCTCCAGACACAGATGGCACTCAAGCAACTTGCTTTTACATCCACAGTTGATGACTAAACTCTCCCCTTGCTCTCACCTTCTTACACAGAATATTAACCCCATGGAAGCTTCAAAATAATAAATTCTTGCTGCAGTTGGGGTGCAGGGTCTATGTGTAACTGGAACTCACTTGAGCTATGCACCATAGATGTCTCAGTGCTGACCAAAGCGAAAGTCTAAAATTGCTTAAAGTATCAGATTGTCCCTTAAAGATTTTATGCACACTCTCCATCAGAGAAGAGTGTTCATTATTCTTTCTCTGCTCACCATATGAAGTCCACTATTTCTGGACTGAAATCCTTTTTGAAATTTGCCAGAGTGGTATTATTATTCCTGAAACCCTCACACTTCAATTTGCCTTGATAGGGCAGTCAGAATCCAGGGCAATATTCTTGTTTCTTTGGGTGCTCTCTTGGCAAAAGTGTCAATACTTCATGGTTAGTGGAACCCTCTAATAAGTGTGTCAGCATAATCTGTTAATGTAAAGGGCTCTGAGGCATTGACTTGGATCCAACACTACATAAGGTCACACAATTAGACTTCTCAGTTCTCTTGTTCAATTCTCTATTGCTCTTTCATTTTTCTGCCTATTCACGGGGGTTGAATTCAGATTGAAGCTGTATCATTTGCACTGATGGAAATAGACTTGCTCACCCCTCCTTTCCATGACAGCCCCTCTAAGCTCCCTTCATTACACAAAGAGTAAGGAGTCCCTGATGAATGGGGTGGTATGTAGGTAGGGAGCTCCCCAAAAATCAGATGGGTGATTTGGAGCTTTTTGTGAATGGGCACCCCTCCCCACCAAAAGTCCCTCCTCCTTATCACAGATAGAACTTCCCTCTCTTTTCTGCAAATATCTTTTTTCATGTTACTGATTGGACATTCACATCTAAGGTCATAAGATTATTGATTGACTGGATACAGCATTCTATGCATATGGTTATTTTTTTATTCCTGAGTTCCTGGTGTTGTTCTGCCAGTGGAAGGGAAATCCTGGTGGAATTTATTTTTTTCTCCACCTGCAGCTTCAGTGTCCAGTAGCCCCAGAGGGATCATGGACCCTCCTGAACAATCTTAGGGAGCATGGGGGCTTCATGTGCATTACGCTTGCATAACTGGTTGTATATTCCTTATGCAAACATAAGACAGAGCTACTTTCATAAGTGAAATAGTCAGTGGGCTCCATTAGCATTACTTGAGGTTGTAGAATGACACCATTCGATTATAACCTTTAATCTGTGACACCGAACTGAATATTATGTTACCTCTACTCTTTTCGTGTAAATAATTGACACTTAAGCAATATATTATATTATTCACTTGGTAACTATTATACTACATTTGTCAGTAAGAGGTAATGTTTTCTTTAGCTGCTCCAGCCTTCTAAGATTCAAATTGATTTAACAACAGGAGAATGCATTGCCGTAAATTTGAGGTAAACAATGTTTGGCCATAACTAAACATTGCTGTAGCTTAGGCTGACCAATTTTGTTCAGGGATTTCTATATCACAGAATTAATTTAACTTCATCATGTTTGTGTCAGTAAAGCTAGCAAGCTCATTCATAGTAAAAATATAACTCTTGTTCATTTGTCCTCATTCTTGATTCAAATAAAGAATATTCTGGGAAGAAATGAATCAGTCATGCCTAAAGGATCCATGATTTTGCCTCCCACTAAAAATGGGAACACCTGAACATTTGCATAGCAACTCTGGGTTTCTAGCAATAATATCAATAACAAAACAATATTGTAATAGCAATAACATTGCTTAATTTATTATTTACCTATTTTATTGTATGAAATTATAATTCTTTTTTTTAATAACTAGGCTCTTTATTTTGGTGGGGAGCGGGAATTGCAAGCAAGCGATTTCTAATCAAATCTCTCTTCAACAGCAAAGCATTTTTCAAATCCAGGGAAATTTTCTAATCGGCTGCCTAGTGCTAGCGCCCACACACAGAGCCCTTGCCATGCCAACTCTTATGGCTACGGTCAATGTAGTGAAGACACCCACATAGCAGCAGCTGCTGCAATCCTGAACCTTTCCACCCACTGCAGGGAAGCAGCAGAGATCCTCTCCAACAAACCACAGAGTCTGTCTGCCAAGGTAGGCAAGTCCAAGAACCTGGAGGGTGTGCTAGCTACTGAACTGTGCGAATAAACTGTCTTTCATATTAGTGATTGCATCCAATTTCTCCCTTCCTCCTCCAAAAATAAAAAAGAGGAGAAAGAGAACAGCTTCTTTCTGGATGCTCTTTTGAAGAGAGACAGAAGGATGATTTTTTTTTTCCAGTGGGATTTCAATGGAGGGACTGAAAGAAATGCAAGAGCTATGTTGCTACAAGCCATTATAACTGGTTTCTAACTAGAAGAGAAACACAGGAAGGAAAGGAGGAGATCCAAATCCACAGAATACTTGGGTGGACACTCGTGCAAATTGTGTTACAGGGGAGCTTTTTGCATGGTGCAAAGGTGACTGTAAAATTTTAAAAAAGATAAGCAGGGAGGAAAACCATCATAGAGCCAAGTTATGATATTCTGACTACTAATGATTCCATTGAAAAGAATTATTAGACTATTAAGCTGTGGATACTAGTTGTGATATTTGCTGTGTTGGAGGTGGGAAGAGATGACTTATCTATGTAGTTGTTTGTCTAGTCGATATCTGTATCCATTATACTGCAATCATGTTTCATTTCTGCTGTTTATTATAGCCACAAAAAGTATTCTTGCTTGTGTTATAAAACTGCACTGCATAGGGTATGAAATATCTCAGACCATCCTTCCCTGGGTAAATCAGAGCCCTTGTGAGATTTCTTTGTATCACTGCATGCCATTTATAGCAAGGAACACCAGGAGAACCAAGACTGTTGTGGTGGCAGATCCCTCTATGAACACAACCAGGACTGCTCTGTTTGTAGACAGAGTAGATGGACATGAGGATGAGAAAGTCAGGGATATCTGGAAAGTATTAGAGAATGGCATTGCCTTTGTTGCTTCTTCTGTACTCTGGGATAGATGGATGCAATGTTCAGCAAACCTTTCACTCTTTCTCTTGCAAACATTTCTGTAATGCAGAGCAGCCTCACAGCTATCTATCCACAGAGACTTATTCAGGTATTCTGTACCCAAATAGAGCAAACCTGTGAGGAGAGTGAGTGGTCTTTCCCCTCCCCGTCCATTCTCACATCTGTTACCCTCCACATGTAGGAGGTGACTGTCTTTAGAGGAATGTTTCCTGTATTACTCAGGGCTTTTCGCACAAGCCAGGACACTGGGAATTCTGTTTTCTGGCTCACATGGATTGTCTCCAGAGACACAGGAGGTCCTGCTGTTTATGCCATTGCCCTTCCTAAATACATGTGGGAACATGTGAGAAGGGGCATCCCTGATGCCTCCCTCTCCTCACATGTTTGCTGCAGTGGGCTCAGAACATCAGCACAGAGGTCCTTTTTAGCCTGTTTTTCATCCAGAAGGGCATCCAGAGTAGCTTGCATGCTAGTAAGGGCAAGAACCTGGCTCTTCTGCAACCTTTCATTAAAAGCCATTCTAGTTAAAGAAAAGCCCCTTCAAAGGTACGGTTGTTCTGCACAACCAACTGCCATTCTGTTCATTTTTCTTTCATGCAAAAATCAAAACCAGTTACTTGTGGCCTGTATACCATGAACCAGAATGTTCCATGCTGCCTTTTTCTTACTGCCATTGCATCAGCAGGTCTGTGAGACCACTGATGGGGACAGACTTGTGATCATTGTCTGGCTATTCAGACAACTCTCTTTTTTAGGGCCCAGGATTTGTTGCCGGTTTTCTCTGGGTCCACAGCTTTATTCATGATGTTGGCCAGAACATATTCTACTGCAGAGCTACGGCAGAGATGGTTCCCTCCACCCTCATGTTGAAAAGAAGGCTGATGCCAGAGGCTGTATTCAATTGCTTCCTCTACCTTTGGCTGACCTTAGAAACAGACCTTTCTTGCCAAAGAAAGGTAATAAAGGGACCATACATAAGATTATTATTATTTTTTAGCTGTACACCTGTTTTGCATTTGCCAAAGCACTGAAGGCAATCATAACAACTCATGGTGGCATTTGGGGCATATAGTGCAGGGAGGGGGAGGATGCATCCAGACTTTAAAAAAAATTAAATGGTCCTCATGACTTGTCCTTTGCCAGCTTTCACTTTTGCCAAACTTCCAGCAGGGCACAATGACAACTAGTGGTACAGAATATCTGACGGAAGAATTAGAATTAGCTTCTGGCCAGATCAAAGGCAAGCAAGGTTCAAAGAGATGGAGTAGCCAAAATCATGCACATTCTTTTTATTTGGTTTGGATAGTGATTCCTTTTAGGAAATGGGGATTTTAAACAGGAAAATATATACTCCCGTATTCTCTAGATGCATGTATTTAAACTAAAACAAATTACCATAATTTTCAAAATATAGTCTCAATCAAATACTGTTAAATTTATTTGGTTTTCATTTGATGTCCTGATTGCTTGGAGATTGTCTTCCTGCTTCCCCACACTGCACATGCTTTTTTATTATTATTTTGATTGTAAAGATTTGCATACCATTTTCCCAGAAAGCACCTTCATTCCATTGGAAATAATACCAAAAATGAATTTGAAACTGCTTAGTATCACCTTCCCTTCTTTACTACTTACATGGAAAGTTTTTAAAACCTACTAGGAACATTCCCTGTGTATAAATTAATGAAAAATTAATTCTATTTGTTTTAGTATTGCTTGCAAAGGAATAGTTTAGTTATAATGGATTTTTAAACAGAAACTGTTAAGTACTCCAAACCCAACAGGTGCCTAAAGTGTCCCCCATCTCTAGAGAAAAAAGAAAACCAATTAAAATGATTATCATTGTTTAATAGATTCTCTTTTTGACATGACATTTGTATATCATCTCCTTAGATATTATTTGTTTTCTAACCATCACAAACTAAAATATTACCTGAATGTTGAGGATACAATGGATAAAGAGAGCAATACCACACCTTTCAAAATTTAACCTTAGGGATGAGGGTAGAATCTGTCACTAACTTTATATTGTTGGATCTATTTGTTGCTTTTGCTGGTTGGTTTGATGCATTTTGGAATAAATCTTTTTCTTTTTTTCCCTTGAAAATATCCATGCTTTGATGGATACTTGTTTTGATATCAAAATACCAGAATCAAAACTCTCCAACTTTAACTGAGAAGTTTGACTATTTTTATAGGAGATATTTTAAAATATTTCTATATTTATTTTATATTTCTATAAAATATTTTAGAAAGCATAGGAAACCTGTATAAATCATGTGTTTGTTCACTGTTGTTGTTACCATTGTTTATCCTTCCATATCAGTGATTTCTGAGTTTGTAGTGCAAAATTAAACAAGAAAACCACAATGAATGCTGCTAGCACCTGTTATATACAATGCATTAAAACAACCTCCCCCAACCTGGTGCACTTTTCATATTGTGAGCTTCAACTCTTATCAGTCCCAGCTGCCATGGCCAATGGTCAGGAGTCCAGGGAACTGTAGACTTCTCTGCCATGTGCTTTACACATGGGCTTTCTCCAAGATTTCCCCCCCCCCTCTGCATTCCTGTACATTCTATTATACAACCATAAGGTGGTGATGCAGTGTACCACAACTGCAGAAATACATGGGCTTGTTTTAGCAGGATTGTTTTTAAAAAGCTGATTATCTTTCTTCTAAAAACAGTGTGAAAATGACTAGTAATCATAGGAGAAGCCCTGAAAGATGATGACATTGTATAAATCCTCCGCAAACTGCCATGAGTTAGGAAACATGAATGCACAATAAATGTCTTATTTAGAGAAGCTTGTAGTCCAAAAATCTGCAGGGGGTGCCAGGTTTGGGAAAGATGTTTTACAGAAACACATGTAAATACCCAAGGAAACAAAAGGCAAGAGGAATACAAATAGAGATTTATACACGCGCGCGCACGCACACGCGCGCACACACACACACACACACACACGGTTGCATCTATGTTCTGTTAGTTACCTAGTTACCCTTTAAATCAATAAGACATAACTCATGACTAACTTATCACATTGATTTCAATGGGAACTTGCTTCCTCTAACTCACAATACAATCCTATATGTATCTTCTCGAAGTACAGCAGAGGTCAACAAATCTCACTCTCAGTTAAGTGTGACAGGATTGCAGCCTCAGTCTGGATTTGTCTGATGACAATAACAGTGCCATTTGGGAAAGGATTGGACATGCCTCCTGGTATTGATAAGTGATAAATCATTAATTAAACAAAAACCCTCTTGAAATTAAGTTGGAAAATTGAAGCCAAATAAAATCTGACTGCAGATATTCTACATTTACATATAACTAATAGCCTACAAAATATGGTGTTTTGTGTGTAATGTTTCAGTAGTGTGTCTGATGCATTTAAATACTTAGAAGTAGGTTTCTAAGAGCAAACTAAACAGTCTTCAAATTGTGTATAGCAGTGCTTCTTGTCTTCAGTGTAAGCATGCTTGCTCTGAATAAGGCATTGCTCTGTTATTTTCTTTAACATATCCAAGCTTTGATGGGCACTTGCTTGTATGACAAAATAGATTAATAAAAAGTCCCCATCTTGAACTAAAAAATCAAAGTTGGATTGGGACTGTGGTGCTCCAGGAAGCAGTGTTGAGGGACCAGGGGCCAAGGGTGGATTTAAGCTCCACTGATTTCAGTGGACATTTTTTTAACCTATGTAGCGGGGATGGAATTTGGGAATAAATATTGCCATGGGATGTGGGTAGGAGGAAGAAAGTTTACATCCAGAAGTCCCATAGTCCCAGTCTTAATTCTTCAGTTCAAGTCAATTTGAGGAATACTTAGTCTGACTCTGTGTTATTCAATTTTCTGTGTTGCTGAAAATAAACAAACTAGATGTCTCATCCAGCTCCCATAGGACTTATTTTTCAGAAAAGATTTTACACATTGTTATGTCTAACAGCTGCTTCTCCAAATTCAGCTCTTGTGTCATACTATATAACTATATTATATCAGAGATCTTCCCTAGTTTATTCTATGGCTTATGTAGTTGCCATGCAAAGATATAGACATAAGCAGTACATTCTATCTTTAGACTCTTCATTACTTTTGCCAAAAATTCTGTTTAATGTTTGGGTGTTTCTCTTCTCCCTCACATGTTTAGACAAATGACATATGCATACTGTGTCTTGAATGAAAACAAAACAGAAAAATAAATGGCATGGAATAACTTGGAGAAAAGCATCCATGATGTGTCTCAGTGTTTTGCAGAATGGTGAAGTTTAGGAATGAATCAGAAACCTATCCAGAAATTGTCTTGAAAGTGCCTAAGAGTGCACATGGCACATGTGCGGGCATGCATCCCCACACCAGTGCAGAACAGCCAGAACCTAAATAAAGGATAGCCAACATGCTGGCAAGTAAATATTTTAGGGTGCAATCCAAACAGGTATCCTATGGAAAGCAGTAGGAGCATGCTTGTAGCAGTTGCTTCCATGCTCTTCCCACCCTGCAAAGCAGCAATGTGGGCAATTTATTGCATCTTTAGACATGCAGCCAGTGTTGTACTTTCTGCCCTGACTGTGAGGTGGATAGGAGGGTGCTCCATGCATGAGGTATGAGAATTTTTGCTATGGCCATCTAGGCATGAACTAACAGCCATAGGATTGTGTTTCCTTCCCTTCATTTTAAATAATACATACTGAAAATCCCACCCAGAGAGCCATTTTGGTTAAAGGAGTGGGATATAAATCTAAATACATAATAAATAAATATTCCACACAATAACCATTTTAATTATTCCAGTAGCTTTGCAATTTACTTCTTGATCGTCCATCATGTTCCATATCATAAATCTATTCTCTTAACTTCCTCCCCTTTGTTAGGAGCTTCTGCTGGGTGCACAACCCTACAGATGTCCGGCCAGGGTTCTCTCTGTGGTGGCATCCATCTCCAGGGTTTCCTTCCTAGGCATTTTTACCATGTATCTACTTTACTCTCATGCAGACACCAAGTGCAAGTGAATGATTGACTAAACAAGTCAGCAGCTTTTTATTAAGTTTAGTTTTATTTCCTTTGGAGAGTGATGCTCTGCTGTTCTAGGACTGAGATGTGATCATTTCTGTTGCTGCATCTTATTAGTTCAAAACTGGCTCTTCCCTGAGAAAATCCACTGGACCAGGCAACAGAGTGGGCAAGCCAGCAAACTACACACTCCTACCCACAAGCTGAAGCCCTCCCCACCCCACCCCACCCCACACATTTGGGAGGGTGCTGCCAAGCAAGCAGGGGTGCTAGAAACCCTCCCAGTCACTGAATATGACATTTGCCATGGCAATGACACCAAACAAAGTGCAAAGGGGGAAGTGGTGGCAGCAATGAGGATTTTGACAGCACACATCAGGTGTGTCCCACCTCAGGTGTGAAAGTGGACTTTATGAAGAACTAGTCAAAATGTGGAATGCAATTTTTAAATCATAGTAGGGTTCTTTTAAAGAATAATGTAAATAGGAAAAGGTCTGCAGCCCCATCAGGCAATTAGACCACCTACTGCAGCTTTGCCCATCCTGACTGGTGGCAACTCTCTGAGGCATCAAACAGAGATCTTTCCCATCACCTACCCCTATGAGTCCTTTAATCAGAGATGCCAGGCACCAAGCCTGAGACTTGCTGGCAAAGTACAGGCTCTCACTCTGCCTTTGAATTGAGATGTGCAGTGTGGACAGAACTTTTACATGGAGGTGCAGGAACAATAATCAGAGTTTGTAAAACAATTTCAGCAATGTGTAGCACCTCCTTTCCTGAGAACTTGCAGCAGTTCTTGTCCAGGAGTCCCATGCAGTCTTGGACAGAGAATGGTAGCATTCAGTTTGCCTGCAATCTCAATGCCAGTTAATGTGACTGCTCATGGATAAGCATTTTTTCTAATACCTTCCAACTTTCCTGCAAATTCATTTCTACACATTCACATTTCTACTCATTTGCAAGAATAATGTGATATAGCCCTCTTGGAAATACACAGAGTAACAATAAGACAGAGTAATTTAATGCTCTATGTTATAGAACTCTTGCACCCACATTACCTAGTTCCCCTCCCTTTTTTATTATTTATTTATTTATTTAGCAGACTTATATACCGCCCCATTCGCCTAAGCGAATTTTCTTGTGATGGAGCCTTCAAAGATCCAATATCACACCTTCAGGTTCAGCCTTCAGAAAGCTGTGCTATTGATTTGTCTCTGAGTAGAACTCCATCCAACAAAACTTTTGTTCTGAGAATAGGCAGCAATAACAAAGGAAGGATTTCAAGCTTATATAGATACATTTAAAAGATGGTGATCATATGATTGAAAGGTGACTAGGTGATGGGAAAAGATGAAGACCAGAGAGGAAAAATGACTGTTCTAGAATGGATTTCCTTTTGGCATTCCTGTTACTGCAGCAAAGGTTATGTGAATTTTATACTGGTCTAAATAAAAAGCCATGCTGTAAACATGGATCCATCCTCCTATGAGCACAAGAGGCTATTTCTCTATGACTGAATTTGATTTTGTGTGCATCTGTGAGCTCACTTAAACCCCATCTGCACTCTGTTACAAATACATAACTTGGGTATTTTCTGATCAGAGTTAGGTATGTGCTCACCAGCCCTTGCACATTAGAAGACAGTCTTAACTTGCTAGTGTCTTCATAGTCATATCAAATATGAATTGTCCTCTAACCAGAACTCTTTGGTGCAGCTAATTGATGTTGGATTCTCAACTGTAAGACATGTTTCCTGATACATTTGGACTCATTATTTAATTTGAGATAACTTTGACTGTTTTATGGAATTTGTCTGTGCTTGTCTCTGCCTTCTGAGTAGCTGATATTTTGTCAGTGACAGAAATCTGCACTATTTATGGGTTTTGCACTATAAAACTACTGCAGCCCTGTCACATGGCATCTTCTCCTAAGCCATCTGTTACAGAGGTCTGGCATTTTATGTGAATGTTGGTCAGGCAGACTTAACCCAAGTTTTTTTATTATGAAAAATGTCAGCAACTACAATATTTAGCATTTTACTTTACAGTGGTCATTAAACTTGATTACTTGTAGCTCCATTTCATGGTCATACTTATATATCAACCATGAAGCCAAAAAAACACAAGGGCAATCATGGCAACACAATCAGGGCTTGGAAAGTTCAGCTGGCAGTGATACAGTTAATATCTTGAATTTTTGTAAGTAAGGTTTATTAATGCTGATATAAAATGTATTTGATATTATACAGATGGCATAAGATGTTGTGGTTACTAAGTTATTATCCAGGATAAGCTGTACTGTCAAATTCCAGGCTTAAAACTATCACAGGAGATTAGACTATTTACTAAAAAGGGGCAGAAAGATGTAGCCAAAGCATCTTAGTATGAACATATTAGAAGTGTATTTACTTCCCATAAATATAATAAAACATCTCTCTCTTTAAACTGAGGGATTGAAAATGTGAGTTTGTCATATAAGACAAAGAGTTTCTAAATCACACACACACAGGCAATTTGTTCAATTGTTTTCTCAATTGAGATAACTGGTTTTTCTAGTCCTATGCCAAGCGTTATGTGGACATTACATTTCTTGGCTTACACTGTAACATATTCTTAGAAGAGCTGAAGTTGGAATGAGTTATATCAAAGCAAGTTATTATTTCATCATTTTTTCCAGGAATTATCTTATCAACAATATTCCTTTTGGATGCTGCTAACAGGATTGTCTTTGCCATGTGACTAGCCTTCTTCCAACTGAAACTGTACCAAATGTTTGAAATCTAGACAGGTTGCCATTTGACGACTGTGCGAAGTGTCAAGAAAATTGGGCCTCTTTTTATTGGTTTTTAACTAGGCAAAGTTCTAAACTTCCTCCTTGCTGTAATCAAACAGCTAAGCTAGTTGTCAGGGATGTCTGATGGAACAGGAATGTCATATACCTATGGAACCTCTGGAGATAATATGTTACTAAGCACAACCCAGATACACTTCTTTGCACAAAGAAAGTAGCTCTAGGTAGAGAATTCATTGCTCAAGCATGAGATACCACCAAGTAGCAAGAAATAACTTGCACATGAAGTGTTTGACCCTTTAATTCCAAGCATTTGATCTGATTATTTTGAGGCCACAGAACCCTGCCTTTCTACCGAAACAATGTCACTCAAGGCAGCTATGACCAATTAAAATAGATTAAAACAATAAATTAAAATACAATAGAAAATAACATTTGCGGAAAACAGCACTGAACCCACCAGAACAGCTTATAGGTTAAAGGCTTTCTTAAATAAATCAGTCTTTGCTTGCTGGCAGACAGACATGAATGAGCAATCCTATCCTCCCTTGGAAGGGAGTTCCATAGTCTGGGAGAAACAGATAGATATAGGCATAAAGATTAATACAAGATCATCATTTTTACATGCCTGATAGATAACTCATGCTTTTTAGTTGTTCATCAAGAGGTCTTATTGTAGCACAGACCAAAAACACCATTCAATATGTGTCCAACCCATGCTCAGACAGAAGTATTGGGTGCCTGCTGAGGACTCCACTGCTGAATCTCTGTATTAGTAATAGCTGTTTTACGCTGCAATTTAGCTGCCTTCCCTGAAAAAAGCCAGTATGAACAAACAAACTACATACTTTCCACTCCATATTTTGGATTATCTGATACAGGTCTCCTCAGTGAAGAGTGAGTGAGCAGCTCTTCTGGATGCTTGGAGTCAGAATTGGTACAAATGTGATGGCAAGACTTTATGGAAGCCATTGATGTAGTAATCTGCTAATAGCACCCAATGAAGCTTCTAACAGCATTCAGTGATACTGGATAAATTCCAGGGAAACCTCTCCCTAAAACCTCTTACACTGATTGATGAACAAAGATCATCAGACAAGCCACTGAATTGCTTGTTATTCAATTGTCTCATAAGGCTCTCTTAGTAGAGGTCTATCTTAGGGCTACTTGGAAGTAATTGAATCCAGAGGAACTTACTCCCAGGTCAGTGTGCAACCCTATGCATGTTTGGATAGAAAAAAAAGTTCTATATTGGCAAAGCAATGATGGGAGTTTTAGGACCTTTTTCTGTCTGTAGATGCATTGGACTGTCCTTCAGAGTGGCACCCAGTTGACTAATGCAAAAAGAAAAAGCCTTATCTTATGTGAATGCAGTTGTTTAACTTCTAAATTAAGTGAATAGACTTCTCTCTACAAATCTTTATTTAAGATGGTGTAGCACCTCAAGAACATAACACAGGGCCTAACATTTAGAGACATGATGGCTTGACTTTAAAGCAAAGTAAAGACCACTGAGAAAAAGCATATCTAGCATGTGCATTTGCCTAGTACTATGTTTCTGTGTTTCAGAGGGGAGCACAATCTGGCTCTTTATTACAGTAAACCTTCAAAAATATCTTTATAATTTAAACTCCATTTGAGCTAAAGTGCAAATGTCACTGGTGCATAAAAGACCATTGGGAAATGGTCCTCCTGTGTCTGATTTGTATATTTCTTTCCCATCCCCCTCAGATACAGATGTTGTAATATCTCTACAGTATGGGGGAAGGGGTGGAATGTAATAATAATACTGTTGATGAACTAAGCAGTGAATTAATGCTTTTATCTGAAAGGGGATCATAGTTCTCTGTAAGAGTGAAATAACTAAGGAGATTTAAAGCTAAACTTTAACTTTTTTGAAAAATAAACTGAAGCATCTTATTCAAATTCTGCTTACTGTGTTTAAGCGCAGAAACATGAAAAGAGCATTACTGAGGTACTACTTAAGTCTGCCTAAGAAGTAAATATTAACGGGTGTAAAATCGAAAAGCTGGTTTTAGATTTAGATATATTTAAATAAAAGTAGGCATTTTCAGTTATCCTTTAAAAGCTCCATATGTATTATGTTGCAGCTGTAAATTATTCCCTCTTTAACAATCTCTCTCTTTCCTCTTGCATACCAGGGAGCTGATATAGAAGTGGATGAAAATGGCACCCTGGATTTGAGCATGAAAAAGAACCGCAACCAAGAAAAGCTGACTCCTTTAACTTCTTCCAGTACAACAGTTCCCACTCCTTCCTCTTCCCCATTCAAAACAAGCAGCATTCTGGTCAATGCTACCTTCTACCAGGCCTTGTGTGAGAAGGAAGGCTGGGATATGCCAATCAACTATAGCAAGAGTCAGGGGAAAAAAGAAGAGGAGAAAGAGGTATTTGTTTGATTGTTTGTCAGTACATGGGGAGAAAAACACACACACATCCAATCTAAGAGAAGCATATTTTCCACTATCCACATTACCTATGACAGCTAAATTTTCTATTCCTAAAAAGTAAATGCCAGTCATTTGGAAATAAGTTTTATGTTAATAATTAAAAGTACCAAAAACACTGTTTTTTCCTGTCCAATTGAAAGATGTTCGTAGAACAAGAGATCTGTAACCTGCTGCTGAAAGGACCATAATGAGGGGGTCAACCTAGTCTTCTCAGAAGATCGTTCTCAAGCCTGGAAGCAGCAACAAAGAAGTCAATTTCTTTCATCACTGCTAAATGTGCTTCTCAAAATGTTTGCATGGGAGGAATCATCCTCAGAGGAGGAGCTAGACCTCCCAAAGAGCAGCCCAGATCAGCCAGTTTCAGAAGACCTCAGGGCAAATGGGTGCAGGTCCATCCTTGCAAGGCAGAGCCCAAGCAATTCCTTATCCCCAAGGAATATCTTTGCCTCAAAAGGCAGGCCAGTAGAGCACCTTTGCAAGGTAGCAGTTATAAAGGGAGACATCAAAAGAAGAAATGACTCCTCATAGACCAAGACTGTTGTAAGAAGGCTAAAATGTATCCTAGCTGAGTTTGGAGAGAAGCTCCAGAAGCTCTGGTGATTTAAGCCTAGCCAGTTCCAGTGCCTTGTTTTCTGGAACTTGTGTTGTAATTGACCCTCAGTGCCATTGGCTGTGGACTCCTGCTTGGTTCTACTTCTGAGCCACATAAGATACCTGACTGCTTAACTGTCTTTTGACCTTTGCTTGTATTTTGACCATTCCTACTTTGATTGGTTTGCCTACTGAACTTAAGTCTCTGTATTTAGCCAATTGCCTGTTTGTTGTCTTGCCTTTTGGGTTGCCCTAATACTGTACCTGATTCAGGCAAAGCAGGACATCTCCGATGGTGGTGGAAATGAGAGAAGGGCCTACCCCAACGATGTTAAAATAAAGGAAGACTTCAGGTACTTAAGTGGTACAAGGTGTTATAGGACATAACCAGCACTTTGAATTGTGCCTGGAAACAGATAAATGCCCAGTGAAGCTGCTGTAAGATGGGAGTTGTGTACTCCATATAGTCAGTTGCAGTATTCTGTACAAACTGGAGCTTTTGAATAGTTTTAAAGGCAGCCCTGCATAGAACATGTTACAGTAGACCAAACAGGATGCAACTAAAACATGCTACCATGGCAGGATCAGACATCTCTAGGAACAGGCCCAGTTGGTACATAGCCTCAGCTGTGTAAATGGACTTTTGGCCACTGCCAGAACCTAAGCATCTATGCTCAGAGCTGTTTAAAGCTCAGAAGGGATGAGCAGTTAGAGGATTCTGAAGTCTCAGTCCACCATTTTCTACCTGGATCTTCCTGTCTTTCTCCCCAAGGTATTTTCCCTTCAGTCTGGTTCTGAGAGAACCAGGCAAGCAGAAGGCAAAAAGTAATGCAAAAGGGGGAAATGTAGCACATTCTGCCTTTGAAATTGTAAAGCTCCACTGCAGGCTTTATACATAACTGCTTGAAAGACAGATCTGCTTGGCCCTCAGGCCAATTTTGATCATCAAAGAAATCAAGCAAACATTAAAAATATAAGCCACATCCCATTCATTCCTCTGTGTTTCTCACAAAGGCACTGGAACACAAAAGGAACATCAATATGCATGTGAACATGGAACATCAATTTGGCCTACAATAGAGTTTCACTAGAAAACAAAAATGCAGCTGTGGGTCTATGCCCACCGCTCCATAAATAGGACAAATATTTACATAAAGTGAATCATCATTTGTAAGGGATACTGTACTAAATTATAATTTAAAACCTGGTGATTTCCTTATTTTTGTTATGCTCTTTTCATTTATATGTTTATTGAGTGTTGGCAGTATGTTTTTTTATTTGTTTGTTTGTTTTCTTTCCCCCTCTCTCTATCTTTTTGGCCATGTTTTCCTCATGAACACTGTTGCCAGAACCAGGCAAAATGGAGTGTTATTTGGACTTGCTCTTATGATGAATAATCAGCATCGGGCCCTTATAATGCCAGTTGAGTGACACTTTGATAAATTACCAGGCATCAGCATTGTTTATTCAGATTTAACTTTCTGTATAACTTAGGAACAGTCCACACAAAATGGCTGCTGGGGAGCCCATATTAAATATTTCCTTATGATGGTATTATCTTCCAGCAAAGTGTTTGTAGCCAATATCTCACAATACAGAAAATCAGATGATAAACTTCTATGCCAGTGTACACTTTGAGTGTGTGTGTGTGTGTGTGGGGGGGGGGGTCTTCAGTAGCATGGAGACAAATGTCCCTCTTCCTTTGGTGTGCTCCTGCCACACTAGTACCTTGCTGCTATCACAGAGAACAATTTAAAGCTATACTTACTTGGTAAGCGTAATATGTATTCTGCTCCTCAAAACCCTCAACAGCAGCTTTGATTAGACTTGCTGTATTAATATCACACTCCCAGAACCTGCTTAGGGGGTCAAATGTCATGTTCACAGCAGTGCAGCTAGTAATTAATGGTCTTATGGGGTCCTCCTTAGATGGGCATTTGTACGATTTCAGTTGCAGTTGCATCCTGTGCTTTGAAACTACTTCTGTATTTCCAATGCATTAGAATAACAACAGCAGCAATTATGACAGTGTTTTCCAACTCTGATTTAAAAAGTAATACACTGAGCATTACTTTTACACTTTTACAATTTAAACTCATTTCTAGTAAATTATAGTACCACTGTGTCTCCAGGAAGACAATGGAGTTTACTTCTGCACCTGCTGTTCTGTGGTAGTTATTTGGAAGCCCAACTATAGCTGCACCACTGCATGTGAAAATGATATCATATGAAAATGACAGGAAGTATGACTATCAGGAAGGGGGCAAAGCTACAGCAGGTTAGCTGAAACATACAAGCTATTTGTAGATATTATCGGAGCACTACATATGAAGCATGAGGAAGATAAGCCACTTGGCTTATAGAGGCAACTAGTGGAGCTTTGAAAGGAAAGGGCAAGGGCAACCTGAGCTTCTTTCTGACTTGTGTTGGGATAGTAACTGTAAGCAGAGATTAGCAGGTATAACATATAGGTATATCTCGGAGGGAAGTGCCTCAGCTTCATGAATCTTCTGCAGTGGTCTTGTCCTGGTGATGTTGGAGAGTGTTGTTCATTGAGTTATAGGCCTGTAAAGTGAGTCAACTGTGGAGCAATATTGGTGTACAACCCAAATTTCTGCAAGTGAAGTTGTCCATCCCGGCGTTGATAAAGGCCCTGGATATAGACGTACAACATACCCAATCGATTCCAGTTGTAATAGTAAAAACCTCTCAGTGAGTTCATCAAATAAAGCTTTGGATCTTAGTATCTGGGTGGGTGATTATCAGAGAACACACATGCACGGGTGCACACACATACTCACATACACACACCGGTCAAGCTTTTAACAGATTCTCTGATTCTCTTTGGACCGATTCACCTTTAAACTGTGCTGATTCTCCAGAAAGAGATACCTCACATGTTGCATAATTATATCCATCACTCAGACCTGGAGAGCTCAAATCTAAACTCCCACTGAACTCATCAGCATTACCCAGGATCCTTTATCTTTTTCTTCAAGGACCATGGTAAAATGGTCCTTGAAGGAAAGAAATACTGCAACCACGTGTTGTAATAAAGCATTGGCTGCTGTCTGAAAGGCCACACACAGTTCTGTCTCCAAGCCCTGGCATTCCAAAATGTCTAAAGGAACTGTCCCACCTTAGTGCCCTCCAAATGTGTTAGGACAATAGGAATTGTAGTCCAACACATCTGGAGGACACCATTTTTAGGAAGGCTCTTGAGAATATGATTCAATTTGCATGGGTACACATTGGCATTTGTCCATATGCTATTGTTCAGGCAAAACTATTGCTGAAATGTCCCAGGCATCTCACAGAAGATTTCTGACAGCTGAGAAATGGGTCTAAACCTACCTATTTTACTATCTAAGAGAGAACAGTACATGGCACCTTTCCAATCTCTGAGTCTACACACACGATGCCCAAAGATTGTTTGGCACTAGAGACAGAAAATCTCCAAGTGTCTCTGCCCATCCCTGGCTGTAAAGTTATCATTGTTGTCATTATTTATAACTTGTTGAAGATATTTGATCATAATTTTGGCGTGCAAAGATAGAATTAAAATATGTGTTGTTGTTGCTGTTAAATAAATAACGATTTCCAGCCCTTTGATGATACTTAAAATCAGCCATTGCCTCCCTCTACATAATGGTAGAGCCAGTCTCAGCTAACTAGAAAGCCTGATCTTGCAAACCTGACTGCAAGACACTGATTATACTCGGGGTGGGTGGGGTGAGGGTTGTTTATTAGTTTGCTTCAGGGAGAAAGCCCTTGGTGTGACTGAAAGGTTTGCAACAAATTGAGGGGATCTATTCAATGGTATAATGGTGAGCTGAACGAGGTCCAAGTGGTCATCATTTAATGGCCCTGGATACCAATGCTTTGGAAACCTGTAAGAATACTTCATATTTATATGGTGATTTTGAGCATTCAGAGGATATCACATGTAGCTTCTTGCCCTGATCCTTATGGGAACTCTGTAAGTGTCCTGCTGTCTTTGGTGAAAAGATGGAATGTAAAGATCGTATCTAAAATAAATTTCATTTCTAAACTAAAAATAAACAGAATGGGTTGCTTCAGGTGACACAACAAGCCATGGAGAAATCTTACTGTTGTGGATCTGTTGTGTTGTCCAGACCCAGTTCCAGAGTTCATGTATGGTAGGATAACTTTTCTGAAACCACAGAAGAAACCAATGGCGGGTTTCAAGGTTGCCATCCTTTACCACTTGTCTCATTGCCTAGTCCCAGGATTGCCATTATACCATGGAAACACACAGGGGAAGAAGAGGGGGAGTAACTGTGAAACTGTTTTTCTTTTGATAGTCTCTGTGGGGCTGCAGTGAAGGTACCCTTGGGAGAAGAAAGAGAGGAATCTGTCTCAGAACCACAGTGGACCAATCAGGAGGAGACCAATGTAGTCCATAGGGAAGAGTTGAGAAAGGACAGGGTTTTGCTTGCTGGGACTACCAGAATGCATGATAAGGCAGGGAGGGTGGAGTGGAGAACACATGCTTCCAGGTAACTGCATAACTAGCAAGTCTGGGCAAAAATCTTCACACCATGGAAAAAACATATGATCGTTTGCCATGTTATTTGAACCCAGCCTATAAATCCACTGTTATCTCCCATTTTGCACATAGAGGAACTGAGTGTGGCAGGCAAAGAGAATGCTGCCAAGTGAGTTCATGCTGGGGGCGGGGACCTTAAAACAGGGACTTTCTGATTTGTTGTTGAGTCTGCACTACATCAAAAATATCTTATAGAGACATCTTGCTTCCTTTGTAGTAATATTTCTCTATAAGCTCAGGGGTACCACTCTGGATAAACAATGTATTCAATAATTTAAGTGGCTGGAAGTAGGAATGTATAATTTCAGAAATTAATTCTGCCTTCATTTCATGAATTGTCAGGTGCCCTTCATTCCAACATCTACCCATTGATAGAACAGGGTTTTATACAAATGCATTGGCACACATTAGCACAAATTCATGGCTGCACAAATTCACTCTCCCAGAATTACGCAAATCCTCCCCCAATACACAAATCCCTGAAAATGTGCATTTTCATGTTACTGTCTATGGGTGAAAAATGCTCATTTGCAGTTGGTAAAGGCTTTAAAATCCTATTTTCCTATGATTGAATTGGCATAAAATTATGGAAAGTTAAAAAAATGGTCTGTATGCCCATGAAATCTGTGCTACTCAGGAAAAACCAGTTTTCTGTGGAATCTATAGGAACATGAATCCATTTCAGATTCCTTTGACATCCTTGGCTGGAAGTGGCTTGCAATCACAAAGCATCAGAGCTTGCACAATGTTAGTAGCATTTCCTTTGTCACTTGTTCAGTATGAGTAACATGACCTATTAGCAGAACAGAGCATTTTATGATAGAAATATAGGCAGGAACAAGTGGCCATGAGCAAATAGACACATCACTGAAACACAGCTAGGTCACCATGCTCATCTTCATGTCCTTGACCCCACAGCAGAAGAGAGCTTTCCAGTTAACTTAAATGAAGGAACCTAAAAAAGGCACGCCTATAAATTTTGATCTGAATAATTTTGTCTCTAATACTTGTCTGACACACATTTATTCCAAAGAATACTGAATATAGGTAGGTTTTTGGAGCAAAGCCTTAACAAATCAGGCAGGTACCTTTGTCCCTGGGAAAAGAGAGTTATTCTGTCTAGCTCAATATTATTGCTATCTGATTCACAAGCACAACAGTTGGTCATTTGCATTGCTCATTTCTAGAAAATATCATCTCCATCATACACTGACAAAAGATCTGTCCAGATGCCCCTTAAAAATAAGTCATCCTGAATTTGGAAGAGACTCTTAATATCTCCAAAAGGAAAGTGCTGAGAAATAGCTGGAGCTGTCAGTTTAGTTCAATTGTCAGTTCTCCAAAGATTTCAGGGTTTAAAATGTTTAAAGTGCCAGATGCTATTATCTGTTATTCATGTTGTCATTGTGGTTTGGTCTTTGCAGAAATCAATATAAGTGTCAATCTGTACATTAATGATAATTTATTTGGGTTTGGAGTTTGGTTTCGTAGGTGGGGGAGTTCCCATGTGTGCATCAGGAATGAATAGACTGGCAAAGTCCCAAGAACTGTGCAGTTACTTGATCTTCCAAAGAACCCTCTCCTTGCACACGCATATACACAAATGCGGTTCAGGAGACCACTTTGGAAACTGAATCGAAGGCAGTAGGGGGATGGGGTCCAGTGTTGAAAGGAAGTTGAACAAGTAAATGTCCTGTTTGACCTGGACAAGTTGTTGGCCTCACCATATTTTAGCTGGGTCCTAGTTTCTCTCCATACAAGACATCTGTGTAAACATTTATAATAGGAAGGCTTCCTGCATTAAAAAAATGCTAAGGCTTATCTTTTAAACTGCCAATAACATCAGTTTCAGATATAAAACAGTTTTAGCAGTCTCTCTCTCTGTGTGTGTGTGTGTGTGTGTGGAGGGAGGGAGGGAGGGAGAGTGAGCTCTGGAAGTTTTCAGTAGTATCTGTTTACTCTGAATCAACTGAACATTTGCTAGTAATCAGCACTGAGTAGAATCTAGAAACACATCAGGATAACAGTCCTTTTATTCCCCCCAGAAAGATCCTGCGATCTGTCCTGAAAGTCTGGATGAAAAAAAATATTCAGATGTTTCTGTCCCTAGTCCAAAACCTAAGGTCCATTCAAGAGATCTCAAAAAAGAACTGATCACGTGAGTCAAAAAATGCCTTATGATGTTCTTCCCAGTATCCTTATAGCCTCAAGAAATTTATGCACTGTTGATCTTTCAGACTTCCAAAAAGTTGGACCACATGACCATTACATAGTGTACAATGATGGATGCCAAGACATCTTTCCCATTTAACACCATTGTTGAAACCTCTGTTTAGACTTGCAACAATATCTTCCTCTGTCTCTTGGCCTATTTTGTTTTCTAAATTCAGGATCTTACAAAATAGAAACACCTGACAAGCAGTTGATAGACATTTTGCCAATAGAAGGGTCACACAAGCAGTTGCTGGTTTGTTGCATCTGTTTGTTGAAGCTATCAGTCTAAAAGCACATTGGTTTGCATAGCACATTGTGGCTGGAACCACAATAAAACAAGAAGAATGCGCTATAAGGTTGCAGAAGTTCTTATCCAAGGAGAGTCTAATATAGCAGTCCTTTAAGAACATGTCCCAAACACAGTATTTTGCTATGCGTTAAGTTTCACAGGATGATTTAACAGTGATTGTCTCTGTTATTTCATTCCTTCATTTATGCAGCACCAAACACATTGATGTCAGTCTTAAGTCTGGTATTTGCTCTCAAGATTTAGAAGCATTAGCTCATCTTGATATTACAGTTCTCATGAGTCAAATTTGCTTTGACATGTCTCTAAAGGCTGCTCACAAGATTGTGTCCACACTTACAGATCTTACATTTTAGCATTGCCTTTTTTCAAGAAAATAATGCTTGAATATTTTCAGTAATGACAGGGGGGTGTTAATAAATTTATTTATTTATTTATTTAGACAACTTATATGCCACCCCATCACATGAGCCTCGGGGCAGCTTACAATCATTAAAATCCCATATAAAATGCAAAAAAATTCATCAAATAAATAAAATACATAAAATAAAATTTGCAAATGAAAAATTATTATCACATAGACACAGATCCTTTTAAAAGCTCTATTGCCATGCAATATTAATTTTCTAGTTTCACACCACTGTTTACCATCTTAATCTTAAATTGGACATAATCTCTTCTCTGTATGCTTATATTTACTGCAAACCTCTTAGGAAATGTTAGAGCATCCACAGGACTTGTTTTTCACACTGCATGTTGATGGGCACCCAAAATGTGCTTGGCTACACAATTTAATTCAAAAACACTTAAGCGTCACTGTATCAAGGCCCCAAAGGTAACACTGAGGGCAGGAAACATTTGTTAAATATCCACTGGCAGAATTGGTAGTTAGTGAGCAATACAAATGGCTCCATCATGAAGAAGTACCTATAATGACAGTAGCAATTGTAAAGAAAAATTCTAGCTCTGAGGCTCAATTGCAATGAAGTTTCTTCATTACAAATATAGATTACATATTTTGAAATATTAATAGCCTCTCCAATGATTATATTATTCGAAAGCAGCTGTAAGACTCAAAATGAAATAAGTTGTCTCAATGATATACTACTATTTAAAGGAATATTGTGCACTCTGTGTCTATTTTTAAAATATTATTTTGGGGTTATGTTGGGAGGATTAACAAAGAGAATAATTTTGCTTCAAAGGACATGAATGAAAACAGTAGCCTGGGTTAAAACACCTAATAGAAGACAAAGAAAGGATTTTGAAAAAGGTGACTGCTATACATAAGCTTAAATATAGCAAATATTCTTACTATTAGATTCTCAAAGGCAATGGAGGGAAATGTATAGAAAATTAAAATATTTTAACCAAGAAGTAAGGGGGGAAAGTACTTGTAGGCCCATTTGGCAATTTGAAAAACATTCCAGGGCCTTTTCCAGGATATCACAATATGCCTGCTGCACAGGAAAGCATCAGTCTACAGTCACCTGCCTTCTTTATTTCCTAAGAATGTTTCTGAGCCCCAATTGTGGCCCAGAGAAATGCACAGGAAAAAATAGGAACAACTAGAGGCCCTCATTTTGCTTTGATGCATTCCCACTGCCAGTAACAATTTTGTTATTAAAAATAAACAAATAGGAGGAATAGGACAAGCCCCAAGAAAGTTCTCCAATGAAGGACTGGTGCCTGTATGTGCCACGTTGCCCATGCCTGGTTTAAGCCCTTTGTCAGAAAATGGCCTTCTCCCTGTATTTATTACATTTCTATATTGCTCAGTAGCCAAAGCTTTTTGGCAGTCAAGAGTCCTCAATGTATCTGATTTACAACCCTCAACTCTGTTGCCTCTTTAGGAAGCAGCCATTCTCCCTGTACAGAAATAAGAATCACAGTTATGCTAATGGTTTATTAAAACAGAAATGGTTTATTAAACTAGGAATGAGCATTTTGCCCATGTATTCTGTCTACCCTCCCAACCTTTCCCCTCAGGATCATGGTTTATTAAACCACAGTCTCTTGTTGTAGCTGAACTATGAATATGAGGTTTAATTTATGTTTATAAACCAGGATCTGAAACTA
Organism: Varanus komodoensis; assembly: GCF_004798865.1. NCBI lineage: Eukaryota > Metazoa > Chordata > Lepidosauria > Squamata > Varanidae > Varanus > Varanus komodoensis. The sequence continues at coordinate 18,587,029 of NW_025335438.1, forward strand.
GGTTCAGATCTTGATGTCAGATTCTGTTGCGTATACATAAATTAAACCACGGTTTCCTGGTTTGTATGTAGAAAGCTTAATAAACTGCAATGAACATACTGATGATGGGAATGCAAGGGAAGGGGAGTGATGAGGACCATATACATGACATGACCTTTCATAAGCAACAGCATACCTCATCAGATGCTATGTATGTGGTCTGTTCATAGCCTAATGAAATAGAGTTGACTTACACACAATTTAGGACTGCAGGTGGCACAGTGGTTTAAACCACTGTGCTGCTGGGCTGGTTGATCAAAAGGTCGCCGGTTCAAATCTGTATAACGGAGTGAGTTCCTGTTGCTCCATCCCAGCTTCTGCCAACCTTGCAGTTCGAAAGTATGCAAATGCAACTAGATAAAAAGGTACCACTTTGGTGGGCAGGTAACAGCATTCTGTGCACTTTGGTGTTTAGTCATGCCGGCCACATGACCACAGAGACTGTCTGCGGACAAACACTGGCTCCCTCGGCTAGGAAACGGGGATGAACACTGCCCCCTAGAGTCAGGCATGACTGGACGTAACGTCAAGGGGAAACTTACCTTTACCTTTTTACACACAATTTTAAGATCCATGGAAAGGATGGGGACTTCAGTTTTCACAAAGTTATCAAAATATTCTGTAATTAAAACTCATCCTTACTAACATAGTAGCATTGAATATTATTAATAGTACTAATGGTATTATACCACTATGTGGAGGCTGTTTATGTGTCTTTAGTATATTACTACACAATTTGCACACACACGTGCGCACACACACACACACACACACACACACATATGGTTATTTATTATGTGTTTCAATAAGAAGTTTACTGCAACAGTTTGTGTGTGCTTGCAATTTCCCTTCATTTTATTTCCTTAGGTGTCCAACGCCAGGTTGTGATGGCAGTGGTCATGTGACAGGAAACTATGCATCACACCGCAGGTAAAGAAAGAAAGAACAACAGTAATATGCAGAAATGCTATTAGGGATGTTTTAATAGTACTGCTTATTTTTGTGTGGCAATGAAAATCTGTTTCCAGGCCTAATGAAAAGTGCTGTTTTTTTTTTTTTTTTTACCTTTAAGCCAGAATGGTTTGGAGTCAGGTTGCCAGGAAGAAGGCCTTCTCCCATATCTATTTCATGTGGGGTCTGCCACCGTGTTCTCTTCCAGTGGCCACATATAGTATCTTGCAACCAAAAGCAGGAAATAGTGGGGACCCATCTTGTTTTTGTCTCTGCTGCAGCTTTTTGCTGGAGCTTATTCTTCCCTGCAAATCTGTTACACTGCTAACTGACAGCAAAAAAAGAAAGGTTGGGAGGAAACCCTGGTAGGACTCTTCCTTGTTGGACTTTAGCTTTACCTAAACAAGTGACTGCATTCACTTAGGGTTCTGGCTTTTAATTTGTTTGCATTATGAAAGTATCAGAGCTATTGCTGGATCTTCCAGGAAGGATGAAGCAGCTATAGTCCTGTTCTGGGCTGCATTATTCTTCCTTCTGTTACCACCATGACCAACTCTCTTATCCATGTAGGAACACTGCCTCACACGTTAACTTACCTACTGGTATATCCTACTCAAATGATGCCCACAGTTCCAAGTTAAGAACATAAAAGCATGTCATTCATTCACCATATGTGCCATCTCTGTGGGAATGCTCCTTTCTGGAGAGGTTGAGTAAATACCTATATCATGTCAGGCAGAGAGACAGAGGGTTACCTGCCAATCATGCACAGTAGATGGGATGAGTTGCATGGCTACTAAGAGGAGGGCCTTTTCTGTTCCAGTACCCCAGTTGCTGGAATAAGCTCAGCAGAAAGACTTGCCTGGTGCCAGTGTTGAGCTACCTGTGGTGCCAGGCAAAGACCTTATTTTCCCATGTATTTCAGTTTTTCAGCCATTTGCACTGAGGCTAGGTTTTGGTTTTTATATTGTAGTTTTAATTTTAAAAATAGCTCTTACTGTGTTTGTATTTATGGTATTAATTGTTGTGGAACACAGAGAGGGCTCTAGTTACTGGCACTATAACACTACAATAAGCAGGCAAGCAAACAAAAATGGAAAGCAAGTGCCCTCATAGCCTGAAATTTGTACATGCATCAACAGAAATGGCTTTTCAGCAATGAGTTATACCAACTTCCTTCCTTCCTTCCTTCCTTCCTTCCTTCCTTCCTTCCTTCCTTCCTTCCATCCATGCAATGCCCAGGTAACAAATGCTCCTGGGATAGTTTGTGATTACAAAAACATCAAAACTACAACCAATATGATTTTAAAATAAAAAAATTAAGAGATACAATCATATGGCCTCCCTTCATCACTGGGGCAGAGGGGTTGGTTTCTTTAGATTCTGGTGGCCCCCACTCACCCCCCCCCCCCCCCCGCACAAGCTACCATGTAAAGAACCATGCTGGCTATCTGTCTGAGCACAGGAATATACCTCCAAGAGCTGGAATGGGGCATGCCCCTCCTCAGTGCTTTATTCAGAAGTTCAGAAATGGCCAGCTAGATAAAATGCATGGCATGAGATACAGTGGAAGTGGAGCCTACTGCCACCACACCTCATTCCATGCCTAGGATGCACATGAGCCTCTGAGGACAGAGGCTTATATGCAGCAAGGTATGGGTGCAGGGTATAGGATCACACCCTCAGAATATTAAATGAAGTTAGTATCAGAGCAACACACTCAAGCTGAAATGTCACTTAGAAGAGGAAGACCTTATCCTGGTGGATCTTTCTAGAAAGGGCATTCCACAGGTTTGGGTTTCTTGGTTTTGACTTAGTATAACCATTGCTCTTTCTTGCTTTTTTAAATGCACTTCTGCTGCTCAGAAGCCTCTGAACTTGGAAGCTTCTAAGATTCCTTTACCATGATGGGGTGAAGCTGGCAGGGTGAGAGAAGTAGCAGAGACAATATTTGCCTCTCCATCTTCAGTGTGGTGTGGTGGTTAGATTGTTGGACTGGGCACCCATCCAGCCTATCTAGCAAAGGCACAAAGGAGCAGGAGGGGAGGAAGCTGACGGAGGCTCAGGACAGCATGAATCCCAGCCTCTCTGATGGCCTCCCTTCCATGTCCACCAACATACTCCCTTTATTCCTCCTCAGAGGTCTTGGAAGGCAGAACACACAGTTCTTTCTATACCAGTTGCCAGGGAGCTGGAGAAGGCTTTGCTTTTCAAAGTTGGAGTGGTATCTTCAGCCTTGGAAAGTTTTTTTTCCAAGCAATGATCCTTTGTATACTCTCCCAGGGTCCATAGGATTGCTCCCTAATTACATTTTTATTGCTATTTTGCTATAGCATGTTCAAGGAAAATGAGTTTATATTTGTTTTCCCTAGTGTTTCCGGCTGTCCATTAGCTGACAAGACATTAAAATCCTTGATGGCTGCCAATTCTCAAGAGCTTAAGTGAGTATTCATTCAATGTGAGACTATCTTCATTTGTTTAAATCACAAATATCTCTAGGGATATTTGCTGTTCTCAGTCCTTGTGGGTATTTGATGCAATTTCAATTGTAGAGAGGGAACAAGATTACACCTGTCATTGACCTTGTTGTCATCTCTACTACCACCACTGCAGGAATATTTGACTCCACTCTATTTTATTGAGTTATTAGGTGCAGTCCTATCACCTCTGCCCTCAGTGCACATAAAATTCATAACTCAAAGTCTTCTGTACCTCCCCAAGAAAGCCATAGAAGTCAGATAGCAGCTACCACTGCACCTCATGCCCTAATTTTCATCTAGACAGCTGTTTTAGGCCATCTAGATAAAGCACCAGGAAGTGGGAGAGAACAAGGTTGGGATTCCCATAAGAATTGACATAAGCCTTTAGTCTCCTCTCCTACGTGTTTCTGGGCATGCCCCTTTTCCTCCCCAAGGTGCAACCTCAAAGGAGGGAGGCAGCCTGCCCACTTCTGGCTGTGAGAAGGTAGGCTGGACACTCAGGCTTCAGAGGCCCTGCCCTGAGATGACTGCTATGGCCAGCAGACAACATCTGGAGGCCATAGGATTGTGTCCTTACTTACCTACTTATCTTCTATCTCACCTGTCTGTCAGAAATGACACTCAAGACAGTTAACACTAAATCCAGATCAAAACCAACATCTTCATTGAGTCTTAAAATAAAAACAAACAAACAAAAAGCAGAAATACAATAAAAGAAATAAAGTGCATTCCATGAACCTTTCAGTAGCAGCCAGGCTTATTTGCCAAAAGTTGTCTGAATAAAAACATGCTTGCTTACAAGTGAAAGGACAAAATGAAGGGGTCAACTTACTCTCCTTAAGCAGGAGCTTCTAAAGCCTGGATGCAGCTGCTGTTAGGACCTCAAGGGCCTGTCCAGCTCGTGTTGGAACCACATACTGTATACAGTTCCAGTTTTCCAGTGTTCTAAATTATGTCTTGGTGTCAGAGAGGTGTGAGAGAGGATATAAGTGAAAGAAAGAGAGGAAGGCGAGAGAGAAAGAGTGCATGAGAGAAGGGGACATGAGAGAAAAAGAGGGGGACACAATAAAGAGAAGGAAAAAGAGGGGAGAGAGCGAGAGAGCGAGAGAGAGAGTGAGAGCAAGCATGCATGCCTTTGGTGTGCTCTACCTCTGTACACCAGAAAGGACATAGGGATCTATCTTTTAGGTCAAAATAAATCCAAAAACAGAGTAAAAAGTGAAGACTTTGCTCAGACATGGGATGTATTTACACTTGGAACCCTGGCACAGTTCACTGGAAGTGGGTATGCAGGAAAAAAGAAAAAGCTGCCAAAGCCTGAGTCGCAGACTAAGTCAAGTTACATTTGGGAATTAGCGGATCGAAGGTGTAAGAACTGACATCCAGATGAGAGCTCCAGGAACTTTGGAAGAGCATCTCCTAGCAAACTTTACTGATTGAGTTCAGGGCCTAAATAAAGTTACAGACTTCAATTACATAGATTCACAAATGATTAGGGTGGTCCTGAAAGGACAAGTTCTGGATGCACAAAAGTCATGGTTCTCGTGTTTACCTGAACAAAACATGGTTTATAGTCTTTCACCCATCTCTATTTTTCCCCTTTGCACTGGTGGAATCCCACCAGTGTGAAAGGTAGTGTGATCATAGCTTCTCACTGGTAGAAGCTGTTGCTGCACTAGCATAATCTTTCTGAAGCAACAGAGGGTTATGCTCTACTAGCCAAGGAAAATTGGGAGCATTCCTATCCAGTGTAGTGAGCATCACCTGGGAGAAAGGATCCTACTGTTAGGTAGAATCTGAAGTAAATGTACCACAACATTTGGGGGGGGGGGGGGGGTGGATGTGTGCATGTGTGTGTTTTTATGCCAGCTGGAATATCAAGTCGTGCAAGAAATCTGGGTCTCACAAAATACCCAGTCTGATTTTTAAATCAAAGTACATGGACTAAGCTTTCAAATGTGTTTATCCAAACCAAGCCTGCAAATCTTTCCTTTTTATCCTTTGCCACTAGATGTACTCCTTTGAATATGATTGAGGCAAGCATTAAATCATCAGATGAGTCTATACATTACACAGTCAAGTCACAGACAAAAGGGTGCATATGCAGGTACTTAAGAAGGCCTGAGTAATCTGGGCATCTGGCTTTGTTATTGAAGAAGACGGCTGGCAAAGCACTTGCCTGGTTATCGTTGGGAGCATTTTGGCTGGCGAAGAAGCTTGGATGGTCAAGGCTTCCAAAGATGCTGGACAGAATTCTGCATTCATCTTACTAATTTGTAACAGAGTTCTTACTAATTTGTGATGAGGAATGCAGGCTTCTTTCCTGAGGGTAATGCTTCTGTTAGACAGCTAATCTCATTTTCCCTGCATTCCAGCTGCAACATCTAGCTACTGGGGAAATGTTTTCACCTCTATTCATATCCTAGTACCCACTATTGCAATCTTACACAAGGTGGCCATGCCACAAGAAGCTATGAAATGCTGCCTGTAGAATTGCTGCTGCAAAGCTAGAGACTTACTCCCATCACCGCCATTTCAGTTTATGACTGATTTTTATAAGGTGTGCACTGCCTTTATTTACCAATGAAGCCCATCACTTCTTCTGTAACTCTTTTAAAAGTATGTCCATGGGGGAGAGGACAACAATTATATTTTATTTATCTGTTGATGTGAACCACCCAGAAAGCATTGGCTGTTGGGTGATATAGAAATATAATACGTAATAATAATAATAACACTACCCTTTTCTCTCATAGCAATGTCTAAGTATTTTGTAAACATTTTCCCTTTTAAAATATTCAGCTTCTGGAGGATTTCAAAGACGTCAATTTCAGCACATCTTTTTCCCCTTGAATGTTGCAGACAAAATCTCCATGTTAAAACAAAAAACAACCACTAACATACTTGGTTGTTGTTTACCACCAACGAGACCATCTCACTGAATTTTTTCTGGGTTTGAAATATCTAACACTTATACTTGGCCCAACATTGGAATGGTTTGTTGGTTTGCATTTTTCAACTTCTTTCCATCACATATATGGTTTTATGAACTCAGATCTGAAATCTGGAAACCCCCAGACAACATCATCAGGAATGCAATAAGACTTCCAAATACCCCACCCTACCCATACATCTCCCACCATGTGCCCCCTGCCTACTTGCTTAGTATTGCCAAGTGGCAGCAACAACAGAGAAGGAGATCTGACTGGAGGCCTCCTTCCATCCTCACCCCATCACTGGCACAGAGAACACTATAGCATTAGTGTCCCAGGTGCCAAGGAACCTGGAAGTGTAATTTTCCTAGGGCACCTGAGACCTAATGGTGCCAAGGTGGGAGTTCTGAACTTTTTGTTTTGGCTCAGATTGCAATCTGAGTTGGAGAACAATGATAAAAGATATGGCACTGAGTCTAGTATAAATGCAAGCATTCCGAGAGCACTCAATTTGCATTCCAAACCAGGTAATAATGACTGTTGGCAATATCTTTGCAAACAGCTGTTTAAGCCTTAAGGAGAACCTGCTGGGTATGTTTTATGTAACACCACTCATTCTTTAGCATGAACCCTTGCACCTTGCACTTATTTCCTAGTAACTGCCTAGGAAAATCATAAGGTCTGTGCAAGGGACTGGGTCTCTATTTGCAACCACACTTTATTGTACAGTACTGTGTATTTATTTTGCTAAGTATTTCCATTTGTACACTGAAGAACCTTACCAAGAGTATGAGTGTTCCTATGTAAAGATTACCTAAATTTGCCAATTTTATGAAGTCTCATTAGTTCAACATGATTTTTTTTTCTTTGCACTGTATTTCATAGGTGTCCTACTCCTGGATGTGATGGTTCTGGTCATGTGACTGGAAACTATGCCTCACACAGAAGGTAAGACTCCTACCTTCTAGAATTTTAGGAGTGCATAACCTGAAGGGAAGCATATGATACTTCCTCAGAGGTTAGGGGATCCATGCATGCAACCATGTACATGTGCATGGACATGCGCACTCACACATACAAACAAAAACCTAGAAAATTATATCAAAGGCAAGGGAAATAACTCACTCTGCTTTGTGCACTTGTTTTAGCCTATCTGGTTGTCCTCGGGCCAGGAAAGGTGGCTTGAAAGTGACTCCTACTAAGGAAGAAAAAGAAGACCCTGAACTTAAGTAAGTGGGTAGCAAAGATTTCTCACTTACTATGCCATGTTCAGTTTGATACATCACAAGAACCAGTCAGTTTGGTCTCAGAATCACTAGCATACAAGCATACATATATGTTCCTCTCTTGGAGATATACTGACATTGTGAAATCCATTCCATCTGCATTTTGTGGATTGTCATGCACATTTCATTCCATTATCTGCTCATTAACAGAATCAGATTTTACACAAATATGTCCATACATATTATTTGTACAAAATTATTCTTGCTGAAATCCACACCTAAAAAAGCACACACATACACACTACAGGAGATATGCAGATTCCTGAAAAATATGTATATTCATAATTTATCCTATGGGGAAAATCGCATTTTGCTAGCTTTGCAAAATGTTCACATTATGACTAAATTTTCATAGAATTACACAAAATAAAAAATAGTCTGCAGGTACATGGCACCTGTATGACTTGGAAAAGCTGGTCTGTTGTTCAGTCTGTCAGATTCTTAGAATTTTGAACTTGTCGGAGTTTGTTGTTGTGGATTTTTCCAACATCCTTATCTTCTCCTAAAAATAACTCTAAATATTACCTATAACACTAGCTGTATGGCTCCAAGTGGTGCTGCCCATGAATTAGCCCACAGAATGAGACTCAACAGTTCATTAATAAGGGGAGCTCCTTAACCTAGGGAACAAAGGAAATGTTTGTTCCTTGAGCTGTCTGACGGTTTGTTCTCCTGGAAACTCTCCAAACCAAATGAACTAAATCTCTTTCAAAGCTCTAAGCTTGGTTTACACTTCAGTATGAACCAACCTATTTGCACAGAGTGAACACATATACAATGTGGAACTCAATTTTTAAAAGTGTACCTACTACCACCCATCTGTGTCCCACACATGCATTTCCTGGTGAGTAGAAGAAACATGATTTAAGGACATAGGAAGAGACATGCTGGATCAGCCCTACATCCCATCCAATCCAGCATTCTGTTCATGCAGTGGCAAACCAATTGGCTACAGGATCCTGGGAGCAGGATATCAGGAAGCCTCCACCTACTTACACTGAACTATATTTACCAGTTTGATGCCCATTCCTCCAGTTTAAAGAGATCCATTCAGTGCTCCTCATGCACATTTTTGGCTTTAACTATCCAAAATAATTTGGTGTCATCAGCAAACTTGGCTGCTTCATTGCTGACTCCTAATTTGATATCCTTTATAAATAGGCTGAAAAGCATCGGTCCTGCTATATAACTCTGTGGGACCCACTGTTCCTATCCCTCTATTATTATTCATTCTCACTGTCTGTTTACTATTCTTTAACCAGTTATTGATCCTTGAGAGGACCTCCCTTCTCATTCCATGACTACTCAGTTTGCTCAAGATTCTGAGATGAGGGACTTTGTCAAAAGTCTTTTTGAAGTTCAAGTAACAATGTCTATCAGATCACCCCTTTTCCATGGCAATCTTTGACAATCTCAAAGAAGTCTAAAAGATTACTGAGATAGGACTTACCTTTACAGAAGCCATATTGATTCTTTTCAGCAAGGCTCATCCCTCTGTATGCTTAATGATTCTCTCTTTAATAACACTTTCAGTTTACCCAGAGTAGACACTAAGCCAAGTGGCCTGTAATTTCTTGGCTTCCTTTTAAAAAATTGGTGTTATATTGGCTCTTTTCCAGGCCTTTGGTACAGAGGCTGATCTTAGGAATATGCTATGTATTTTTGTAAGGTCAGCAATCTCATATTTGAACTCTTTACAAACTCTAGGATAAATGCCATTTGGGTCCAGTGCTTTGTTAACTTTCAGTTTCTCACTAACGTTGTGAATTTCATCTCTTGTCAACATCATCTACCTTAATTCCTCAGAATCCCTTCCTGGATGCCTAATTTCAGGAACAGGGATATATTCTTTATCCTCTGCTGTGAAGATAGATAAAAGAATTAATTCCACTCCTCTGCAATCTCCTTATCCTTCTTTAGTACTCTTTTAATTCCATTATCATCCAATGGTCCAACTGCCTTTCTAGCTGGATCCTTTCTTCTGAGATATTTAAAGAATTCTTTGTCATTGCCCTTGATGTTGTTAAAAATCTGCTCCTCAAAATAGGTTTGTGTGTGTGTGTGATTGTCTGCTGGCATCTCCTTTGCACAAGCATGTGCTCTCTTTTGTTTTCTCATTTAAGCAAAATGTATTTCCTGAAAGAAGCCCTTTTCTCCCTAATAGCTGCCTTGATACTGCTCATTAACCATGCCAATGACTTCTTGGACTTCATAGCAGCTTTCCTTACTTGTACTTACATACTATCTGTGCTTCTAATTATTGTGGTTTTGAGTAATCTCAGCATTTTGAAGGGATTTAATCCTTTAGACTCCCCATTTCCTCTTCCTTTTTACCAGATTTCTCATTCTAGAGAAATACTCTGTTAGGAAGTGGAATATGAGAATGTTGGTATTTCTTTGGCTATATTCCACTTAAATATATATTAAATGTGTTTTCAATCATTCAACAACACTTCCCTGTTCATGCTACAGAATACATATCTAGAGATGACCATCTCTTTTTCCTACTCCAAAGGGTTCCATAATGTTTACTATATCCAGATTCTCTTTAAAAACCAGCATTCCAGGTCTTCTACTCGTACATTGGCTCAAAGCCTTCTAACCTTTGCAAAGAAATACCTGAACACACTGCCCTCAGCAGATATCTCTGGTGTGTACAACTTCTGTTTTGGCACTTAGTCATCTTTGACTAGTTATCATGTTTAATTCTATACTCGCTGCCTATTTCTTCCCTGCATGTGGAAAGTCAGAAACCTTTTCATTTTCATTCTTGCTAATGACTTAACTCAAACATAGAAACATAGAAACAGAGCGAGTCAGAAGGGGTCTCCTGGGCCATCTAGTCTGACCTCCAGCATCAGCCAGCTCCGCTCATGAGATGCCCACCATGTGCACGTCCAGCCTATCCTTGAACACCCGCACCGATGGGGCCTCAACGACCTCTCGTGGAAGCCCATTCCACACCCTCGGGGTCCTGACTGTCAGGAAGTGCTTCCTGGCATCCAAATGGAACCTTGAATCCCTGAGCTTTGCTCCGTTGGAGTGCGTCCTGCCTTCCTCTGCAGGGGAGAACAGGTCTCTAACCACCTCCATGTGACATCCCCTCACATACCTGTATGTCGCCAACATATCCCCTCTGAGCCTCCTCTTCTCCAGGCTGAAGAGACCCAGTTCCCTCAGTCTCGCCTCATACCCCATCCCCTGCAAACCGGCCACCAACCTTGTGGCCCTACACTGCACTGACTCTAACCTGGCTATATCCTTTCTGTAATGAGGGGCCCAAAACTGAGCACAATACTCCAGTTGCGGGCACACCAGAGTTGTACAGAGTGGTAGTAATACCTCTCTTGATCTAGAAGCCACACTTCTGGCTATGCAACCAAGGCTGGCGTTCGCCCTCTTGACCACCACATCACACTGCTGACTCATGTTTAGCCTGCAGTCAACCAGTACCCCGAGGTCCCTTTCACAAGTGCTGCTCTCCAGCCACTTGTCACCTAACCTGTACTTATGACACCTATTCCTATGCCCCAAGTGCAAGACCTTGCACTTATCCACATTGAACGTCATCCTGTTGTCTCCTGCCCACTTCCATAGTCTGTCCAGATCCTTTTGGATCTGGAGTACCTGCTCCTCAGTTGTGGCCACTGCTCCAGTTTTAGTGTCATCTGCGAATTTGATCAGCAGACTGTTCACCCCTTCTTCCATGTCATTAATGAAAAGATTAAACAGGATCGACCCCAGGACAGAGCCCTGGGGGACCCCGCTTGTCACTGGCTGCCATCCCAATGATTCCCCGCTAATGGTTACCTTCTGCTTTTGGTCAGTCAACCATGCCCTAATCCACCGGACAGTTTTGGTGAATCCCAAAACTCCTCAGTTTTTCCACCAGGATATCATGGGGCACTTTGTCAAAGGCCTTGCTGAAATCCAGGTATACCACATCCACTGCATCCCCTCAATCTAGCCACTTGCTTCCCAGCTCCTATTGGCTTTCCCGACAAAGTGCTCCATGATGTTGGTTGCATAGCCAGAAGTGTGAGAAGTTTGCAAGAAATTAAAAGCAACAACAGTTTGAATTTAGACTAAAAGCAAGCATTTAGACTAAAACCCTAATCAAAACTTCTATGCCACCCCGAGGCTTCAGCGAATGGGGCGGCATAGAAATTTTCTAAATAAATAAATAAAACTAATCTGGGAAAGCCTGTCAGAAGAGAGCTATATCTTTAACTCCCCATTACATTACATGTCATTGGTACCAGCAGGTAGCATGGCCCCTGATTCCACCCAAGCACTATCTCCAATGCTATCTAGACCATGTATGATATGCACAACCTTTGCATCAGGCAGGAACTTTACCATGTGGGCATACATGTTCATTGTAGACATGGGTATCTATGCATCTAAAGCAGGATTTACTTTAGGGTGTTAATTTACAATTTACAGATATTATTGTGCTGAGTGATTTCCCACTGCAGTAGATTCCTGCTGCGGATGATGGTTGAGCACTCTCCATGATGAGCATGACTGGCTTGCCCCATGGTCATACCCAAGATATTTAAAGAAATTTAAAGTGGTGTTCAAAGAGCAGTCATAATGTGTAGATCAGTTCCAGGCTTGGTGCTTGGATTCCTATTGCCTATTGCCTCTTCTAGACTTCTGCATGACTTATAAATGGTTCTAAGCAGTACGGTGCAAAGAGGCAGGGGGCAAGCATAAAGACACATGTCGTTTGTGGAAAAAAATATGCCCAGAGAGCGCTTCCCATTCCCAGAAATGATTCATGCAGATGTATAAATAAAAAATATTCTGTAAATACTCCTCATTTTTTCATTCTAAGTATGATCGGTTTCTGTGGAATGTATTGCTTTCTTTTATTAATTTCATTTTTATTTTCAATATTTATATCCTGTATTTGGGGGTGGGTGGGGGGAGATGAACATCTTTATGAATGCACTTACAAAACTAATTAAAAAAACAGTTTCGTGTAATTAAAATTAACCAGACAAGCCTTAAAACTCTAAATGCAAAATAGCAGTATAAAATTGTGGCGTCTACCATAAAACAAGGTAATCGGTTATTAAGCGCCTTCTGAAATTAAATGTTCTTCAAAACCCATCTAACAAGTTTCCCAGGGGAGCAGATTTCATAGCTATGGGAGCAACCATTATAAAATCCCTACCCCTGTTGCTTGCCAATTGGATTTTAGTTAAGAGCAAGTCTGTTATGGTTATGGTACCTTGTGCCAGTATGGTGGAGATAAGAGGGACACTAGTGCCCACAGAAGCAAACCTACAACATAGCCCTGCTGTTGTCTGCTGTGACATGCATAGGGTTCCAAACATCAGCCTCTTACCACTTACTGCTTTCTTTCTGGAAACAGAAATATACCTGGGATGTAAAATGTTCCCAAAATCTATTAATGTTGCCTTTTTTCCCTGAACAAACAAATGCTCTGAAGGTATAAAACCTGCACAAGGATTTTTCTATTTTAAACTGGTCTAGGGAAGCAGGGTTAGTCTGAGTGTCAGTAGACTGGTCCAAATCATGGTATATCATTGGGCAACATGTACATCATGCTATTTGTTTCTTCTATTACTTTTCCTAAGAATTGGTGTTCAAAACATACTGCTTCAAACACCACAGATACAGATCTTTATCGGACATTTTTGTATCCCAGAATACATTGAAAAATGCCTTGCGGTAGTAAAATGTTACCCACAAATGCATTTGTGTGTGTTAATTCATATCTGGGACATGCATGGAGTTGTAGGACTTGTTCTGGTTAAACTAGCATAGGATTGCACCCTTAGGGTTCAAGTCCTTAAGAAGTAGTGAAATGGTGTAACAGTTTCACTTCTCTCAACACATACATATACACACACCCAAATAGATGGTGTGGCTCAAAAATGAATAAATGAATAAGTGATAAATGAAGATTTCTGCATTGGTAAGATATAAAGCTTGCATTGTTGCCAATCTTATGCTTTCCTCTTGCGTATACACATCACTTTGCCCAATGGTAGGGCCTACCAAAGGAGACAAGTGAGATTGGCACAAAAGATGCTGGAGCTTTTCTCTACAAGAGGCATTGATTGTTCATGCATGATTTCCTTCTCATTGTAGTTTGTAGGTGCTTTCTATGATAGTGTCATGCTGTAGGGCCTCTCTTAAGTTTTCCAAGCATTTGCACAGCTTTTCTTTCAGAGTGAGGAACGTGTAGCATTATCTGGAAATGGCAGAATGAACTAGAATGGAAAGTTCAAGTAGTTTTGAAATTCTACTGTAACACAGCATCATCTTGTGATTGTGTAATGGAACATGTAATATGTGTCCAGCCAGTGTGGCATAGTGGTTTGAGTGCTGAACTGGGTCTCAGGAGATCTGGATTCTATTCCCCAGTCAGCCCTGAAGCCCTGAAGGCTTTGGAATAGCCATGAACTTTTCAGGTAGGCTACTTATTGGGTTGTTGTTGTGAGGATAAAATGGAGAAGAAAAGAACCTTGTAAGATGCCTTGGGTTCCTTTGCAAGAGAAAGAAAGGTGGGGTATAAATGCAGTGTAATAATAATGCTAGTAGTAGTGGTATAGAAGGCAGAGAAATAAATGCTAGGAGGAGAACATGCTTAAAGGAGCTGATCTTAATCTCACAAAGAATTCAGAAGCAGAAGCCTTGGTGACATGGTAGGTTAAAAGTCTCAGGCAGATACACACTAAATTTTGTATGTGCCTAACTCCCAGGTTTGTGCGTATTTCCCACTTTTCTACTTAAATATAAAAATTCACAACATTTTCACAAGTGATGCTAATGCTGTATACCCAGCTGGAGCTTGCTGGGAATTGTAGGACTTTTTTCTGTCAAAACATAGATAGGATTGTGCCCTTAGCACTCCTACAAAGCATGTGCTGTATTCATAAGATCTTTTTCCCCCTTGAACTGTTAGAAATGCTGCAAGGGCGCCTTCCCCTGCTGTACTTGGTAAAAGTAAAACAAAATAACATCAGTTTCACTGTGCTTCTATAGATGTCCAGTGCTAGGCTGTGATGGCCAAGGCCATATATCAGGTAAATACACTTCTCACCGCACTGCTTCGGGTTGCCCTCTGGCTGCCAAGAGACAGAAGGAGAGTCCTCTCAATGGGTCTTCGCTGCCCTGGAAGCTGAACAAGCAAGAGCTGCCACACTGTCCTTTGCCAGGCTGCAACGGACTGGGTCATGTTAATAACGTTTTTGTCACCCACAGAAGGTATCACTTTGTCTCTTTATGCCTTTCTCTATTTTTTCTTAGCTAATATCTGTAATATGTAATACAGTTTTATGAATGCAATAACTGAAACTAGTAAACTGAGAGGGAAAGGGGGTTGGATTTTGCTTGACTCCTGAATTAATCATAATATTTCCCCTGGATAACAGATGTCCAGGATCTTTCAAGATCTCTTTGGTTTTATAGTTGCTGCCCAGTCCTTTATATATCTAGCTAGAATATAGAAAATGCACAAATATTACTCTTTAGGCTTAAAAATCTTATGTTTAGGCTTCAAATCCTTTTAAAGGGCAGGATTTAACATCTTATTACTGAATTATTATTTTCATTACCTTTGCTGTCAGCAAATGTTGTGCTGTTATTGAGTATGTACCAGGTTCTGGTTCGAAAAGACAGTTAATGTTCCTCCAACAAGAAATGACCCTGGATTTTGTACTGTGGCTTTGCGTTGTGCCACTGCTTCTGCTCAAGTTGCAGCCACCATCAAAGCATACCCACTATGCAAAATTCAAGAAGGAGGCAATGGCAGGAAGGGGGCTGGAAACCATTCTCTTACAACAGAGACATTTCAGCTATTCAGTGAACAGTTAAGCCACTGGTGGCACTCAGATGCCCCTGGGAACACTGTAGTAAACATTATCATAGGGTGCAGCAGCACAAGAAATTGTACTAATGAGATCTTTGAAGCTGAGATGCAGCAATCAAAATATGTCTCAACTTTCATATAGGTCCCCTTTCCTACTCTTTTCAGTTTGTCTGGATGTCCTCTGAATGCACAAGCCTTAAAAAAGGGGAAAATATCTGAAGAGCTCGTGACCGTCAAGTTGAAAGCAAGTGGAGGTAAGGAGGAGGTGTGACTAATTAATGCTATTATACTGAATCAGGCCATAGATTTATCTTTGCCCAGGGCTGTCTCCTCTACTCTGTTGTCTTATGCTTTGTCTATTGTAATATGCAGTTAAGTAGTTTCGGACTTATGGTGATTCTGTGAGAATCACAGAATGTCTTGTTCTTGACAGCCCAGCCCAGCTTTTGTAAACTCAGGGCCCATCCATCTCTTGTTTGACATTTTCTTCTTCTTCTCCCTTCAACTTAGCTTAGCATTATTGTCTTCTTCACTTTTCTCATATGTGCAGTAAATACAGCAGCCTCAGCATTGCCCTTTTTGCTTCTAGGAAAAGCTCTGGCTTGATTTGATCTGGGACCCACTTGCTTATCTTTCTATCAGGTCAGAGCATTTGCAAAGCTCTTCTCCAGCACCATGTTTCATACACATCAATTTTCTTCCTGTCAGTTTTCTTCACTGCCCAGCTTTCATGCCCATACAGAGTCCAATTTTCCACCTAGAAGATAACATTTAACCAGAGATGCTGAGCATTCAAACTAGAACTTTCTGTAAGGAAAGACAGCCCTTCTCTGATCAAAATATAGTACAGGTTTAATTGATTTAAAACATGGGCTTTAAACATTACTTTCCTCTACAATTATTCTGTGCCTTTCCTTTCACAAATGGATGGTGCTCAGGCTTGTTCTTCAACATACACCAGCACTGGATTAATTCCTTCCTCACCCCACCTACTTCTCTTTATTTCTTACCTCTAATTAACATTAATTAATTTAATTTATCATATGTTGAGAAATGCTTACTGCAAAGGGACAAATGAAATTAAGTCACAGAATTTTAAAACTGAAAGGCACCTTAGAAGTCATCTAGTCCAAAGCATCCGCTCTACAGTGCAGGGTGTAACTGTTGCAACCTTGGCAGACAGCTGCCCCACTCTGCTTGAATGCCTCCTCTGTCCATGGGTGTAGACACAATCCATCTTTGTATTTCTGATTCTTCATAAAATTAGCACAATAGATACTCCCTGGCCTGACTTTATTATTTACAGACATACCTCATTCTTTCCTAGCAACACTGAGAGACATTTTCTTTATTAGCAATAGCCAGTGAAATTGTAGAGAACAGGGTAAGAGGAAGGAGAACATCTAAATGTACCTGTAACCAATAGCAGCTGTCATGGAGGTAAAGCTTATGCATACACTGAAGATGGTGCTCCACCCTTCTATCAAGAGCTATCTGCTAATCAGCAAAAGAAAGGAATGGATCTTTAATGTCTTCCTTGACATCCCCACACCAGTGGTTACAGATAATGGCAAGGACTTCCCTCCCATCAGGATTGACACAGTATTTCACTGGCTGCTGTGGCTCTTCAGCCTTGTTTAGACCTTTAATTTGCTGTACTTGCTACCAAAGATAGCTATATCTCATGGCTAAACTACCTGCTATGGAACAGATGATCCTAACATTTTTTTAACCTCAAAGTAAGTCTGCTGACCCTGATCTAGGCCAACACATGCAAGCAGGGAGATTTACATCTTTCCATTCAGTCAACTCCCTTACTAAATTCCTCCCCCATGTGGAGCTAAAAAAGAAAGGAAAACTCCACCAGCAGAAAATGAGCTTTCCCTCTTTAGTCTTTCTGTCTCCCCCTCTCCCTTTCCGTGTGTGTGTGTGTGTGTGTGTGTGCGCGCGCGCGTGTGCATGTGTAAATGTGTGTTAGAGGAGAAATAGGTTGGATGGGAGGATGGGAAAGTTTAAACTTCCCCTACCTGCCTGGGTGGGTCCAGATCCAAATAAGAGCAAGCATGCTTACCTAAATATAAATAAATAAATAAATAAATTTAAAGTTTTTATATGCCATCCCCATTGCTATATTGCCTCGGGATGGCTCACAACAACAAATAAATAAAACAAATAGAATTACAATTACAATTAAAACTTGGAAACACACTGGCTGCATAATTAAAACTATAAATATTAAAGATTATTAAAATACTGTTTGAATATAAAGGTCTTGGCCTGGCGCTGAAAAACAAATAATGACGGCACCGGGCGGACTTCTCTGAGGAGCGTATTCCACAGATGGGGCATCACCACAGAGAAAGTCCTCCTCCGGGTACTCTGCTTCCTGATATCTCTTATGGAAGGCTCCTGGAGGAGAGCCTCTGCTGCCGATTTCAAGGGGCGGGAGGGCAAATATGGCCACAGGTGTTCCTTCAGGTATCCGGGTCCCAAGCTGTTAAGGGCTTTATAAGTAATTACCAACATCTTGAATTGAGCCCGGACTTCGATGGGAAGCCAGTGAAGCTGGTAGAGGACTGGGGTTGTATGAGAATAATGCCCAGTTCTCGTCAGCAACCTGGCTGCTCTATTTTGCACCATCTGAAGTATCCGGACTGTCTTCAAGGGCAGCCCCACGTAGAGCGTGTTACAGAAATCCAACCAGGAAGTAACCAATGCATGCATCACTATCGCTAGGCAGTCATCCTCCAGGTAGGGATGCAGCTGATGGAGGGGCAGGCACCCGGCCGTCCTTCAAAGAGGCGTTGATGACCTCCTGGATCCAGGAACCAATCCCGTGTTTGGCTTTGGATAGTAGCCACGATGGGCAGGGGTCCAGCACACAGGTGGTGGTACGTACTTGTCCAAGCATCTTGTCCATGTCATCAGGCCACAATAACTGGAACTCATCCAACAATGTTTGACCAGACGGTAACATTGGCACCTCCCCTAAGGAATCTGAGTCACTAGTGAAGTCCAGCTCGTGACGAATTTGAGAGACTTTCTCCTTCAAGTGCTGGGCAAAGTTGTCACAGTGGGTTATTGAGGGTGGTACAGGATCTTTCTTGGGGCCTGGCTGTACCAGCCCCTGTACCACCCGAAAAAGTTCCGCTGGATGGCACTGTGAGGAGGCAATGGAAGTGGAGAAGAATTTCTTCTTCGCCACCCTCACTGCCACAGCATAGGCCCAATAATGGGCTCTTAAGTGTGTTTGGTCAGATTCATCCCAAGATTTTCTCCACCTACGCTCTTGTCATCTCCCAACCCACTTCATCACCTGTAATTCAGGTATGTACCAAGGGGATGAACGGGCTCTGCCTGGCGGGAGAGGACGCTTAGGAGCTATTGTGTCAATAGCTCTGGTCTTTTCCCCATTCCACAGTTTGACCAGAGCATCAACAGGAGCGTCAGCTTTATCAACTGGAAACTCCCCCAGAGCTTTCAGGAATCCATCCGGATCCATCTGGCTCCGAGGGTGGACCCACACAATAGGGTCCACACCCTTACAGAGGGAAAGGCCGCCATCGAGCTCGAACCTCACAAGGAAGTGGTCTGACCATGACAGGGGAGTCAGACACAAATTCCTCAGCCTCAGATCACTCTCTTCCTGCCCTGTCGAGAAAACCAGGTCCAGCATGTGTCCACGTTCATGGGTCGGGCCAATGACATGTTGAGACAGCCCCATGGCCATCATGAAGGCCATGAAGTCATGAGCCGCCCCGGTCAGATCAGTCTCGGCATGGAGATTGAAGTCCCCCAAGACCAGCATCCTGGGAGTCTTCAACACCAGGTCTGAGACAATCTCCGTCGGCTCAGGCAGGGAGTCTGTTGGGCAGAAGGGTGCACGGTACACCAGCAGAATCCCTAATCTGTCTTGGTTGCCCAACGCCTAGTAAAGGCACTCTAGACCTGGTCTTGAGAGGACAGGAAGCTCCGCAAGCTCGATGAATTAAAGCGATCCCCCTCCCCTCCCCCCTGGGCATGGCCGATGCTGAACCAGAAACCCGGGCGGGCACAATTGAGAGAGGGATACGTCCCCGCCCTCCCGCCCAGGTCTCTGTGATGCAAGCCAGGTCGGCCCCCTCATCCACAATTAAATCGTGGATAAGGCATGTTTTATTATGGACCAACCTGGCATTAAGTAACAGCACCGTCAGGCCCGAGGGGCTGTTGATAAGCATACCCGGAACCTTCCGGCTGGGGGAATAACCAGAAGGGGGGACAGGTGTCAACCGTCTGTCCCTCCTTCTTATATGCGGACCTGTTAAACCCGTATATGTGTGTGTGTGTGTGTGTGTGTGTGTGTGTGTGTGTGTGTGTATTCATTCATTCATTCATTCATTCCGCAGAACACATATTTAACACAGTGTGCAGTTTAGCTTTCAAACTCTCAGTTAAGAGCAACTATAATCTACAGGGAAACATTCAAAATGAGTAGCCATTTCACAACTGGCTCTAAAATCCACTCTGGATCGAGGCAAAGAAGCAAACAGCACAGCAGAAAGTCAAACAATCCAGTGATGCCACATGTAAATATCCCTGGGCCACTTGGAGCTATCTCAGTGCCAAAGAGAAGGCCATGGCTGCCTTCTGCTTCTGATAGGACTTAAGAAAGCTTTAATACTGATACTGGTAAGTGTAGAAGTAAAATGTAAGCATTCAGAGGGAGATATGGATATTTTACCAGTTTAGCCTAAGATACATGTCTTATAATCTGTAAGGTTAGTTATAAAGGTTAGTATTTCCCAATCTCTTCAGGCAGGTACTATTTTGCACATGATTTGGTTCATTGCATTTCTTGTGTAGGTTTAGAGAATGAGGAGGAAATCAGACATTTGGATGAAGAAATAAAAGAACTGAATGAATCCAACCTTAAAATTGAAGCTGACATGATGAAACTTCAAACTCAGGTAAAAGAGAAAAAAGAAAGAAAACATATGACAGAGTCCTAAGAATAAATACCTCCTATTCTGACATTGTAGTGTATTTCCAAGAATGGTGACTACTGCTATAGTTTGTACATAGAGAACTGTGCTTGTACTCCATGCCATGCTCCCCATAATTGCACTCCCCATAATTGCACCCATTTTAGCAGTGTGCAAGCTGAGCAGACTTATGTAAGAATCATGGAAAATGTGCTGGTTATTGTTGTGCTCAGTGAAGGCTAAGCAATTTCTAAGAGGCTTTGCATTGCTCTTGACCCATATAATATAAACCATTTCTTTTCAAAAAAATGAACTCTACCGGTCAACAAGATGATGCCGTCTTATGCAGAACCTTCCTGAATACTGGTCTGTCTACTCCAGTACTGCTTTCTCTGGCAAGCTGTAGCTCTTCGAGATCTCAACAGAAGTCTTTCCCATTCCTGTTGCTTAAATGCCTAGAGATACCAAAAATGAACCTCTGCTTCACTACTTGGTGTTCTACCACTATTGTCTCCTCAGACCTCTGGAGCATTGTCTCTTTCTTTTGACATTGTTGCTGAATATCCTTGTTTGTACAGCAATATGAACTTGCACCCATGTATGTGGTCAACCTGGAAAAGGTGAGACAAGACAAGGGGTACTATGAGTAGGAAAAGGAATATATCAGTTCTTAGATGGGATTGGGTTTTTTTCTGAAGTATCTTTTGTTTATGTTTTGGTGACATCCAAACTGGGCTACTATAATGCACTTTACTTGGTACTTTAAAGATGGTTCAAAAACATCAACTCGTGCAGAATTCGGCTACTTGGATTTTGGTGAGCTGGGATTTTGGCCCATGAAGCACGTATGCAGAGCCAGCCCAAATACAGAAAACTAGAAATTTGCTCAATTAAGATACATGAGGCAGTTCAAGTAAAGCTGCAATTCTATGCCCACTTACCTGGTAATCAGCCCTACTGAAATAAATGGAAATGAGTAGACATACCCAGGATTGCACAGCTAATGTCAGGTTTCCATTGATATTTATAAGTGATGTGAAGGTAAATTTTTTCAGTGTATTTTCCACCACTATATATTTCCATGGAAACTTTTTCCAGTTGACAAATCTATTGTTTGATTTTTAAAAATAACAGAAACTTCATTTGTTAAATTTCAGTTAATTCATTTGTTTCCTTTAAAATCTAAGTAGTAAGCTTAATATGTCATTAAGTTGTTGTGTCTGACTATTTACAGATATTCTGATGAAGATGTATTTCGGGATAAAGCTTTGAATTCTTTTGAAAGAATTCCATTTTCATTCTTGACACCCCACCCCCCTTCTCCTGCAAGCAATCATTTCAGTTCAGCTGCTTTTTGACTTCTGGAAGCATTTTCACATATTTGTACAGCATGCAAAAAAAACATGTGTGATTTTTTAAATTTTATTTTAGTTCAATTTGCTAAATGTATGTCAAAGGAACCAGTTGAACTGGCATTGGTTCAAAGCTTTTTGATACAGTTTTCTGGTTTTTAAAAACCCAATTATTTACTACCAGCTCAATCCTATAGGTTGGATTTTATTTTCTGTATGTTTGTTATTGGCAAGTTACATCAACAGAATGACACAGAGTGTCCTCCCGTCAAACATGCCATAATCAAGACAGTGTAACTTTGTCTTTATTTTGTCAGCAAAGCAATCAGTAGATGGGTGATATCCTCAAATGTTTCAGCACCAAATCTTGTATTTGCATTCAACTTTTCTTGAAAGATTATTTAAAAACTGAGAAAAGCATTTTATACAAGGCCTACATTATAACGACCTGTTGCCAAGTGTGCCCCATCATTTTCTACTCTGTTTTTATTTTTAGCTGTTCCATTCTGCCCAGTTTCTAATCTCAGCCATTCTACAATATAACTTCACCCGGCAAAAGAGCTCTGGAGCTAATGCCAGGGTTGCTGCTATTGTAGTGAGTCAGCAGGGTTGCTATAAGGAAAAGACAGCAATGTAAACAAGGACCTGCTTGCTTCATTTCTCCCTGCCTGAGGGCAAGACTTTTATTTTTAACAAGTAACTGCCCCTCCTCCCATTTTGTCAGCTTGAGACCTAAAGAAGTCTTTCATCCATTTGGACCATTTGTGAACTCACTTCCCACAAACAATGCTCTTTTCATCTAGCAGGGTCACTGTCTCTAGAGCTTCATTTAAACATGTTTTCTTGTTTAAAACAAGAAGCCACTGGTTTGGAAATAATGTGGTTTGCCCCAATTAGGAATGCCTTGTGACACTGATGTCCATGTAGCTAAAAGTACTTGAAATTTAGTTCTGCACAGTACTACTGTCATGCACTGTCTCTTCTAAGAAATAAATTGTAGGTAGTTGTGTTTTAGGTAGGAATGTATGGGCATTCCATTTTGAAGTATTTTTAATCTGAATTTGCAAGCCCAAATAGGAATACAGTCTTTGAAAAGCCTCATACATTCCCAGCTGGGCAGAATGTATACTTTAGAAAACAAAAATTTTCACATTTTTGTCTGTGGAAGGAAATTTTGCATTCTGGTGCACTTGTTCAAAAAGTACATTCCAAAATCCAGACTTTTCCTGTTCAAATGTGAAGAAAAACAGATTGCAATGAAAAATAGGTATGAGGCAGTCTGAACATTAAGAAGGCACTCAGAGAATCTTGGTGAGTTCATGCACTGCTAACCCTCTAATTCCTAGTTTTAGCTCAAAAATTCTACAGTTCCCACTGACATGTATCATTTTGTTTTGCAATTTTAGATAACATCTATGGAAAGCAATCTGAAAACAATAGAAGAAGAGAACAAACTCATAGAGCAGAACAACGAGAACCTATTGAAGGAGTTGGCTGGCCTGAGCCAAGCTCTTATCTCCAGTCTTGCCGACATTCAGCTTCCACAAATGGTATGTATGTCTCTGGCTGAGAATTTGGCGGTTTCTCTGGAAGCCCAAAGAATTCTACACAGTGGAATATTGCAGGTCTGTCAGACATCAGTTTCAAATGTACAATGATTCTGCCAATCCATCAGTCACTCTATCAAATAATGAAAGTGTGCATGCCAAAAGTTATTCTGGACAGATAGTCAGACCTTTAAGCAGAGAAGAGCAATACTTTTAGAGAAGGGAATGTTCAGCTTTTGCAACACTTTTCTAATCTCTTTACTTATAGGACTGAGAAAAGCAGTCTTTGCTTCCCTTGACAACTGGCAGACTGAGGAGGAAAAGACAGGGGCAGGAGAGAGGGGAGGGCAGGGAGGTACTAAGAGTGAGCATATAGCAGCAGGTTGATAAAGGGGAGCGAGGGAAAGGACCTCCCATCACTCTGTGGCACATGGCTCCTAACAGAAGAAAGATCCCCATGGTGACTTGAAGACTCTTCTCTTCTGAAGAAAGCATTTTTCCTTGCTTGAAAAGACATTCCCCAGAACATTTCTCCACCACGTCCAGGCCTCCAGTGAACATGAGTTGCATGTTTTCTCTCTTAGATGGGTTGTGATATGAGACACTTTGCCAGATACTTTTGACTCCCATATTTTCACGTAATGTGTTTTGTTTTCATTCAGGGTCCAATCAGTGAGCAGAATTTTGAAGCATATGTAAATACACTCACGGATATGTACAGCAATCTGGAACGGGATTATTCCCCAGACTGCAAGGCTTTGCTGGAAAGTATCAAACAGGCAGTGAAAGGTATCCATGTGTAGGAGAGAGATGCTGCTGGGCAACAGGTGTTATTTAGCAGCAGCAAACTCCAGATGGATCCACAAAGAGCACCTGGACTGCTTAGGAGTTTTCGTTGCCACACTGCATTTACAATTACAACATTGCACTATTTTTTTTCCAGCTGACATAAAAAGGACAGAAACCATAACAGACTATTGTATTAACAGCAATGACTCAGATCATAGAATATATTTATTTATTTCTGTATAAATCCTTTTTGTTGTCATCACTGTTGTTTTGCACTCTTTTCATTTTGTAAAGTGAATGTAAAAAGTGTGTGTAACTATTTTTTTACATTTTTAATTTATTTTCAATCAAAGATTTATGTGGGTTTTTTTAATCCTTTAAACAGCATTTCTTGCAGCCTGCCATATTTTTACAAATGTGTTTCTTAATTTATTTTCCAGTGGGATTTTAAATAGACTGAAAGTTATACTGTAAATTAAACAATTTGCTGGGTTTGTACAGAAGGAAAAAATACTATGAAAGAAACAAAATAACAAAACTGTGATCCTAGTTTTCTTTTCACCACATCCTGCTTTTTATAATTCCTTCTTTTCTTTTCTTTTCTTTTCTTTTAATAAGAAACTGGTTTGCAATAGAATGAGACTATGGATGCAAAGGTAATTGGTGCCCTCTAGTGGAGAAACATGATCTCTTTGAGCACAGCATGCTGGAAGGGTTCAAATTATTTTGTTTTCTTTTAGCAATAATGAAATATAGCAATCAGCCAAGCACTGGATTTAGCTATGTGTCTCAGCCTACACAAAATGATTGTTTGAAAACATTCAAGGGAACACCAGCCAGTTTTACTCCTATTTCATGTTTGTTTATGAACAGAATGCAGCTTGCTCTGGTTGATTGTGATAGGCTTTGAACGGACCAGTAGCTTTTGGTACAGAGTCTTGCACAAAAAAAAAAAAAATAGTTGACCAATATCAATATAATTTTATATTAGAAAAATGCACCCCAAGCTGATGATTTTGTACATAAAATTAAAGTAAACCATGAAATGACTTCCCTGATATGGCAGTTATTGTACAAGGTTGAATGAAAGAAACTGTGAAGACTGTGACTGCTTTTCTGTTTTAATATGAGGACAGGGGTAAGCCCCCAGTGTGGTGAATGAAGTTGCATAACAGCCATGTATGATGACTTGACTTATGAACTGTACCAGTGCACTGATTGGTTTTACTCCTATGGTTACAATAATGCTGTGTTTCCAAGCACATTTACTTCAAAGGAAGTTTCCAAGCACATTTACTTCAAAGGAAGATAGACAAGGCTTAACAACCAAGAACATAGCCCCATGCCAGCAGTCCATTTGAGCACATTACACTGCCTTATGCTGTGTTTGACCATTGGTTTATCTTGTTGCTCTCAACCGCTTGGCTGTGGCTCTCAGAGCTGCAGTCTTTCCCAGCCCCACAGGGAGATGCAGGGGGATTGAGCAAAACTACTGACTCCAGCTCAGTGAGTAGAACAGGGGTGGGCAATCTGGGGTCTTCAGGCTTCATGCAGCCCTCAGCCTCTGTATGTGATGAGTTCAGTCTCTGAACAGAGGGACCTGTCCCTTCTTTCCACTGTGGGGAAAGCAAGAGGGAGGGAGAGAAAGGGAGCTGACAGAAAAAGAAAGAGAGTGGTCTAGCCACTTTGAGCTCTGTATCTTCCTGCTGCTGGCCTTTTCCCCACTCACCACCAACGTGCAACCAAGAAAATGCAACCTCAACAGAAAAAAGCTTGTTTGCTCCAGTGTAGAGGATTGCATGTGCTGTATTATTGAGCCTTGTGCCCTCTCTTGTGCATCCCTGCTTAGTGCAAGCCATCTCATGCACAGCAGTGAATTGGGAAGCCTCTGCTTGCAGAAGGAATTTGCATTTGTACATATCAGAGTCCTGCTCTGCAGCTGTGGAACAGGTTGCTGCCTGTGTTTTGGAGTTGCTTTAATTTCACATGATTAATATCCTTCCAAGGTAGATCTCTATGGGCTGCAGTCCCAGGACATCCTCTTAGAAATACAGACACACACATGTCCCAACTGGGCTACTTCTTCATTTCTTTCAGCCTCAGTTCAGTAGAAGCTATAAAGAGAGGCCTGATGTCTGTTCCAGGGAGTGTAAGTAACAAAACATTATTTCCCAGAACTGTAACACTTGTTTTAAAAGAAGGTATTAAACAACCAGCTGAACTGCCTTTTTTCCTTGGACACATGTCTCACATGCATATGTGCCTCAGTGTAAAATGTATACATGGATCTAGTGTGCGCTTTAATTTTTCTGTGCTACAATGGAAGTGTTTATTTTTATTTGCCTGCTTTTGTAGCTCTCGACTGGATGTGGCCACATTCACAGTCCTCATTCATACAACGATATAACAGTGTTCCTATTCAAGAGTACTTTTCCAGGATCATTCCACTGTCATGCCCTGTGGTTGCTGTTCTGCATTAGGTGGGGCTTCATGTGGGGGCTGATTTGGCCCCCAGACTTTAGTTTAGACAGGGGAGTTGTGTGTTCTTAGAAGCTGTGTTTATTTTTTAAAGAAAACCATTGGACAGAAGTGACAGTGTGTGCTAACATAAAATACAACACCAAATTGCTATTAAATTATTGAACTTGCTTTTTTAAAAAAAGACACTTACTATACCTGATTAATGTATACAAAATATGAGTTCACTCATGACAGAGACTAAAAGTTAATTTACTAAATATTTTAAGAAATTTGTTATATATTTTATTTTATTTAAATTAAACTATCTCTTACCTGTTTATTAGTATGATTTACTACTGCTTAAGTTAATTTATCTGTGTTTGGATTGTTTGCTCAGGATGTATCTCCATATTTATTTGCCTTCTTTGTACTTGATGTTTTGTAATGTGCACTGTGATCTTTCCTTTCATCTCCCCACCCCCACCCCACTTTCCTTTTCCTTTCCTTCTTGGGTTAATTTGCATTGGCAAGCTATCCTGTAAATTAGACCTTTTGTAAAGAGCAATGATGTATGCATTTTTTGGAGTAGTTTGTATACTGTTTCTTCATACAATTAATATTTCTTACATCAAAGCAACAAAATTGTGTTTTGTGCTGTACATTTGGTGTATGCTAGGAAATAAAATTGATACAGAAACAGGCTTCTCAAGTTCTCTGGAATCTTCAGTAGACACATGCTATTGTGCGTTTCTAGCCACACCTATGCTTTGGGCAGCAAACATATGTGATCTCTTGGCTTAAACTGTAAGGCTTAAAATGTGAGTTTCAGGAATGAATCCTCTGGGCAGTTAGTTTTTAAGCATAAATTGTGAAGGGGAAGGGTGAAATTATTTGGGAAGCCACTGGGTGGACATCCAAGAAAGCCTGGCTCCCCTTCTTCAAGCACCATGAGTTCATTCCTTGCCAATGTTAGGGGTGTCTCTGTTACAGTAAAAGAAAAGATGTCTCCTGGCTTTTAGCAGCTGTTAAATGATTTTTAAACACAAGGGCTAGCATCAACATTTCTCACAGTGTGGGGTAAACATCTATGTTCAGAGAAGCTCTCTCATGAGATCTACTGCACAGCAAATAAACAGGCGGTTACTTTCAGAAAGAAGCATGTAGGACCTTGTAACACAATACTGCCGTAGAGTCTTAATTCCTGAACAAAACCCCTTCTGGGCCTGGAAGAAGATTCTTGCAAAGGTATTTAGAGGTCACTAAATGAAGTGAGGCTATACCAAAATATTTGGTTGCAGATGTGCCACTTAGTTATATTGAATCTCATTTGCCATTTTGTTGGCCATTTACACCATTGGGGTAAGTCTTCACCATTTAGAATAATATAGAACATAACATGATTCAAATACTGAAAGATTTGCCAGTTGCTTTCTAAGCCCAATTCATGGTGGTGATTTTCATGTGATAGATTCTGGCTAAGGAATGCTGGACCTATAACTGTTTCTGTCTATGCATAGGAAGGCATCTCGTAAGTGGCTTAAGGCCATCTCATTCCCTCCTCCTGGAGCCCCCTTCAAGTACATGGGAAAGGGCTTTCTCTGATGTTGCTCCCAAACTCTGGAAAGTAACCTCTGCGAAATTGCGTGTGATTACTGCTCATTCTCTCTGCATTTGGGTGTGGGGGTCAATATACAGCTTTTAAAGGTTTTAAAATTGTTTTTATGGCTACTTGGTTGCTTACTTTAATTAATTTATCTTTTTATTTCCTTTAATTGTGCATCTACCATGTTGGTGAGTTTCAGTATGACCCAAATGAATGAACAAAACAAATAATACCTGCAGTATTAGCTACCTTACTGTTCACCCTAATTCCACATCAGTTAGGAAAGTTAAATAGCAGCAGTTCCAAATCACATTCTTTGCCTCCCATGCATGTTTCTCCTCACTGTAAACACAGTTAGTTTTTCTTCCTGTTTGCTAATGATTTACCTCCATATAAGATGTGCCGTGTCTGCTGAGTTTACTCAGAAGTCTTTTTGAATAACTTTTCAAAAACATCCCCCCGAAAAGACATACAAATTGCAAGTAAATAATGATGACCTTATCTATGTGTTGACATTCTTATTGGAGAAGGAAGACTTTCCTTTCTGGAAGTCATGCTGTTTCTTTCTCAGTGTTGCTTCTTCTTCTGTATGTTTAATTAATTTAGCTTTAATAATGTACTTGATTAATATAAGTGCAAGTAGACTACAATGATGAGTCTTTAATTTCCTGGGTTCCCCACTTTCCAAATCTTATATAAACATTGGTATAACATCAGCTGCTATATAATGTAATAATGGTAAGAAGGCTTATTTTAGTGGATAGTTGCATATTTCTATTATTGTTATAGTGCATTTACATCCCACCTTTCTTCCTCTTGCACGGAACCCAAGGTGGCTTACAAGGTTCTTCTCCTTTCCATTTCACCCTGATAACAATGACCCTTTGAGGTAGGTTAGGTTGAAAGACAGTGACTGGCCCAAAGTCACCCAGTGGGCTTCATATGTGAATGTAAATTAGGACCCACATCTCCTGGGTCCCATTCCAACACTTTGAACCACTATACCACACTGGCTCACATCTTCAGTTTTGCTGGAAAAGGAACCATTTCAAACAGAACTGTAGGGAAAGCAATCCTGTGGCCCTTGGGCATGGTCTGGAGGCATGTAGGTGTCAAGATTTGTGGCATGTTCCACTGTGCAAGAGTCTGCAGGACGAGGAACACACATGTAGGTTCTTACAATGGCTGGAGCCTGTGCAATTATGCAGCACAGCTGGGAGCACAGGAAGGCTCTATAAAAGGCTTCCCTGAAAGACTCTGTTTTGCTACAAGGATATAGAATTACATGGTGGCTGCAGGATGGTCCTGGTCCTTCTTCCAGTCTTGGCCTTGATGATGCCATGTCTCCTGCCTGCTCCTGTCCTTGGCTTTAGGCTGACCCTGCCTTACCAGGTACCTTTTTCCTATTCTCTCTGAGCTTGCTTTCTTCCTGGCTCAGCTTTTCCTTGGCAGTATCTGACCCTTGCTTTTTCTGATTCTGCCTTTGCTTCTAGACCTGCTATGGTTTTTTCCCCATTAGCTGCCTCTTGCTTATTCCTGTCTTTACTCCCAGTCCTCCTGAATTTGGCTAAGATGTTCATCAGGCTCCTCACCCCTGCTCCAAGTAGTCCAGCATAGATCTGTGCACCGGATAATAGGTTGTTTCAGATTTTCCAGATGTGAGGATGGAAGCAGAGCCCTGACCTCAGAGCTGGAAATCTGCCCTTGACCCCCCTCAACTCCTGGGTGGAGTTGAAAGGATAGTGTTGATTGCTTTTCTGAGCTTGGGTAAGAGTAACCATTATTGTAAAGGGGAAGGAAATAGACTGGGGAGAACCAGGATATGATGTTCCCTGCATCCTCACAAGCTTGTTTCCCCCGCCAAAAATGGTTATCAAATAAAATGCAGAGCCAGAAGGGAAGGCACAATTCTTCATAGATGCCTGGAAGCCTCCAAGTCTAAAAGCTTGCAGGAAACACAGTTAGATTGTGCCATGAAGGGCTCTCAGATGCAGAGCATGCAGGCCAGTAACTATTATATCTACTGTGGTATATTATAACCCAAATTATAATACTTGCAAAATGCACTTGATTGTCACAGTTCTTTTTCTTTACTTCAAATGTTTCAAAGAGCAAAAAAAATCATGCATTCCATAACATGGGAGACCTCATGATTTTGGAATAGAATGTAAAGTTCCTCACCTTATCTCTGGTGTTGTGACCTACAGGAAATTTACCTTCCGGTGCTTACTGTTTGCCTGACTTAGCATTTCTGAAATATATTTAAGTATGGATTCAAATGGCCCTGAAATTTGGGTGAAATAGCAGCATCCCTATTATATTACTGTTTGCCGCTAATAAATGACTAAGCATAATACAGGATGAGATGCAGAGCAGGAAGACTAGGAGTAAAAGAACAGTTTCCATCTTGAATGTTACAGGTGGTTTAAGGGTTGAACAGCCAAGCATGTGGTTGACCAGCTTCTGATGTGTCTACAGTGTCTCAGTCTGACATGGAACAACTTAAGCTTTAAAGGGGAATTTATGGAAGATAAGAGGCCATATCAAGTGCTGGAGAACAGCTAGAAAAATTACCTTATTTCCAAGTGGGGTTTTTATAGGCATTTCTTCAACAGCTATGAGAAAATCAGTGTAAGAAAGGCTCTTATCTGCTTCCTGACCAGCAAAGTTTCATATACATTGAAAGAAATCAGACCCAGTTTGCCCAGTACTGAGATATGGTCCGATTCACAAGGATATGCCTAACAATGGTGATCAACTATAATACTTAAAATGGGTGCTGGTCTTTGTTATCAGCTCTGTACTATTTAGCATATTTGCTTTCTTCCTATAACTGCTTGGGTAGCATCTTATTCTGCTTCTAGACACTATTACAATGGAATATATAGTAGGTTCTAATTTTTAGAAATACTCTATAAATAACACATTGGAAACTAAATGTGCAGTTGTTAAAAGTTAGTGCTTCAATTGTGTGGGGTGGGGGGACACCACATGATCCTCTAACCACAAATTGTTTTCTTGTTTCCTGACCTTTGTGCAGTCTATTTACTCCATTCTAAAAGGCTGAAATGCTTCTCTGAAATGGAAATCAGCCATTGGGCTGAATCAGGTTGCCACCCCTGTTCTAAGGGAAGTAGCAGTGACATCTTGAAATGTGACTATGGAATGAGCTCTCCAGAGAGGTCCACCTGGTGCCATCATTATATGTTTTTCGGCGCCAGGTCAAGACCTTTGTATTTAATAAGTATTTTAATATGTTTTCATGGGAACTGGTTTTCATTGTTTCTATTTTATTAATTCGCAGCCAGAGTGGAATTGTTAATTTATCTATTTTAACTTGACCTATGTTGTAAGCCGTTCAGAGATGCAAGTACTGGACGGCATACAAATTTAATAAATAAATAAATAAAACTTTATGACCTTGCATGATATGGGTCACATGTTCAGAGGGCAACTGGGGGCATTAAATCAGTTCCGACTTGCAAAGCAAGACATTGTTTCCGAAATACAGTTCTTGTCTCATGTGTGCCCCAACCCCCTGGCAGCTCTCTGTGCCCATATAGGTCTGCATGCAGAAGGGCTAGTCCAGCACACAGGCTAATTTCTACGTGCAAATTGTCCTTGTTGGACCAGGGTCAAGGAAGCCAGGAGTGAATCAGATATTTGACCAGTGGTGACACATAACTGGCTGCTTCATACAGATGTAGTTAAGGAGAGCATTCCCCTAACAGTTTCCGTTTCACCCACAAGCAGCTGTGTGTAGATAAGAACAGAGGCGCAAAATTGTCTTCATAATGATAATCACAGCGTGTGCTGCAGAGGAGGCAGAACCATGGAGGCATGCAAGCAGCATATGTTTTCTCCTCTATTAGTGCCAGAGTCATTATGCATCAAATGGGGTGTTTGACAAAATAGCAAAGCATTTTAATCTGAGTAAGGCAAAACAATTTACCTTGTATACATTAAAAAAGGGAATAAAGGACATAAAGCAAAGAATCTCCAACTTTATCAGCCTCGTTCATCTCATGCAATGCTATGAGATGACACCATGAAATAGTCTCAACAGCAACCCTGATGCACAAGTTTTTCTTTTGCTATTTTTATTCAGCAACAATAACCATTTTTTCCTGTAATACTCTGGAAATCAAGTTCAGGCTAATAACTGCATCTTGTAGCCAATAAGCAGCAATAGCACGGAAATGTTTCCTTTATGGTTAACTATATTCAGTCCAACAGGAGGAAACACAGTGCATGAATTACAGTGGGGAAGATTGTGGGGGGTCAGGGGAGAGGGGGACTGGAATGGAAGCAAATGCAGTTCCAGGATATTTTTCACAGCAGGAACAGTGATCAGCTGCTGGAGCATCAGGATAATTGACAAGTGAATGAGGTGATAATGGGGCTTTCAAATTTTACCATTCTCTGTGACTAATTAGCTTATAGGGGAAGTCAGAGAATGAAGAAAATGACTAAGCAGAAGTGAGATACTTCCTTCCTCTTTGTTATCCTGCTTCACTTTACTGATTGAAAAGGCAGTGTATCCTTGCAAGATCGTTCACATGTTTAATAAGTCTTTGTATGTCCACTGATTCAAAATCTTTTAAGGGAGCAGTCCTCTGGCCCCTGAACAGCACATACTAAATTTGCAGTCAGAGGCAGCACTCAGAGCCGTCCAGTGGAGATCCACCTGCTCTTCCACAGCCACTTTCAGTGGGCACAGAAAGAACTGTGTTGGCTTCTCTTAGAGGGTGGGAAAGCAGAAGCTGGGGGATCTGGAGGGAAGGGGAAGAGATTGGAGAGGCCAAGATACACATCATCCTGAGGTCTGCCTACTTTCCTTCCTGCCCTTTTACAAACCGTCACTAGATAACTCCAAAAGTTTTTCTAGCACAAGACAGGGAGAAGATTGCTATCCTGTTTCTCCTGCTCTACAATGGAAAAGCATAAGTGCAGGGAATGAAAATCAAGTTTGTAGATGACAAAACTAGGTGGAATAGAAGACAGACCCTGGAAGACAGAAAGAAGATACCAGATGGTATAGATAAGCTTGAATGCTGGACTGAAAGCAACAAAATGAGATTCAATAGGGACAAATGCTAAGTTCTTCATCTAGGAAAAAGAAACCAAATGCACCAATACAAGATAGACAATGCTTGGTTCAACTGTGCTGCAAAAGAGCACCTTCAAGTTGTGGACAACATGCTAAATATGAGCCAACATGTGATGTAGCTGCCAAAAGGGCAAATGCTGTTTTGGGATGCAATAGTAGAAGTATTATTTCCTAATCATGTGAAGTAGTAGTTCCCCTAAATTCTACTCAGTCCTCATCTAAAACCATGTCTAGTTCTGGACATGCATAGTTAAGAAAGATGCAGAAAAAATGGGAAGAGTTCAGAGGAAGGCAACAAAGATGATGCACAGTTTAGAAACAATGCCCTGTGATGAGAGACTGAGAGAATTGGATATGTTCCGCCTTGAGATGACTGAGTGGGGGATATGATAGCACTCTACAAGTACCTGAAAGGCTGTCACCAGGATGGCCAGGATCTCCTTTTGTTCATCCCAGAGGGCTGGGCATAGAATATTTAATTCAAGTTGCAGCAAACCAGATTCAGGCTAGATATCAGGAAAAAATTATTAACTGCCTGAGCAATACAACAGTGGAATGTATAGAGATAGTGGGCCTTCCCACACTAGAGGCTTTCAAGAAGAAACTGGACAGTCATTTGAGTGGGATGGTGTAACAGGGTGTCCTGCCCGAGCAGTGGTTTGGACCGGATGGCCTTATTGGCCCTTTCCAACTCCTCCTCCTCCTTTCAGTGCAGAAGCTTATAGTCATTGCAATAGGAGTGTGCCCCAAAGCTTGGTGTGCTTAAGAAACCAAATGTACAGTATCAGTTGCCAGTAAGCATCATTGACTTCAATGGAGTGTCCTGTCAGGTAACCATGCAGACCTTAATTTATTAAATACTGTAGGCAGAATGGGCCTATATTTTTATAGCTAGTCTCTTAAAAACAGCTAGCCTTTTAGGTTAGCAGGGTAACAGGATTTGGATAAAATTGGTAGGGTCCAGGAATGGGGTTTCTGGTTGAATCCCTATATTGTTCATTCTGATTCATGTTCTGAGAAAATGTGGATGCTGTGTAAGTTTCCCCAGGCAGGAAAAGCAAATCTAAGCCACACATTTTTCTCTCTGGCACTGATCATCAATTATGCAGAGGCAGACTAGAAGAGGTGGGGACATGGAAAAAGAATTTCATTCCTTTCCCCAGTACTCATCACTGTTAAATCACATCAGTTGAGCTTAAATTACCTTTGGATGTGTTTCTTTTGCTATTTATTTGAAAGTGATCATTGGTGATGATGGAGAAGAAATAGTGGAAAAGAAACATTTGTGATATGAATAGTGCTATGAAGCTTTATGAAGAAGGAACGGCTGGATGCGAGACTGTCTGTGTAATGAGAGTAGTGCCACATCACCTTTTCTCAGCTGGACATCCTTCTGATGTGTTGGACTACAACTCCCATCCATGAATATTGCCCACACTGGCTGGGCTTGATGTGAAGTATAATTCAAAACATATGGAGGGCATCAGATTAGGAAGGGGTGCTCCACAGCATCACAGATACTCAGGTGATGTTTAACCCAAAGAGACTTGCCAGGAATTGGTCCTTCTGATGACATGGTAAAGGAGGAATGTATTTCAGCTCACCATACATTCTCCTCTAGCTGGGCAAATACACAGATACATGCACAAGTATCAGCTTCCCAAAACCTTCATGGCCAAAAGGAAAATAATATTAAAATTTGGTTAACCTACATTCACCTTCCTTTAATCTCAAATTCCATTATGTTTATGAAGAAATGTGCACATTTGATATTTAAATATCTGTTTCAAAACATGAATAAAATGTTAAATTTCCTGTCCTGCTCAAATTTGATATAGTTATTCCTAGCCTGGAGAGGACCATGTTTTTACCTGTCTTCTGGGTAGCTGCTAAGGATGGTTTGGGAGAGTGAGAGGTAATAATCCCAATTCTGTATCACAAATATGGTAGAATAACCAGGAATTCAAAACCCTGGAGAGCTAACACACCAAAGCCCTCTGTGAATTTAGCTTCAATACACATTTCATTTTCTTTAACTGCAACTTATTTTCATACCATTCATGAGGAAATTTGTGAATGTTGATTTAGTCATACAAAAACCTGCCTGGAATGACATTCTCACCTAGTGAAATATATGCTGGGATGTATTTCTATGTCTCACTGCCCTCTACTGGAATTCAAGTAGCACAATCCCTCTATAAATGGATTAACAATGCAACCCAATGCCTTACTGAAAAGTAAGTCCCATTTAATTCTGCTTAGCTTACTTCTAAGTAATTGTGCCTTAATTTGCAACTTAACATTGTAAACCAGCATCAATGCAACTAAAGTCAAAAATTAAAATTGCAGGATATATCTAGGCTATCCTCTTCCATGGCTTGTGGCAGGAAGCAACACCTACTGGAGGACCTGCAGTGTTCTCAGTTGTCTCTTGGGTGCAAGGTGGGTTGTACATGTAGCTTATTGGCAAGGTGGCCTAGCATGTTGTATGAATTCACCCACTGGTATATGCTTCTTCCCTAGAAAAAGAGAGTGAGAATCACTTTTGTGAGCAACTGAAGTTTCTGGGGAAAGTGCAAACAATGTGATATTCTGAGGACAACCATGGTTAAAAAAAAAGGAGGAGATCAGGACTATACCATGAAGGGGTACTAGCCTTGCTACCCCAGTTTCATAAGCAAAGCTCCCTTTTACTTCACTTTTCTGTGAAATTTCACCTTTTGCCAGCGATTAGGGGAAAGCAAAATGGGAAGAGTAAACTGAGTCCATATCTCTAAGTCAATGTCCAGGGTTGGTACCTGTTGGACATTAGCAGCAGATAACCCCACTCTCACCCCAGCCACTGCCCTGGAAAGCCTTTCTAGACTGTATCTACAGAAGTGCACACCTCCACAGTATGCTTATCCCAATAAAACAAAAAGAAATGGACACATTTGGGGTGCAGTTTTTAAGAAGACTAGCCAACTAGTGACAGCCCCTCCAATGTGTAGCTTGCACAACTTGGGAGGATTATCAGTGACTATAAAATGAGGTAGGTTAACTTCTGAACCAAAAAGGCTTTTAATCACAGAATGGAGGGAGAGACAAGTCAGTCCTGCTACTGTATCCCCAGAGAACCCTATATTGCATACTATGGCAAAATTAAATATGAAACTTTCATACCTGCCTAGTAATACCTGGTAGGGGAAGGTAGAAAAGAAAGTGATGGGAACAGAGCAGGCAGGTCTCCTGAATATATCTTCCATAGCACACATAGATGACTACTATGTCAGATTCATGCTGAAGCAGTGCTGTGCAAAAAAATTAAAATAAAATCTCTTATTATTTTCAAACATTGCCCAATATGATAGAAAGCACTCTGCAAAAGAAAGTTAAGAGTGCAGAACATTTCAGTGAAATTCTTATAGGTTGGGTTTGAATTCTTGTGACTACCTTACACTGTTTGAGCAACTCCTCCTCCTGTCTTTCAGTGTACAGTCATCTCTCTGGTAGTCTACACCCTCTTTAACTTCCTGTACTTCAGTTAAAGCCCAGGGGAAGAAATCATGAGGTAATTTCTTCCTTAGGGATTTTTTTCCTCTTAGGTCAGCAAGCAAAGGCAGCCTGGTAAGTTGAAGAGCAGTGGTGAGTGTAATACAAAAAAAATGCTGGGATATTTTGAGAGGTCATTTGTGCACAGTTCTAAGTTGAATTCTCATGAATGTAAGGGCACAGCAGAAGTTATTTCCATGGCAATCATTGGAAAATAATGTATTCCCTATCACAGAAGCATATTTTTTTCAGAGGAAGATTTCAATTGCACCTAAGAATTTCAGACTTCTCAGATCAGTGGACGGGCCCAAGCTGCTGAATGGCATTGTGGTCAACAGTCAGTCCCTGATTGCTTCAGCAGCTCCTTCTACCCTCCCAGGGAAAAGCCTAACCAGGTTTGTGACTGGCAGGGACAAAACGAGATCTGGCATCAACATTTTGTGGATGCCTAACATCTAGCATTGATGGAGCCCATCAGAAAAGGATGTGTTTGGATTAGAAAACAACTACCACCAAAGGGTACAATCCTATGCAGGTTTCGACAGAAAAAAATCCTACATCTCCTAGCTTTCCCTAATCAGTCATGCTGGAAGATGCTGAGATCTGTAGGACTTGTTTTTGTCTAAGCAGGCATAGAATTGTACCCTAAATCATTCTATTTGCAAAAACTGAGTTACCTCAGTTTAAGAACCATCCATTAAATCCATAACAAACTGTGATAGTATTTACATGAAGAGGAAGTAAAGAGAGTAAGAATGCCATCTTAACATGCTTAGCCAGAAAAGTAGGTCTACAACTCTCAGCATGATCTGGCCAGCATGACGGGAATGGTAGGAGGTTTCTCTGCAGAAATAGGCACAGGAGAAATACTGTGTGTATTTTACAAAAATGTGGTCCAACAGGTGGGAACCATCAAGAGTGAGGTTTGTCCCCTACACCCACATGAGGACTTTACAAGGACCTTCTGCCTGAAGGGTAACTACTTCTGAGGAACAAATATTTTGGCTTTTTTCCTCTTTTTGCGTATAACTACAGGAAAGAAGAGGATTTATCCTTATTTTTTACTTTAAAGATGCTAATGGTATATTGCTGCTTAACATTTGATCTAAGTTGTAATTTTTTGTACTGCAAGCAACTGTTGAGAGCTTTTTCTTTTTCCTCTTGGCTAAAAAGAAACATTAAAACAAATGCATATTGCACAACATCTCCTTTCTCCTCTGCACACTCTCTCTTGTTTACCACAGATGGTGAGCTTACTTGCACAGTAGGTAGGAGAACCAAAACCCAATCTGGCAGCCTTCCACTGAGAGCTGTTTCTAGATGAGGCTATTGCTGGAGACCGGGGACTCTAGTATCGTTCACCACTCTACTGGCACTGGAACCACCAGCCTCCACTAGAAGCTGCCAATGTGCTCTATTTACTTTGGTTTTGTCCCAGAACTGAGATCCAAGCACTACATAAGAAGCATTTCTTTTCCTCCTTTTCTAACTACATAAACTCTGGTTGATTCAGTAGAAAAGCACAAGCAAAAAGAAGTGTTTTCACTTCATTTTATTGTTAAATACCACACTTTCCCTCCTCTAAAATAATTCAGCAAAAATGGTGTTTAGACACAAAAGTGAAACTGGAGGCTCACAGTATTTTCTAAAGAATTGGTAAAAAAGACTGAGTGAGGAATGACATGTGCACAATAAATATCTCTTGTAGAAAAGCCCTGAATGGATTTCCTGGGAGAGAAAATTAGAATTGTGAAAGGTTAAAAAAGAAAGAAAGGGAAACTAACTGGATAGTAGCAGGGAACTCATTCCCCAGCCTGGAGTAGGGATGGAGGACAGACACCTGCAAATGTCTAACACTTCATTTTACACAGAAGCAAAACCATCAACCACTCCCACTGCATTAGTCAGGAGGTTCCAA
Source organism: Varanus komodoensis (assembly GCF_004798865.1). Taxonomy (NCBI): domain Eukaryota; kingdom Metazoa; phylum Chordata; class Lepidosauria; order Squamata; family Varanidae; genus Varanus; species Varanus komodoensis. The sequence goes on from NW_025335438.1 coordinate 18,625,841, forward strand.
GTATTCCCTTCCACACCAAAACTGGAGAAACTGGAAATGTTGCTCAAGTTCAACTGAGTGCTCCAGAACCTATCTATCTCCTGTGGCTTCCTGCAATTTATCCCCACCACTCTCCAGTGTAAACACTGTCACCCTCTGTTTTTTCCAGTACCTGCCTCTAAACAAGAGTAATAATGAGGCACAACATGGAGTGTTTCCTCCCTCCCCGCATTGCCCAGTGATGCAAATGGTGGCAAGGTGAATTCCTGTACAGACATTTGAGTGAACCACAACTCCCAGTATCCACTGCACTATATCACACTCTTGGCTTTGACACTAGTAGATGGTAAGGGTGGCTTGGGAGGTGGCTAGGATTTCTCTTTCAAATTTTTTGGATTTGAAAAGCTTGTTTACGAGCTGGCAAGTTCTCATCCTGCTTGTACTTTAGTGCTCCAACTATCTTGGGTTTTGAGCTTGTGGTATCCTATATATTCCAGGCTTGCGATACTACTTCTGTTCATGTGAATGCAGCCTTTGTGTGAACAGAACAGTTTCAAGAAGCTGAAGGATTAAAAGTGCGTTTGTTAAACTGAAGCAACTCTTTGCATTAGCATGGCCCTGAAGGAAAGGAACCTGAAGAGAGTTGACATGAATGAACTGTAGAATCTTCCCATCCATATTTTGTTATAATTCCCTGTACAGCTTGCATGCTGGTAGCTATTCCTAGGCATTGTAAAGATGAACAGGAAGCATGCACATAAATTGTCTTGTATAACATCTTTAATCATTCATGTATTTGTGCTCTCTTCCATAGTTAATGAGCTTGCCTGCATTCATCCTCATTTCTGTTCCCCCTCTTGTTCAGTCAGTTTGTTGTGGTTTTGTGTATCTAATCCATCTGTCACTCGATTACAGCTATAGAGCACCTGTTATGGATTTCTAGAGTTTCATTCAAGCTGTTGAGGAGTTATTCACAAATTGGCCCTTGTCAGCTTGTCATCAGATTGAGTGCTCTTTGGTGAATTCTTTTGGGTACACACATTAATGAACAGAGGAAAGTGCTGCTTCTAAATTAAATAGCTTCATTTTCCTCCCCATTTCTTAAAGGACTATTAACAGGCTGTAAGTTACCTGTGGGTGATAAACTTGTATTGAAATGTCTTTTTTCCATTCTGAGTAGTGTGCATGATTAACCACAATGAAAGCAACATGGAGCAGTAATGGCGTAGTTAGGCAGTTTGTGGCCCTCCTGATATTTTGGCCACTGACTCCCATCAATCTTAGCCAATACAGCTAATAGTGAAAGATGATAGGAGCTATAAACAAAAACATCTGGTAGGCACCCTAAGTAAAAGGGTGTTGTCATAAAAGGGCCTTCCCTTAAAGGTTCTAATATTTGTGGCTTCTCCCACAAAATTGAGCAAAAAAATAAACTGTAAAATAAAAAAAATAAACTGATAAATGTACATAAAATTTATTGAGGACTTTCAAAGAAATACTTCAGCAGGCAAAAATATCATAATGCAAAACATAAATGTATTTCAGTAACTTAAAAAATGCACAGAGCATTCCTAATTTTGAGGGGTGTGTGAGAAGCGCTGGATTGTTCCCCATTCTGAAAGTCCTGCTGGTTTGTGCTGACCAGGGTAGGAGAATTTGCCTCATTTGTCTGCCTTTCTATAGGAATGCCGTATTTCAGGGCCTATCAATATCTACTGCTGGCAGTCAATTATGCCCACAGAGCTTTTGGTAGCTATAACTTAGGACCTACACAGTGCATGTCCCCTTCAGCAGACCTTCTATATACCACTGAAGGGACACTTCCACCCCATCCTAAGTACTTTTGGACTGTCATGCAGCAGAGCAGGACTGTGATGTTATTTATACCTTGGGAAGGTACTGTTGCTGACCTGGAATTTTTTTACTTTTGCTTTTTTTTTTCTGACTGCTGGATTGCTCTATATTGCTCAAATTACTTATTTCTATGCCATTAGCCAAGGCTTTCCTAACCTGGTGCCTTCCAGATGATTTGACTTTCAACTCCCATCAACCCCAGCAAGTGTGATCAATGGTTAGGAATCCTAAGAATCATAGCCCTGGACGTCTAAAGAGTACAAGTTTGGGGAAGACTAGTTAGCCACTTTGAATTTCCTTGTAGGGTAACATCATGATTTAAATTTCTGATATGTGTTTGAGGGTATAGACCTAACAATTGCATCTCAATTGTGAAAGCCACTAAATTCCAAGTGTCCAATCATCTGATGCAGGTTTGGAGGGGCAGCAGAAGAAAACTTTGCCTCCATATCTTTCTGCCTTGCAGATTGCATTGCATGTTTACAGTTAATAACAATAGCATGAGATGAGACTGTAGCAAGAGTTTCTATAAATGTTTCTTATTTATAGTAGAAAATTATAACCACCTTTAAGAAGTGATATAAATAACTTAATGTGTAGCAAAGCTAGTGCCTCATGATAATGGGATAGCTGGGGGAAAACTGCAAGGAAAAGAGCTGAAAGAAACTAACGTTTCTTTACTCCTAAAGGTTTTTGTTCAGTTCTGGAAGAAAATCCCAATAAAACAGACAAGCAGTGACAGAAGCTGCCCCACATGAGTATCCTTGAACAAAAGTACATCCAAGCACCAAATTCAATATTGGACAAGTCATTCTGCTTGATATACCTGCAAGATGTGAGTTGCAGAACGCACATTATACAGATGCATTGCCAAGCAGTAATGAAGCTTTACACAGACCCACAGCAAACACAGCCTAGCCTCATTAAGTTCTGTAAAAGGAAGTGAAGCTGAAAAATTGAAGAAACCAAAAAGAATTCTAACAAGCCTAATGAGGATGTCACTTAACAAGCAAAGCAATTGATGGATACAGAGAAGTGCTAGGGAAGGGGTCCAAGCTTTACGAAGAACATAGTGCTGAGCCAAAGGTCTGGGTTTCATTTTGACAGCTGTGATTTTTTTGGGGGGGGGGGCTAAAATTCTCTCAAGGCATTGATCCTATGCTTTATCTGCTTACAGCCACTATTCTACCCACTCCCATTGTTCCTATTTTGGTAGCATTACTGCTCCACTTCATTTCTGCTTAAATGATTCCAGCCAGTCAGGGACCATGTACTGCACATGGGGAAATCTCAAGACTATGTAAACAGCCAGCTTTAGCTGATGGATAAATGGAGCTCAAGAGACAACAATACTTCCTATACTTGTCACATGGAATTATTGCTGACTAGCTAGGATCATTATTTTTTTCAGTCTTTTCTGGTTCTTATAAACATTCTCATGACATCCCCTGTTTCAGCTCTAGACCATTTAATTTCCCAAATGGTCTATTAAGCAAGCTGGAAAATAGGGATGAGTATGTATTGAAAATGGTGCACCAAGTTGTGCCTTGTTAAGAGCAAATGTGAATAAGAATAAATGAGTTTTGACTTCTCTTCAAGATACTTGGCCTTAAAATTGCATTCAAATATTTTGGGACTTAAAAGTTTCCAAGGATCTGGCCAATGTGAATGCACCATGGCAAGTGTACAACTGGCTGGCAGCAGGCTGGCACACCTATTAAACATCAGATTCTTGGATATATAAGTGCTGCTTGGCATTTTCCAGCAGAATTTTGATCTAACCTAAACCAGACTAACCAGACAATCCCTTCCAGTATTTTTTCCAATACTGTGGCGAGTTCTGTTTACTAGGAAGTTAATAGGTAAACCATATCACTCTGCTAATTCTTTTGATCTGTTCAGTTTTGACCATTCATTGGAAGAGTTGTAAAAAGAAAAGGCAGAGAGAGGATGACTTCATCCTTTTTCTTAAAGGGATGTTTAATGACAATAGAACAAAACCATAAAGGCCTCCCTCAGTTTTCAGACTCTCTGCAAACAGCTACTGGAAGCCCCAAAGCATGAAGTCCTGCCTATGTCCTCTGGGGGTGGGGGATGGTTCAGAAGCATCTGCCCCGGGGAAGCTAAGGTGGCTGCAGTTTCCTTGAGTGCATTGGATCAGTTTCATGTCAGTTGTGGCTCTATCTGGAGAAGACAGACTTTGCCTCAGTTATCCATGCACTGGTGATGTCTGGGATGGAATACTATATTGTGCTATGCACAAAGCTACTTTTGAGGTTTGCTTGGAAACTTCAGCTCATGCAGAATGTAGTGGCCTTAGTGTAGTGGTAATAGGACAGTCAGGTAAAATATTGCCTATGCTGTACCAGCTGCACTGATTACCTGCTCATTTCACAGCCCAATTTAAAGTGCTGGTTTTAACCTTTAAAGCTTTAAACAGTTTGAGAACAAAATAACTTGAAGGAACCCCTTCATGCATATCAGACTTTTAACTCTTTGAGAACAGGGACAGAGGCCTTTCTTCCTTGGCAACTTTGAGGGGAAGCTTTGAGAAGATTTTAAAATTATGAAAAGGGGACTTTTTCTCATTGGCTCCAATGAGAATGGGTTGCCACTAAAGGTCTATCAGGCCCCAATGTTGTAGTCTTTTGGGAAGGCTCTGGAAGCTTTATTTATGCCAACCTTCCCATACTTTCACTTTAATATTGTTGTGTTTATGACAATATACTATATTGCTGTATGTCATTTGGGAAGAGCAGCATCATCAAGACCAAAGAGCTGTCAAAGAAATTATAGGATAAAGTTGTGCAGGGACAACTACAGGGTTGGTTTATAAATAAAATCCAAAAGTATGAACATCCCTTGAAGCACTGTTAAATCTATTACTGCAAAATGGAAATAATATGTTAACTGTGCCTCTGCCTGGAGAAGATAATCCACCAAAAACATTGACTGGATAGGGAGGGCCTTAGTCAGTACAGCAACTGAGAAGCCAGTCATAAATCTGAAGATGCTGAAGGGATCTGTAGCTGAAATGGGAGACACAGTGTATGGGGCAACCATCACCTGGATGCATCACAAAGCTAGACTTTATGGAAGAATGGCAAGAAGAAAGCCATTGCTGACCCAGACTCATATCAAAGCCTGTTTCAAGATGGTAAAAAAGTATGTGGTCTGATGAGTCAAAAATGGAACTTTCTGGTCTTTCTAGAAAATTCTTTGTGCAGTGCAAAGCCAACAGTGTTCATTGCCCTGAGAACACAATCCCCAAAGTGAAACATCATGGTTGCAGTGCCAAGATCATAGGAATGCCTTTCTTGACCAGGACTGGGAAACTAGTCAGGACTGAGGGCAAGTACAAGACATTTGTAGAGGAAAGACTGTTACGGTCTGCAATAGATCTGGGACTGGGGAAGAAGTTCATCTTCCAACAGGACAATAGTCCTGGAGTGGTTTAAAGACAATCTGAACATCTTCCAATGACCAGTCAAAGCCTAGATCTCAATTTGACTGGTAATCAGTGGTGAGACCTGAAAGTTGCTGTTCACCAACAGTTCCCATGCAATGACAGATGTGGGACATTTTTTCCAGAAAGAATGGACAAACATTGAAGTATCCAGATGCACAAAGCTGATAAAGAAAATTCACAGCTGTAAATGCTATCAAGTATTGATGAGGGGGTGGGGGGTGATGAATGGAACTAACCATTCAGCTTATTGGTTCCACTTGTTTATGGAACCAACAAGTTCTTTGCTTTTTAACTTTTGTGCAACAGTAAACATCTTTTACTTTCACATTTGTTGAGTATCTTGTGTTCATCAAGTGGTAACACTATCCATTAAACCAATTTCAGTTCTAGGCTGTAACACATCAAAACATGGAAAAGTCAGGGGCAATTAATATTTCTATAAGCCACTGTAATTACTAAGTCTGCAAAGTTGTAACTGTTTCCAAGGGTCAATAATAACTGAAATCACTGTGATTTATTTCTGAGTTGAGAAGTACTGGATCATGTAATTCATTGATTTAACATGTTGATTCATGAGGCAATTCCCATGTTCTTGTCATTCCCTGCACATAACTGTTTGCCAGTTGTTTGGATGATTCTGTGACCTTCTGGTTTAATTTCTGTGTCTGCAGAACACTTTTGCCAAGTTTCTTTTAGAGCAAGGATATTGCAATATTTACTTATAAAGTGAAGGAACTTATAACATATGAATTTCTGCTATTCTGTTATTCACTGTGCAACCTAGAGGTTAAGTAGCAGGAAAGGAAGTGTTCTTTGTGTAGTGCCTGGATCTCACAATATGGAAATGTTGTTCATTGTAAATTAAAGTGTTCACAATACATTTAATATAAACTGCACAATTAATATATTTAACCATTAAGGGGGAATACTAATGAGGTCTCAGAGTTGGCTTTTCTGTGCAGTGATCACAGACATCTCTTTCTCTGACCACAGCCCAAGCACAATGATCACTCCTCTGGGATGGCCCATCCCTTCCCTGTTTCTCCACCCAGAAACCCTCCCAAATGATCCCTCCTTCCTTCTTGGAACTGGCATGCTGAGGCTCTTGTACTTGAGCTGATGTACTCTCCCCAGCATGCCCCTCTCACTCCTGATGGTGACTGCAAAGGTGCTCAGCTCCTGGAGCAGGTTGGAGAATGCTGGAGCAGGTTGGAGAATGCTGGGGCTAACTTTCATGAGGCCACCAGCCAGACCTGCTCAGGGACAGGATGGTGTTCTCAGGAGAGCTTGCCACAATCATGCCCATGCCATCACTGGAATCTGGACTTGGGGGAAGGTCCAAATAGCAAGAGGGCCACAGAACAAAGCCTTGAGGGCTGCATGTTGGACCACCCTGATCTAAAAAGAGAGCTAAGTGCTGCACAGGAAAGAAAAGAAATAGCTAATCTTGCCTGCAAGCTTACAATATTAGGACTGGAAGTGATCTCTGCCTATGACAAACAATGGCCCAGTATACCGATCATCAAAGATGCTGTGACACTTAACTGTGATAGTTTTGGGGCACTTGAGATGTACAAATTCACATATCAGTCTTAATGCTGGCTTTATCTATTTTTTTAAAAAGTAGCTTTGATAGTTTAGTTTCTAGAACTTTGCCTCATGAAAGAGATTCCACCTTGCACTGACACAAGCTGGTACCAAAAAGCAATAAAAAGATCTCCAATTGGAAACAACAGACTCCCATTAACCAAATCTCTCTTTAGGATAGGTCAGAATGCACATGTCCTTTTTAAGGAAAGGAAAGTGTTTGGGGAGTTTGGCTGATGACCCAACACCTGACCCTTGCCCATTGGGCTTAAGGGGGTTGACTAGGGTCAAGTAGGCAATGAGTGCCTCATTCTTCATCTCTTTTCTTCATTTTTTCTTTTGTGCTCATGGTTATTTATAGGTACTTTAGACTACGTTATGATCTTCCAGCTTTGCTTTTTTCTTTCTTATTTAGAACATTTAAAGTGTTGGAGAATGGAGTACTATTAAAAGGGAAAGAAAGGGAAATTCTACTGGTTGAATTATTCTGTTACAGCACAGCACCAGCTAGAATTTAAATAGCAGAAAATTAGGAAAAGAAATGTTTTTTGTGTAGAACTGGGATCTCAAGTCTCTTTTTTCTCCCAAGGCATTTTCATGTGGGAGGGGTGTTAATAGTGAGGATAATAAGCCATTAATTTTGATCTATAATAAAGGTTTGCATATTATCACAAATCCACTATTACTGTAGTTATGCCACTGTACTACCTTGTGCTTGGTTGATAAAAGGTATAGAAAGGCAGAAATATACTACCCAGGGAGAAAAACCTGTGTGAAGGATGGATTTTTCTTCTCACAATGAAAATGGAAGCAGAAACCTCAAAAAAGGCCAATGTCCTTCCTGCAACTATTAACTCTTCCTGGTACCAAATGTTCACTGTCCTATTTACTACACTGAAAACAATATTCAATAGGTTATAAAATAAAGCTTATTTTAGCAATTCAATATGTTTGCACCATTTCATGCATTTTCTGTATCTTAAGGAACAATAAGATCCTTTTAACCATGAATCACACAACAGGCTCTGAAATTGCCTGACCGTAAGGTAGTAATTAATGTGTCAAGATAAACCGCAGAACCAAGAACAAACATTATTTTAGAGCAGATAAAGAAACAAAGCATTGTATATTCTTGTAGCTTCAAGAATCTATCACTGTATTTCTTTGCTTTTCTCTTCCTTCTCCGTTCCTTACCCCTTTTATTCCTCTTAGACCATGAACTTATGGGCAGGACCCTCTTATCCTTTAATTTATGTACAGCAGTTAGAAAATTGTAAGCATGATAGAATGACTAAGATAATGGAAATAATTATGATGATTATTTTGCTAGTAGCTTTCAGTTCAACATAGTTAGCAAATCCTCATTCATGAGCTTCTATATACTCTGAGGGGTATTGGACCTGAAATGGGGATTCCTGAATTCAAAGCTCTACTCCTGATTTCATAGCTCTACTGACTTTAGGACAGTTACTATCACCCTGACACTGCCTCACAGGAATGTTGTGAGGACAAAATGCAGAGGCAGAACATACACAGCTTTTTGGAGGAAAGGCAGGATTAAAATGCAATACATAAATGGTCCGAATCTTTTAAAACACATTTGTAGTATGCAGGCAATAAAAAAGGCAATTCTTAATGGGGATTCCTCTAATACTGTAATGTAGAGCCATTTTGAACCTTCATGAGGAAACATGCATGAGGAAGTGGGCTAACCCCTCTCCTCCCAGTGTGTTTCTCTTGCTGTCCACACAAGAAGTCTGAGGTTCTGAAGAAGAGACCCTCCTGTATCTGTGGAGGGGCCCCTTTTCAGGAAGTTACTTTCCACAAGTGGAGGGAGATGACTACAACAACAGAGCAGGATGGAAACAGTGTTCCACAGATGCTGAATAGGGTGAGTGTCTAAGGAATAGCTAAAAATATATTTTTACTAGAAAATGCAATATAGAGCTAGGTCCTCTAACTAGAGTCAACTACTTCCAATAACATTCACCTAACACACCCATAGTTCTTCCCAAACTGTTTCTGGGAGGCTGGTTTTCTTCCTACAATGATTAATTCTGCCATCCATGATTTCATCCCCCTTGACATATACATAAACTATTTTCAATTCATTGCTGGCAGTATCTTTTGCATAAATGCATATTTATTTTCCCATACTGATTTCAGTATAATGTTATGTGGGGACAAGCATGTCATAATAAACTGTTGGTTTGAGCACCACCTGAAAGGGTTTTCCCTTTTCATTTTTTATTGAGTGTGTGTGCTCATTGATGTTACTCCTTCCCATCTCCAAGCCTGTTCTCACAATATTTACCTGAAAAGTCCCTGAAAACATTGAGTACCTGGAAACAGACCTCGTTATCTTGATGCTGAATGCCTCTATACCTTCATGGTGCGATGAACATGCCTCCCTGAAATGAACGATACTGTAATTACTCTCTCCCTTCCTCTTCACTCTCATACCAGACTGTAGGAATAACAATATTAGGAACAGTTTGCAGCAGTTAGGGGAGCTGGCTCAAGGGCTCATGGGGGTGTGGGGAGGACATGGTGCTGCACTTTTGGATTGCACACACAGAATGTCCATTGGAACAAGACAGCCTGTGCAACAGCCAGTAGTGCTGAGCAATCTGTGAGGGATAAGCAAAAGGCTGTCTTGCCCTCTGCCGGTAGTGTAAATTCATGATTGTTAGATGCAGCATTTTGGTCCATGCTTTAGGGGAACTGAGTTATCTTTTTTGCTGCTCACCACCTAGCAGCTGGCAGTGAAGAGCATCATAACTGCATGGCCATTGCATTTGTCCCATGTGATCAGTGATGATACTCCAGCAGACTTCAAGGAAGCATTCAGTCTTATTTTTTTATGCCTTAGGCTTGCATTTCACAGCACTTCCTGCTACGAAGTGTTCTTTGGGCCTTTTACTTCCAAAAAAAAAAAAAAAGAAAAGTATCTGAAAAGTATCTAAGCTGGAAAAGTATCTGAGCACAAGTGATTTGTAGTTGAAATTAAACAATTCTGTTGAAGAAACACAATTTGGAAATAAATGGTGAAGTTTTAGCAAAGCTGGAAGGCAGAAAAATCTCAAATTGTATTTTTTAGCCCCAACCTTCCACCAAAATGCTTACAGTAGCACAAACATTCCCTTCCCTGACCTTATAATCAATTAAAAAAAAATTACACACACACAAAAACCCCTGTGTGAGGTAGAGGTAGGCTGAGATATAGAGATGTATTCTGTGTTATCCAGTGAACCTTGTGGCTGAGTGAAGATTTAAACATGGGTAATTCTAATCACTGGGTCATGCTGGCTCTTTCTTCTGTTGTGTCTGTAGCTAAAAAAAAAAATCAGAGTGATCAGACAGGAAAAAATGCTCCCATGTAGGTGAAAAGCAGACAGTTTTATTTAATGTAAAGTAACAAAAGAAGATTCATGTGGCATCAATATATAGTAATTTCTCCTAGGCCTAAATGCATTTGCTAGGAATGCAGGTCTGTTTTGTTCAGCTAAGCAAAACCTGGAAATGTTAACTATCCAAAACTGTATTTTGTGGTTTCCACTTAGGATTTCATTGACCAGAATTGATTAGAAAGATACTACTGCAACATTTATTTATTTATTTATTTATTTATTTATTTATTTATTTAGGGAACTTCTATGCTGCCCCATTCGCCGAAGCCTTGGGGCGGCTCACAAACATAAATAAATAACATCCTATAAAACAATATAAATTAAGTCGCCTGGCCAAAGAATAAAATAAATAAATAATGTTAACAATTAAAATAACATTTGAATAAAAAGGTCTTCGCCTGGCGCCGAAAAACAAATAATGACGGCGCCAGGCAGACCTCTCTGGGGAGCGCATTCCATAGATTGGGCGCCACCATAGAGAAGGCCCTACTCTGAGTACTTACCCTCCTAATTTCCTTCACGGAGGGTTCCCAGAGAAGGGCCTCTCCCACTGATCTCAAGGGGCGGGAGGGCATATATGGAAGTAAGTGCTCCTTCAGGTAACCAGGACCCAAGCCGTTAAGGGCTTTATAGGTCATCACCAACACCTTGAATTGGGCCCGGACTTCAATGGGAAGCCAGTGAAGCTGACAGAGAACTGGAGTCATGTGAACATAACGCTAGTCCCCGTCAGCAGCCTGGCAGCTCTATTTTGCACCAATTGAAGTATCCGGACCATCTTCAAGGGCAGCCCCATGTAGAGTGCATTACAGAAGTCAAGTCGGGAAGTCACCAACATGTGTGTCACTGTCGCCAGGCAGTCGTTCTCCAGGTAGGGGCGCAGCTGATGGATATGCTGAAGCTGAAAGAAAGCGCTCCTTGCCACCGCTGTCACCTGAGCTTCAAGTGAAAGCTCTGGGTTGAGGAGCACTTCCAAGCTGCAGACCTTGTCCCTAAGAGGGAGTGCAACCCCATTCAGGACTAGGTTCAATTCACCTTCCCCGAAGCCCGATCCGCCAACCAACAGGACCTCTGTCTTGTCTGGATTGAGCTTCAGTTTGGAAAATCTTAGCATAACATTTATAAAGAATCAAGTCTAAAAGTTATTTATTCAGAAGTGTCTTGAGGAATTACAGTTTTATTCTTTTAGAACTCTAAGGTTGTAACTCAGGGAACATTGTGAAAGAGAGAGAGCAAAGGGTGCTGTTGCCTGTTTTATTACTATGGTGTAAGACATCCTTTTGCTTCTTGAAATCTTGCCTCAGGGCTGATTTACATATTGCAGTTTTAACATGTGCATGGTAGAGATTTAGGATACATCCACTTGTACACTGTAATTTGTGATGCAAATTTATGTGCATTGCAAATAAACACTGCAGATAGCTGTATTAAACGTATTGAGAAGACACCAATGGTGAAATAAACACAGATACATTATAACTCGCACACAATTTTGTAATATATATGTATTAAAACTCTCATGTGTGAAGTAGCAGGTACATGAGCTCACTTCAATGCTCACTTCAAAAGAGATCAAAACCTTGGTGAACATTTCAAGCAGATGCTCACAAAGGCTTAATATTTTGCAAGAGTTCAGTCTGAGTTCAGTCTTGCAAAAAAGCACTCAAAATGCTTCCCACTATTTTATCTCCTTTTTTCTGGTTCCAAGGCTCAAAAATTCCTCCTGAAGGAGGCAACAGTGACAGGCACTCCTCAGACCCCACTGGAATGTCCCTTTCGCCTAGAGATTCTAGGTTTACTAATCTTTTCTAAAGTAAGAAAAAGGAGACTTGGTTTGAGGCATGGAGATCACCCACTATCCTTCCCTTGCTGTGGATTTTGCCCACTATTTGTTCCTGGAAGATAACAAAGCAATAAAACGCTTGCTGGAAACCCTTCTAGTTGGTGTTCCTAAATAGTTTATGATAACATGGAAAAGAATTCAAGCATACACCCTGTAAACATGTTATCCTGATAATTCGACCAAAAAATTATTTCTGCATTAGCCTTGTGGCATTCAACAACCAATTACACATGGTTCAGTGTTCAGTAGGAATGTACCAAAAGGAAAAAAAACAACAACAACAGACACACTTCTAGTTTAATTGCACTCCAGTTAAGCCAAATTGTTCTGTTTTCGGTGACTTATTATAGCTCTTTGCTGAAACTAAGCTAATCATGTAATCATTGCTAGGGCTACCATGTGGCTCATTCTTGATAACATTGCATAGTTTTTATATATGTGAAGCATCTGATGACTGTTCTTCCCTTTGGAAAAACTGGTATTCAATATTTGTAGATCTGACTTCTGAATATTTTGTGTGATACCTTCCCAGTGGCCTGGCCTAAACATTCTATGCTAGATACCCTTGATATATTAATTTATAAAATGTTCTCCAAAGTGAAAGATTAAACATGACTTTTTTCATCCCAGCCATCCCAAGGACAGCCCTGGATGCAACCTGAAACCAACCCAGCATCCTAGAAATATCATTTGAATACCTGTGGTCTCCTTGCACATTTCTTGTTACTGATGATTTCAAACAGTGAGCTCCTAGCAGAACCACTCAGAAAGCACTGTGCAGTTATTCTGCCTTAATGGGTTCTTGGGGTAAGGAGAAAGAAGAAGCAATGGGAAAATATGGGAGGCTATGAGTGGAAGATATCATTTTCTAAAGTCCCTGAAAAATTCTGTGAATGAGGCAGGCAGATGAGTAATAAAAAACTTGTCTGGAAGCACATCAAGAGTGTGGCTAAATGCAGACTCCATGGCTTGGCACCAGCACAGTATTTTTCCTTCCTGATCACTGCATGCTTGCTTTGTTTGATGAAGGGTCCTGGAGAACCTGACAGCTTGTACATTTATGACTGGTGGATTGGCCTACTACAGGTATTGCTCCCTTCCAGCAACTGTATTAACAACTCAGGCTTTTGATACTAGTGTATAAAATCCTAAGTAGTTTAGAGCCAGGATGCTTAAAATAGTGTCTTCTCCCTTATCAGTTTGAGGTTACTGAGGTCACCAGAAAGGACGGTTTTCACAGGATGGGTTTCACAGGACCTATGGCTTGCTTAGAGTCCATCCAGATTACAGGCTTCAGTGTGGTGGTTGCTTTTCCATGGAACTCCCTGCCTCTGGTGGTTAGGCAGGCACCACCCTTGTGTTGTTTTCACCAGCCGTGGTTTTATTCATTTTGTTTTAAGAAAAATGTGATGCCTTATTTTCATCTTTTATTTCACATCACCCTGAGATCAGTTTAAATGTGGGGAGGTATATAAATGTTGGAAATAAATACATTACCCAAATAGGGTTGTTAACATTTTTATTGAAGCCTTAATCCATTCCTGTGGATCATAAATAATTCTGTCCCACAGCCCTGACTACTTCCTAGACAGATTGGACATTAAAAATAAACGATAGCACCTCTACCTGTTGTGAGACAGCAGATTAAATGTCATATGTCCAGCCTCTTGAAAAGCAGGTTACTTGGCTTCTTCTGAACACAAGGAAAAGTTGCAAATACCTTTAGGCTGCTAGTGAGATCACAGCACTAGCATTATATTAAGACTTGTTCCTACCTGTCGAAATCTGCTTGTCTGCAGTAACTTTGTTCCCTGAAACAGACTTCCAAAATGTGAAGAGATGAATGCCCTGGGATTGGGCTAGAAACTGCAGCTGTCTTGTCACTATTCCTGTCAAGAATAAATATGCTTGGGCACCTGCTAAGGGCCCATACTCCAGCAAGGGTGGAGCACAGGCAAGAATTCTTTGGACTTTCCGTACTTCTTGAAATCGCCAGTCCAGAAAATGGCAGAGAGAAAGCAGAGCAGTAGATGCCACTGCCTTCTTGCCTATTGATTCTTCACCTGTCAGACAAGTGGGCAGTAGATATCAATGATGAAAAAAAGTACATGGAGCAGTATCTTCTGGTACAATTGCAGTGAGAAGATGGATTCACTCTGAGAAAGGGTGTCTTAATCAGAAACCTGAAGCCAGCACTGCTATCACATCAGAGCATGGAAACAAAGTGAAGGAGAAGGGTGGCTTGGCTCAGTGTATTGATCAAAACAAACTAGAGAGCCAGACACAAGTAAACATAGTGCTAATCAGCAAATCTAGAAATAAAAGGAAAGAAACAGAACAAAGATAATTTGTGAAAGGCGTGGAATACCCAGTTAAGGGCAGATGAAGTTAAAAATCTCATGTGTGGTGTGATTCACTGCCATTGTGTTTAAAATAGAAAATGACTGAAGGTAATACAGCTGCCTAACCATTCAGCTGTGTAAGAAAAAGGCTGATGGGTCAGTTCTCAAGGAGCAGCCCTGTGGAGGAAGCTACATGGTGAAAGTAAGGCATTAGCCAGAACAAGCATGTTGACAGATGCTGATTCATGGCACTGATTTGCATGAATATAGCAGATTGTTTCCTTGGCCACTCCACATTAGCAAGCCCTCACTAAGAAATTATATTTTTCAATGTTATTACATCAGCTCCTATCTTTTCTTTTAGCATTCATTATTTAGAAGATTTATTTATCATCTCAGCAACAAAAACTTAATACGGGTTGCATAGTAAAATTGAGCAACGATAAAAACCTCTTAAATTCTAAAGTTTTCATTACAATTTATTTATATTTATTATATCCTGCCTTTTTCTTTTAAACAGCTCAGTGGCTAATGTCATTTTCCTCTTCCTGCTCCCAAATTTATCCCCATAATGATTTATCTGCACAACCTGTGGGGTAGAGGTTGGAGTTAGAGTCTGATACTGGTTCTAAGTCAGCCAGTTGGCTTCATAGCTGAATGGGGACAAGAACTCATCTTCTGAGTCCCAAGCTCCATGCTCTTACCCACTACACTCCTTGACTCTCTAGAGTTTGATGGGCACTCTTCTTTGGATAAGACATTTGTTGAGTCTTGTAGACCTCATTAGTGGATAGGATCAGCAGGGAAAGACTTTTAGAAGAACAAGAGGATGTAAAACTGATCACCAGGAATCTAAAGCCTCATCCCCCCAAACCCTCCAGTTACTGCCATTATTGTCTCACAATGGGCAAAATAGGGTACCAAAGGAAATATGGTCTTCCTCTCCTTGGTTTTCAGTTATGGCAGCCCTGAAAGCAAGTTACAAAGAAGAAAGTGTGTGTTTATTAGTACTGCATTATTTACCATTAAGGATCTCTCACCATATAACAAGACCCATGGAAAAGGGGAAGACTCTTACTGTGAATTCTACCCATTTGATAGCCTGTAAACCCATTTTATCTTTTATTCCACCTCTGCCACATTATTGGTTTTTTTTGTGAGATGTCCTGAGAGTCTCTGGGCTATTGGACAGCATACTAATAAAATAAATAAATAACTTCTGTTGTATTACGTAATTTTTCCTACAGTCTTGTTAAAACTGCTCTCCCCCCCCACCTTTTTTTTTTTTTTTTTTTTTTTGCTCTTTTGTTGGTACACTCTTCCTTCTGGGTGCTTAATTCTAACATTCATGAAGATGAAGTTTGTAAAATTCCTGGCTTTTCTAGTCCTGTCTGGAAAGGCTGCTTAGTTCTTTCCCTGGAGAGGATATTTTGTACCCTGCCTATCATACAATGGGAAGAAATAGCCCAAAGATCTTGAAGGGTCTTCCAGCAGATACAGAAAATACCAATTCATAGTAAGAAAGTTTTCTAATATGGCTTACTATAGGATTGCAACCTAACCTCCTATATATCTTTAGACATTAAAATTGCTTACAGGTCCCAACATTCAGCATTATTGTTTTCTGTTTAAATAAGCATGTCTTCAAAACATTGCAGGGATATGTTGTTCGGAAAACTAATTAGCCAACTACAAGATCATTTTGGAGAACTTCTGAATGGAAGAACCATCTCAAATGCAGCAGATCTTCCTTCTACCTGTTACCAAGTGTCTATGTCAAAAGACTAATGGATTTACAATTTGAATGAGAAAGAAGAGATGGAAAGTTGAAGTTGAGTTCTGCAAGCATCTTAAGGTGCTGGCTGTCTTCTTGGGGATTGAATATGGGAACAGTTTATTATACTGGTTGTTGGTGTACAAACCATATTCAGTTCTAAATTATTGTAAGCCATCCTGGGACATTTGTAGGGGATGGAATAAAAAAGCTTTTAATAAATAAATAAATTCAGAAATAAATGCAACTATTACAAAATGTCAATAAGCCTCAAGTGATCTAGTAGCAAAAATGTGTGCATGTGTGATTTAGCAGTAATTTACCAGTTTGCACATTGCTAATGTGTTGTCATATATTGAATGGACTGGAAGTTGTGGTGAATTATGTATGCATTGCATTCTGTGTAAAATTAGGAATTGGTTGTACAAAATTAGCTGAAATAAGAAAACATCACCTTCTAACTACTTAAAAACATGCAACTCTTTTGCTGAAGGAATGCTGCTACATGCCTATTTACTATTGAGTTGGGTTCAAGGTTTTTGTACTAGTTCTGAAAAACCTGGAACCAGGTTACCTGAAAATGTGCTTATTCCCTTTCAAACCTACATGCTACTGAATTCATCAAAGGGTATCTTTTTGGTGGCTCTTCACAGAACCATGTCATGACTAGAATCTGCAAGGAAAAAAGCCTATATTGTAGCAGCCCCTTTTTATAAACATTCCTCTGGAGGTCAGGTAGGCATCAACACTGTGCTGTTTTCAAAGCCTGCTAAACATATTCTTGTTCCAGGAAACCATTTTTGCTGACCAGTTATGGTTAAAGTGTTATCTAGTTTTTCATGTATGGGTTTGATTTTATTGCTTTCAGCTTTATACTGTTCACCATTTCAAAATATGTTTAGATATGGAATGGTATACATATACTGTAAATAAATATTTTTTCTCACCTAGAACAGACATTGTTTTGGCACTTACCAGGTATAGTGGGGAACACACCATGCATGAGGAAGAAATCCATATAGCTATGTTATAAGTAGTGGTATTGGGTCAAAACCCTAACTTGACTAGGGATATACTATATATTTTACCTAGCCAAATGTTTAATTGCATCTCCACTTTACACTCCTTTCTATTCACAGAATAAGAAATGAGTATATTCTATACAGGTCTGTTCCATGCTTTCAGTAGTCATCCAAACAGCACATAATGCAAGATTCTGTTAATGATTGCAATATGAAACAAAGAAATGGTAGCCATTCTAGACTGGTTAATGTGCAGATAAAGTGTGTGTGGGGGGGGCAGTAGGATTTCCAACTTAAACTACACACATATCTTTAATTGCTCTGTCCTACTAAAAGCAGCAGTATATACATAAATAAAGCTGGTTATTTTTTATTGGCTTAGAGAAAATGGGCAAAGATTTACCTGCCTATCTTTTGAATTTTAAGCTGCTGTTCAAGGCAAGGGAGCAAGGACAGAGAAAGACAAGGGCTCTCATAACTACCTATGTATATTCCCAATTCAGGGAAGCTTGTTGTTCATGCATAGACTGCTGTTTTAAATGCTGTCAAGTCATTTCTGACTTCTAGTAACCCTATGAATCAGTAGCATCCAAAATGTCCTGTCCAAAATGCCCAGTAGCATTCAAATGTTCCGTCATATAAATTCAAGCCTGTGGCCTCTCTTATGGAATTAATGCATTTCATATTTGGTGGTACTCCTCTTCTGCTTCTGTTGACTTCCCCTAGCATTATTTTCTTCTTCATTGAGTTTTGCCTTTTCATGATGTTCCTGAATTACAACAGCCTCAGGTTTGTCATTCTTGGCTACATTTGATCCAGGACTCATGTGTCTCTTTCTGTCAGTCCAAGGTATTTGCAAAGGTCTTCTCCAACACCATGTTCAGTACCCATCAATTTCATTTCTGTCAGCTTTCTTGGTTGTCTAGCTTTCACACACATGAACAGTTATCATGAATAAAAAAAGTCTGAGTGATGTTGGCCTTGGTCTCTAGTGAAGCATCCTTACTGATGATCATTTCTAGTTCCTTTGTTGCTGCCCTTCCAAGTCTCACCCTTATTCAAATTTCTTGGCTGCAATCATTCCAATCCATGACTGAGTCAAGGCATGCAACATCTTTTACATTTTTTTTTCATTATTGACTTTAAAGTTGTGTAAATCATCTGTGATCATTTTTATTTTCGTAATGTTCAGCTGCAGTCTTGCTTTTGCATTTGCCTGGATTAGGGGGATCAAAAAAATTAAAACCGTGGTTTGCTTGTGGTAGAAAATAGGTAATGATAAAAGTATCCTTTTATTAAACACACACAGAGACCAAAACGGAACCCCTTTTCGATGGGTCAGAGTTAAGATCTCTCTTCCCTAAAGGTAACATTTACTAAGAAAAAGTGCCACCATTTCATTCTCGCTACCTGCGGCTCTCAGCTCCTTTCAGGAAAAGCAGCGCAGAGGCCGACAGATGAAAACAAACGAAGAACGCCTACGCGTCAGCAACCGCTATTGGCTCCCTGATTTGACGGCAGCAGCCTCGACGCCGCTTTCCTTTCCTCTTCATTGGTTGCTGGGTTGCGGGGCGGAGCCTCTCTGCCTGCGTGTCTTCGACTGCCCAATCCGCCGGAGGGGAGGGGTCGCTTCTCCCTTTTGCCCGGCTGTAATAAGATCACGTGGCCTCAGTGTTTACATCCTCTCAGCTGTTTGGCTCCTACCCCCCCTCCTCCCCCCCTTCGCGTCGCTCGCACCAACACAAACAGTCGGAACCGCTGCGAGCGTGTGAAAGCGGTGCAAGAGGCTCATCGCTGCGCTGCGCTGCGCTGGCCGCGCAGTCTGCGAGCGATCCTTTTCCCCCGTGCAGGGGAGACCCTGACATTCCACTCCCCTTCTTCCCCATACACGATTTTAAATATTGCCGCCCCCTCCCTTTACTGTCTCATTCTTCCCCCCTCCACAGCTTCCTTCGCCAGCGGGATCCCGTGAAAGGGTAAGTGCCGCGTGGAAGGAGGGGGCACTTGCTGGGGAGAAGGCAGCAAGCGGCGGTTGAGGCGGGAGGCGCTCCTGGCGGCGGCGTCGCGGAGGCGGCGGCCTCGGGCCAACGTCCCGCTGCCGGTGGCGTTGGCAGTTCCGAGGCTTTCGGGGAGCCCCGGGGCGCGAGACCACCCTTCTCGGGCGCCCGCGCCTTCCTCCTCCTCCTCCGGTTCTCGCTCCGGGGCGCTTGTTACTACTCGGCACAGGCCCCGAGCGGTCGCGGAAGCGCGAGCGGCGCCAAGTTACTTCGGGTGCTTCCTCTTTGCTTGCCTCCAAACGGGTCCCACGAGGTGCTTGGGGCTGATCTTGGGTTGAGTGCTTTTGCTTGGTTTTGCGCGGAGGGGGAAGCAGCGGTGCCCACGCTTATTGTTTTGTTCTGGATCCCGAGACTGTTCGCCAAGGGGTCGGAGGGGGGAGGGAAAGGCAGAGTACCCGCCCCCCACCTCCTGCTGCGGAGCCGGGACTATAAAAGGATAAACAAGTTGCTGGAGCCGCCGCCGCCGCCGGCTGCTCCTTTCCTGCTTTGCTTGTTGGCCGCCAGTTGGCTTCGTTCTGAAGAGCTGCCAAAGAGGAAGAACCCAAAAGAGCCGCACAGCAACAAAGGAAAGCAAGCGCCCGAGTCTCTCCGTTACAAGGTTAGGCGGGGGGGGGGGGGGGGAGGAAGCGGGGACGCCAATATTTATTGCACAACTTCCTTTCTGTCGTCCTCGCCATCTCCCTCCCAAGCTCCGAAATCGCTGCCACCGTCGGCTCTCCGCCCCTGCCCCGAAGTAGCGAAAATCTGGCCCGGACGCCTGTGGCAGAGCGCGCCGCAGCACCTCGGCCTGCCCTGAAGGTTGCCACAAGGCACTCGGTCGTGATCGTTGCAGCAGACCGGCGGCGGCGCCGGCGGCTCCTCCTCCGGCTCCTCCTGGAGAGCTTGTCACATTTCCCTTCTGCTTACACGGAAGGCTCTACACCGGGGGCTGCACGGGGGAGAAACTCGGGCTGACTGCAGAAAAGCCATTTGCTGTTTGCTTTTCTTGTCGCTCTTTTGGCTGGAAGGGAGGAAGAGCGAGGGCGGCTGCAAGCGAGGGGCTTGCCGTGGTTGCTTGCCCGTTTCGACTCGTGGGCTTTAGTGCGCCTCTTCTTCCTCGGAGCGCAGTTTAGAGACACAAGACGTCCTCCTTTTGTGTGCGGCTGTTAATTGCATGAGCTTTGGGACTTGACAGTGTCTCGCTCCCTAACCGGTAGAGTGGAGGGAAGGACTTGGGGGAATAGATTTTTAATATTATTCGAGAGTGGTATTTGTTACTTAAACAAGAAACAGGAACAGAGTTCTTTGTTTGACATATTCGAGGAAGTGTAGGTCCCTCTTGTTGACCTGGTGGGGAAAGCAAAGAAAGGAATATTTAAATGATAGAAAAGGGAGTGAATGTGTGATCAAAGACCAGGATCCTGGCCTATTCAAAAATCAATTATTCTGTTCATAATGATAGGGTAGGGGATTGACCTTTGATATTTGATAGATGCAAATAGATACATTTGTTACTCTTAAGCAAGAGGTTTTCCCAATTCAACAGGTTTTGCCAGTTTTATTCAAAAAATGTCAAACATTGTACATAAATGCAGAGGTGTTCTCACCATGTACGGTGTCCAGATGAGTTTGCTACTTCCTATGCTAGTACCAGCCTACAATAGTTGTTGGTGATGTAAGGCCAGAGAAACATATACTAAGGAGCACTTTATTTCGTTCTGGACTCATAAGAGGGCATGAAGAAAAATACCCAGAAAGAAGTATGAAATAGAAAAAAAAGAAAAGAAACTTTGGAAAAACTGAGGTGGTGGAGGGACTTGGATTATCACAGATAATCATATCTATGATTATCTTCTGTTTTGGAGAAATGAGTGAAATTGTTTTAAAGTAATATTTCAAAACATTACATAGCTAATTCACATTACTGCAAACCTGAAATTGAGAGTCAAAGAAAAGTTATTTATGATAATATTGTTACTGTGTTTACTAAACAATTGCTAAACAAACTGTCTTGACATTGGTAAGCAACTTTTCCAGAATGCTGAACCCTTCCGGGTAGTTGGTGCTCTAGTTCTTCTGCAACATGGACTTTGCAATACAGCTGAATTGCTTTTGCTTCCTCTACTTCACATTCTTCCATCTTTCTCTTTCCAACTGATATTGAGAAGCTTGTATCAGTTAATGCAGGCATCCCTGTCTCTGATGTATCTAAAATTTGGTTTAAGCTCAGAGTAAGAAGTGATGGATCCTTCAGATACTGGTTATTAAGAGCTTGAATAAGATAGCATTATGTTCAAGGATAAATTATTTACTAGGAGGAAATAAGATATAAATCTAATAAACTGACAAAAGTAGCCCTCTATTTCCAGTCCTACCATGCTTGGAAGTAAGTCACAGTGAGCAGAGCAGGACTTACTGAATAGGTATTGCAAAAAATTGACTTTTACTTGTACGATGATGTTGCTATTGAAATCTTCAATGGCAAACTTATATCCAAATTCATTGCTTCTACCTAAGTATGGAAATAATTGAGTTTCAAAGTGTTTTATTCCAAAAAAACTTTCTTATGTTTCTGCTCAATGAACTTTTCTGTTTAAACTCATATAATAAAACCTTCCTTTTGTTTACTACACTGTGGATGGTTTCTATTTTTAGCTTTATTCCTCCTGCTTCCTTATTTTCCCAGCTGGTGAAAACCAAGGTATATTTAGGGCTCTAAACAGAGTTCTATACAAGTTTAAATGGAAGCAAGGCCTACAGCTGCCAACATGCTTCTACTAGCGAAGCTGGCTGTGACATACTGGGGGCTGTAGGCATTTTTGCTGTCTAAACTTGCATAGGGATGACACCCCTGCAGTGTTATCCTATGCACACCTACTGGAAAGTAAGTCCAACAGAGTTCAGTAAGACTTTTTACTCAAACAGCATGTCTCTGTTTTCCTGGGAGTAAGTCCCAATTAATGCAGTAGGAAGTCTGAAAAGACATATATAGATTTGTACAGTTAAAGTGTAACATATCCAAGTATTACCTGAATAAAACAGGAGCATTTTTAGTCAAATAAAATAAAATAAAATACCTAGTAGGTTGTAAAATACCTACTTTTTCTAAGCATTATGCAGAAATTAGAAAGTAGGACAGCCCATATCCACAGGCTTACAATCTGATAAACATGATACAAAAAGAATGGGTAAGGAAGACAAAAGCAAACGGTGGCAGCTCCAGCAGACTGCCTTCTCTGGCAGGCAGGGAGGAAGGAAGCACTCTGCATCTGCTTATTCTATGACCAACCATTAACAATATATATGTGCTATGTAATGTGCAGTTTATTATTTCTTAAAATAATAAAATAACCTTGATTTTTAAACAGTATTGCAAATATTTTAACTTATACAATTTCATTTTTTATTTGAGCTTTTCTCATGGCCTCAACAACCATTTATTTATCCTGCACAACATTAGGAGTTTGGATTTCTCCTTATCTCACTTCCCATAACTAACTTGTCTAGAAAAAGTTGGTACCGTATTAACTATAGAAACCATATACTATAGCTGAGATTAGGTCACCAGAGTCCTGCACATGCCTACTAACAGTTTATTTACTTTGAAGAAATTGTAATAAAAATGAACCTGATTATGCAAAATGAACTCTTAACTTGAAGAAACTGTTTTCCTTAATATTTCAAGGGCAATGCTAATGATTAAAAACATTATACTTTACCAGTCAAAAATACATAGCATTATCTAAAGTGTGTCATGTGTTTTCAGTAATCCTTACAAGACCTTGTAACATTGGCCAGAAGTGTCACCCCATATTGGGTGTACAGTTGGAGAATAGTGGAATGTCTGAGGCTTTGTAAAGAATTTGTGGATGAAATGAGATAGTAACTGTAGAGTTCTAACTCATGAACCCAGTTTCCATATAACAGCTGCAAACACAGGTTTATCAGTCCACGATTTGCTGTAGTGCATACTTCAATTTTCCATATGCAGCTTCTCACTGGCCTGATCAGAGGTTTCTTTATGAGATCCAAACCCAGTCACTTTGGTTAATCATGGCTTAATAGTCAAAAACATGTTTTGTTCTGAGGTTAATTGTGGCTTGTTTAATTTATAATTAACCAATAGTATCCGGGTTAAGACATCGGGGAGCAATCTCCAGTTAGGCTAATGTAGGCTAACCATAGGCTAACCAATTACTTAGTTAATTGACCCACAGTTTTCTGTTATGTGCAGACTGTCCTTAGCCACTACACATTAACTGAACTGGTCTGAATTTTTAATTCTAAAGGGACCCATCTGTTGAAATATCTGTACTATTTTTATAATGTTCCTCTCCTTTTTCTTTCTTTTGTAATTTAACGTACCTTCTAAGCAGGTATTGAGAAGAAAATTGCAATGAGAAACAAAAGAGTGAGATAGAAATGTGGCAGCACAAGGCAAAGCCTAACTTTTGAGGATCATGCTCATGTTGACAGATCTTGGATGTCTCTCTGTGGCACAATCCTTCTCACCTCCTTAGCTCAGTGCATGATGGAGCAGCAAACATAGACCTACTTCATTGCCAGCCTATGTGTGGGTTGCAGTTCAATGGAAAAACACATTGGAGATCATGCAGGAGGACAATGGTTCAGTCCCCAATTATGTCTTCTGACATGGGAGGCTGGAAAGAGAGACACTTGAGCAGTTTACTGCTGTAGCCATTCCAGCTGAGTTGTGTAAATGAGAGAGGGAGAGGGAGGGAGAGAGAGAGAGAGAGAGAGTAATTAGGGAGAGAGTGCAGAAGCCCTGCCAAGATGACTTATAACAATAAAACAGAAGAACTGATGCAACAGTAAAATGTGGTAAAGTACAGCAGTAAATATAAAAAATAAGCAAAATAAACCTTAAAACAGACAACTATAACTATACCTCATGTTGATAATCAGGGAAAGGTCAAAGTAAAATAGTAGGTTTTCAGGATCATCTTAAAAGCATGCAGTGATGGTACAGGGTCACTGTGGGAGAGGTTTCCCTCCTGCTTGTGGATGCTTCCCTAGCTGTTCTTACAGTTGGGCAAATGAAGATCCCTTTTCTCATATCAGGTGTGAGCAGGTGGATAAAGGTGAAGGTAGTTGTTCAGATAATTTGGTCTGAAACCATTTGAGGGTTTAAGGTGAAAACCAGTATGTCATGAGCACATTCCTAAAATTTGTTGGGTTATAGCGTGTTTTTAATTTTCTTAATATTCCTCTCTCTTTCAGCATGTACTTCTGCCACCATTAATTTAATTTTAGTCTTATCAGTCAACCACTCCCTCAATATTGTGCCCAAGCTATAAGACTCCTTCATTTGGGATTCACCAAAGCACTGGTGGATTAGGGCATGGTTGACTGACCAAAAGCAGAAGGTAACCATTAGCGGGGAATCATCGGGATGGCAGCCAGTGACAAGTGGGGTCCCCCAGGGCTCTGTCCTGGGGCCAATCCTGTTTAATCTTTTCATTAACGACATGGAAGAAGGGGTGAACAGTCTGCTGATCAAATTCGCAGATGACACTAAAACTGGAGCAGTGGCCACAACTGAAGAGCAGGTACTCCAGATCCAAAAGGATCTGGACAGACTATGGAAGTGGGCAGGAGACAACAGGATGGCGTTCAATGTGGATAAGTGCAAGGTCTTGCACTTGGGGCATAGGAATAGGTGTCTTAAGTACAGGTTAGGTGACAAGTGACTGGAGAGCAGCACTTGTGAAAGGGACCTCGGGGTACTGGTTGACTGCAGGCTAAACGTGAGTCAGCAGTGTGATGCGGTGGTCAAGAGGGCAACTGCCACCCTTGGTTGCATAGCCAGAAGTGTGGCTTCTAGATCAAGAGAGGTATTACTACCACTCTACACGACTCTGGTGCGCCCGCAACTGGAGTATTGTGTTGAGTTTTGGGCCCCTCATTACAGAAAGGATATAGCCAGGTTGGAGTCAGTGCTGCATAGGGCCACAAGGTTGGTGGCTGGTTTGCAGGGGTGAGACTGAGGGAACTGGGTCTCTTCAGCCTGGAGAAGAGGAGACTCAGAGGGGATATGTTGGCGACATACAGGTATGTGAGGGGATGTCACATGGAGATGGGTAGAGACCTGTTCTCCCCTGCAGAGGAAGGCAGAACGCGCTCCAACAGAGCAAAGCTCAGGGAGCCAAGGTTCCATTTGGATGCCAGGAAGCACTTCCTGACAGTCAGGACCCCGAGGGTGTGGAATGGGCTTCCACGAGAGGTCGTTGAGGCCCCATCGGTGCAGGTGTTCAAGGATAGTCTGGACGTCCACATGGTGGGCATGTCGTGAGCGGAGCCGGCTGGTGCCATAGGTCAGACTAGATGGCCTGGGAGACCCCTTCTGACTCACTCTGTTTCTATGTTTCTATGTTTCATTGGACTATGTAGCTCTGACGATGAGACTCTGATATTCAAACAGATTCTGGGGTAACAGTAAACAAAATAAAACTGTATTTGTACAATAAGTGTATTGGCTTCAAGATGTTCAGCAACTTATTTCCCTAGCAAATAAAAGAATATATTGATAACTTCAGAATCACTACTCACTATCAAATCATCTTTTCTCTTCTGAATGTACTCTGACCAGTCTTTATTCTATTTGTTTCAGATTAAATATTTGCCTTCTGCACTCAGATTTCTATCAGTTTCTGTGTCTCACACTCTAATACTTGGCAGTTTTAGGATTTGACTGTCCCTAGTCACAGATACGTCCTCTAAGTATTGTTCTTCCTTCTCTTTCTTTATGCATCCTGAATGCCTTCCATAGCACTATGTATAATTCTAAAGAGAAGCCTGCCTCTTCAGGCTGCTGACCAATTCCAGGTGTAACTGCTGACAGACCACAACTTTGACTGTCTGAAGGTATCTACAGTATTTCTTTCCTCACACACTTCCAAGCTCTACCCACCTCACTCACTCATCACCATCTTTTACCCTCCTTGCCTTTCTGAAACTTACTAACATTTATAGGAGCACACATACAACATGAAATCATTACACAGCATTTTAAATTGATGTTGGAAATGGCATCAGTAACCAGCAGAGCTGGTGCAGTATATGATTAAATTGTTTCCTCTGCCCCAGCACTCAGATAGCCACATTCTGCATGTATTGAAGTTTCTGGACAGTCTTCTAGGGCAGTCCCATACACAGCATAATACAGTAGTGCAGCCTGGGTATCACTAGTGCATGGCTAACAAAGGCAAGGTTTATCTGTACCTATCTGCTAAGTATGACTCTATCGAATTTGTTTTCCCTTAGTTTCTCATTTTTCTAATCTTAGGTTTGTCTCACCCTGAAAGTTTTGTATATAAACAGGAGAGTCCTAGTGCTATCTCTAAATTAGTGAGTGGCAGCAAGTTATTTGCAGGAGTATTAGTCTGGACTGGGTAAGTAGGCTAAATGAGTTAATCCAGTGACCCAATATTCTAGAGTCTTCAGACTCCCCTTGAATTTTGTGCATGAAAGCATGCCTTTCATTATTTTTTAAAAAATGGTTTGCAACTACGTAATTGCAACATTTGTACAACATAAGTGCATAATCAAAACTGCAATAGGGGACCTTTTACATGAAGTAGATGGTAGAAGAGAAGACAGTAAGTGCAGTCAACTCAAATCCTCTAGTCTATTTAGTGAGACTGTTTTAACTTGCATCACCTGTTGGCATAATGTTATGCTGACATTCAGTTACCATAGGATTCCAAAAAGCAGCACTTTCTAAGCTGTTTTTAAACCTGATACTCTTGTTCCTGTAAGCTTGTGTTGGTTCAACATCAGTACACAAGGTGCTGTTTCTAGCTACAAAGCATTTTTCCTACTGCTCAATACTGCCTTAGAGGCTTTCACAAGAATGCAAGGACATATGGAGTGATCATCTTGCTCCTGAACTGCCATGTCTCAGCTCTGTTCACACATTTTTCTTCTGCAATTACTTAAGGCCAATTGCTAGCATAGCAGTTCTGCCAGTATTGCATACTGCTGGCACAGTAATAACGTTGTATCAGTGCTACTGTACTACATTGCACTGCACTGCACTGTTGTATATGGTATGGCAGAATTTAGTAGCAAATCTGTTTCCACTCAGCAGGACTTTATTTATTTGATTTCTGTACCACCCAACAGTCAAAGCTCTCTGGGCAGTTCACAAAGCACATTGAAAAAGATACATTTCATTAAAAGCACTAAACATCATTAAAATATTAATCCTACTTTTACTAGAGCCTGAGTTTGTTTTAGTTATTTCTTATGATCGTATGTGCAGATCTTTGGATGGCTTTAGAGAAGATACCTCTTATTTTTAAGCAAATAAAAGGGGTAGGAGTTGATTATGAAGTGTTTTTAATGAGGAAGATGGAATAAGGATTTAAAATGTGTTAGATACATATCTAGATGATAAAGTTTCAAATGTCAGTGATGTGGTCATTTTACATTGTTAGACTTAATCTCAGTTGTGCTTTCTCATGATACAGTAATTAGACAAAAACAGACTATATGGTGTCTTCAAGAATATTGATTGAAATAGGCTAGTTTTAATTTTGTTAAAATAGTAGGTTAACGTGTGTGTGTGTGTGTGTGTGTGTGTGTGTGTAAGGCAAGCCTATGAACTGCATCTGCCTCATCTTCTCCTGCTTTCAGCCAAGTTAAAGAGGAATACATTGCATCTTTGCTTCTAAGATTATGACTTCACTCCAGATGATCACTCAAGATGTCCTTGTATTCTTGTGGAAATGTCTAAAGAAGTATTCTGTAGAGTAGTAGGAAAAAAACACTTAGTAGCTAGAAAAAGCACCTTGTTTGCCAATGATGAACCAAGCCCAAGCCTAGGGGAACAAGAGTAGCAGGTTTAAAAACAGCATGCAAAGCTATGCTTTTCTCTCAGACAACAGGCATCTCCTCTTTCAGTTTCTGGTTGTGCTTGTTGGCAGGATTGACCATTTAACCCCTTTTGTTTTCAGTTGAGACATCCAGCCCTTGAAGATGACTATCTTTGAGCTATACAAATGGACCAGTATAAAGAATTAAGTCTATATTTTTGGCAACATTGGCAACTCTGGTAACTGTTAATTTAATAACATTCCTTGCTACTTATTGATACAGGCTCATTAGGCAGAGCAGTGTTGAACTGCGGAAAGTGTTGTTTTGATTATCATACAATAGTTATCAATCAACTTATAGATTATCAATGACATGGAAGAAGGGATGAACAGTCTGCTGATCAAATTCGCAGACGATACCAAAACTGGGGCAGTGGCCACAACTGACGAGCAGGTTCTCCAGATCCAAAAGGATCTGGACAGACTATGGAAGTGGGCAGGAGACAACAGGATGGCATTCAGTGTGGATAAGTGCAAGGTCTTGCACTTGGGCATAGGAATAGGTGTCATAAGTACAGGTTAGGGGACAAGTGACTGGAGAGCAGCACTTGTGAAAGGGACCTTGGGGTACTGGTTGACTGCAGGCTAAACATGAGTCAGCAGTGTGATGCGGTGGTCAAGAGGGTGAACGCCACCCTTGGTTGCATACCCAGAAGTGTGGCTTCTAGAGCAAGAGACGTATTACTACCTCTCTATACGACTCTGGTGCGCCCGCAACTGGAGTATTGTGTTCAGTTTTGGGCCCCTCATTACAGGAAGGATATAGCCAGGTTGGAGTCAGTGCAGCTTAGGGCCACAGGGTTGGTGGGCGGTTTGCAGGAGATGCCATATGAGGCAAGACTGAGGGAACTGGGTCTCTTTAGCCTGGAGAAGAGGAGATTCAGAGGGGACTTGTTGGCGACATACAGATATGTGAAGGGATGTCACATGGAGGTGGTTAGAGACCTGTTCTCCCCTGCAGAGGAAGGCAGGATGTGCTCCAATGGAGCAAAGCTCAGAGAACCAAGGTTCAGTTTGGATGCCAGGAAGCACTTCCTGACAGGACCCTGAGGGTATGGAATGGGCTTCCATGGGAGGTTGTTGAGGCCCCATCGGTGCGGGTGTTCAAAGATAGGCTGGACATGCTCATGCTGGGCATGTTGTGAGCGAAGCCGGCTGGAGCCGGGGGTCAGACTAGATGGCCCAGGAGACCCCTTCTGACTTGCTCTGTTTCTATGTTTCTTATTATAACTGCTAAATGGTGGGCTATTTGTACTTCTGAGTCTTTAGCAACTTAATATTGAGACCACTATAAAGTTAATTGTATACAGAAGTATACAAGATAAGCATATGTAGGCACCTTGGGTGGTTTTAGATCTTAATCACCCCAGAGTTCTC
This sequence comes from Varanus komodoensis, assembly GCF_004798865.1. Taxonomy (NCBI): domain Eukaryota; kingdom Metazoa; phylum Chordata; class Lepidosauria; order Squamata; family Varanidae; genus Varanus; species Varanus komodoensis. Next base: position 18,655,431 of record NW_025335438.1, read on the forward strand.
ATCAAGCTACAAAATTGATCAAGTTTCAAGTGTAATGAATAATATGTTTTGCTCATTCACCCAGTATCTATGTAGTATGGTCACATGATTTGTTCTGCAAATTTATATAAAACACACAGTTGGGCCAAAATGCAAGGTATTGACACAACGGTTAATGGCTAAGTAAACAAGCCTTTGGTAATTCCAACAAAACAAGAAAGCTTTCCAATAATGCATTTATTCAGAAAAGATTGAGCCAGTTATGAAAATGCTTATGCTTACATTCCCAGTGGGACTAATCACAAGTATTCTTGGAATCATGACCTGCTATATTAGTCATTTGAGAGAAAATATAGTAGAAAAAAACTATTCATGCACATGATTTTGCATTATTAATTGTGTTTAAAGAATTCTTTTATATGGTTACATCAACTCAATTCTTAATACACTTCTTTATCAGAAATATGCTTATAAAGTGCTTTTGTTTTGTTGTTTCACTATAGTGCTTTGGATGTATACTACAATTTTTTTGAATATTTAGCTTTTGTAACTTTATACATTTCCTTTCAGTTAATACTGCAAAATCAGCAGCATTTGATCGTCAGTTTTGCAGGTAATCTGTGCAACACTGCTGTGTAGTTGATAATTTGTTATCTACCATAGTATGATAGTGTATTAACCAAATGCCTTTGGAATAAGATAAGAGCACCATGTAATACTTTTGGCCTTCATTAAAACCTTGTTAATTTTGTGAGCAAACTAAGAAAATAGAAAAAATGTATGTATGTGTAATGTGTACAAATAGATCCACTGTGGTGGCTAGGGTGTTGGACCTAGGATTTGGGAGATTGCCCACTTGGCCATGAAACTCATGGTTGCTTTGGCGTTGTTGCTGTGATGATAAAGTAGAGGTCTGTAAGCCACTTTGGGTTTATTAGAAGAAGAAAAAGGTGGGGTATGAATGCAATGTAATAATATTTTTTAACTGAACTAAACTGATTCTGGTTGTCAGTTTGGAGAAATTGTGATTCAATGTTACCTGCAAATCTGAGTGCATTTATTGGAGAGTAAGCTCTGTTTTATTTTGTGTGAGTTACAGCTTGCTATGTGTGTAGAATTTCCATATTAAGAATTTGTGTTCCATCTTTCAACTTGAGAAGCTATCAAAGTGCCTTGTAAAACTAATAAACATTTCCATCATAATAAAAAACAAGCATGCTTTGCAGTCTTCAGTTGATGGAGCAAGAGATTTCTTAACCCCTATAGACTACTTCTTTGCTAAATGTACATATGCTTGAACATGTCAGGAGGCATTCCAGAACATTAAAAAAAAAGCCTTTGAGCTTCTGCGAGTAGGAGTTACACTGTGGGTGAAGTATATATATGGGATAGAGACTCTATTTGGAGTAGGAGGCAGCATATAAATGCAAAAATAAATAAATAATTGAACAAACCCACAGCCTTTCTTTCATTGTGTATCTACTGAGCACCCTTTCCAAGTTTCAGTTATACCACTCAGAATCAGGACATATTTGCATTATTTACCTGGCATATGTATCATCTCTTATATAAATTCCAGTCACCGTAAAATGTACATGAATAATATCCTTTACCATTCAAAATGGAAAATATTGTTATAGCAGAATAACTGAGAGCAACAGTGGACCTTCATCCAAGTTTTCATTTACAGTCACTCCCTCTATTTGTATTGCTGGAGATTTGAGGGTTGCATTCCTGCCATCCTCTGAAAATCCACTGGAAAAGGCGTTTGGTGGTATCAGGATCTGCAGGGCAGCACAACTCCCTCAGGTAGCTTTTAGCCTGGTTCACCTTGCAAGTCTTTGCAGAATTGTCATCAAGACTGTTGGTGGTTGCATGATTAGAGCTGGGAGCTACAAGAAGGGCTTTAAAGGGCTGTTAAGCCCTGCCTCGCTTCATCCCAACAACACAAGTCATCTTGGTGATTACTTTGCGCTCTTGATCTGACCTTTCTTCCAGTCTTGTGGTGTCATCATCTGTGCCTTCACTCCTGTCCTGTCCCTGACTATACCTTTGCCTCTGCTCCTACCATACCTTTGTCAGGTGGTTGATCCTTCCTTGCTTCATTGCATCTGATTATTCCATGCTTTGTTTATATTTGAACCTTGCTTTATTCCTGCTTTTGCCTCTGGTTCTGCTGTGTCTCATCAGTACCTGATCCTTGTCTATTTCTGACTATGCCTTCACATCTGGAATGACAGTGCCTTGCTGGGTATCTGACCCTTGCCTATTTCTGATTTTGCTTTTACCTCTTGATTTACCATGGCTTGCTGGTATTCGACCCATGCTTGTACCTAACTTTACCTTTGTCTCTGACTTTACTACATCTTACCGAGACCTTCATCTTCCTCCATCATCCTTGGTCCTGGTGCTCTAGTCACCTGCCACTAAAGTTCCAGAACTGACAGGAAGAGTAACTCAGCTGTAGATCATAGGGTATGGTAGCTTCATACCGGGAGAAATGCTACATCAGATATTGCTGTTTCAAACCATATAACACTTTATAGGTTAAAACAACACCTTGAATTTGCTCCAAATCGTACAGGTAATTAGTACAAGCAGTTCAGCGTATAGACTACTGAAAACTAAATTTTCCCTGTCTAGTTTCAGACATAGCTGGACTGCTGGTCAAAGCTATTAGAAGGCATTCTGTTCCTTGAAGCTTTCTGAGCCTTTCTGAGTGTTGGCCCTAGGAGTATGACCATGCACCAAAACTACTACTTCAGGCAGAGTCTATCAATCTAAAACAGGTTAAGCATTATTCTTCCTATCAAAACTACTCATGCCATCTTGGTCATATCTGGGTTAAGTTTCAGTTTCTTGGCCTTCTTCTAGTTATAACCAGACACCTTAATTATAACTGGACACATTCATGGCATCATCTGGGAATGATGAAAAGGAGACATAAGAGTGACTGTCTCATAATTTATTTATGTTGATTTTTGTATTCTATTTATGTAAGCCATCCTGAGGCTTTTGCAATAGGACAGAATATAAATATCCTGAATAAATAAATAATTGACATATTGATGACATCACACCCCCAAAATTCTAGATGTTAATGTTTAATATAGCAGTTAAGCAGCATGAGGGACAAAACTGACCACCTCAGAGCATCATATTGGAAAAGATACAGGGTTGAATGATATCTCCCAAGTCCTGCAAATTGCACAGCCATTCCAGGATAGTAGACAAACAGATGTGCTGGTTTTCTTAAAGCCTAAGGAAATTCCTCCTCCACAACCCTCAAATCTGTGCTCAGGCTGTAGGTACACTGGTGGGTACAATTCATAATAACATGTTCACTCAGCCATGTTTTGGTTATTCATCACCTCAGCCCAAGCACCAGTCATTTCCGGTTACAGTCTCCCCTACGCATACCCTAAACTTAAAGGACCTCAAGGTAGCACACATTCCTTTATTCTTCGTTTCATAATAAATGTTTGAAGTAGATTAGGCTGAGAGTGATAGGTCCAAAGTTTTGCACTGACCTTGGAGGGGTAAGGTTTGGAACTATCAAAGCATAGCATTATGTTATTGACCACTGCACATTGGCCCTCATCCTTTGTAAGGTGAATTGGGGACCTAAATCCCCATTCCCTTGCCTTTCTCATTAGCTTCCATATAAACATGATGACTCCATTGCTTCTAAAGAGTACTAGTACTTTCAAAGCTGATTTCATCCATCTTAGGGAGGCTAAGATCATCAGCTTCCTGCTGTATGCATGAGCTCCTGGATTAGAGTCAGTATTGATAATGCCTTGCAATCATTTTGACAAGTGAGCTTCATTTGTCAATCAAGGAAAAATGAGAAATAGGAAAAATTTCCTATGTGTTTGCTATGGTTTTTCACAACAGAAATTTACTGGAAAAGAAGTTGCATTGAATGCAGAATTAAAAACAAAGTTGGAGCCTTGCTACCACCATGGGCATTTTGGTCACACATCTTTCTGGTTTTACAAACATGCAATTCTATATTTGCATGCAGGGGCTGTTTCTTTGGTTTTTAAGTGAGTCAGTGCAGGCAGAATCCTTAAAAACCTGTTCTTTGTAGAAAATAGCAGATAAAATGACTGAGCTTGAATGATATGACAACCCACCATGGTTCATTATTGTTGATGGGTTGTTGTGTTGTGTGAACATAGACTGGGCGGCCCATGGTGGGCTTGAGAAACCATGGGTTGCCCTAGGACTATTATAACACTAAGCCATGTTGGGAAGACACAACCCACTATCGTGGCAAGAGCAGCAAAAAAATTCCATGCTGTTCTTAACAGGTGCTTGCCATGTGAGTATTACTGCTGGGTACTCTGGAGATGACCAAGAGGCACTTCAGAGTTTGTTAGAAGGTTCTCCCATCACCACCTGCAGTGATATGAAGTAAGCATCCTTGCTGGTGGCTTGAGAAGTCTCCCCTGATGATGTAAATACATGTAAATAAATAAATGGCAGGTATCTGCTCCTCCTTGCAAAATACTGCTCATCTATTTGGTAAGGAATAGCAGACATACTTTCTCATGGGTGGAAAACAGATTTCTCAGGCTTCAGGAAATAATTCTTTCTGTGCCACTTCCCAATGTTCAGGACAGTACTGTGGAACAGATCATCTTCTGATATGTTCTTAAGAGATGGAGAGGCCCAGACTGCTCTGTGGTTTTATCCTGAGTGCTGGACAGTGCTGCATAGCAGATTCTCAATTCCTGCTTGAGAGCAAACCTCTTGAGCAGGCGGCAAGGATCTGCTATGCACCATCTTCAGGACAGTGCTATGGAGCATGTCAGGCACACTCAGCAGCAGCAGGCAAGGAGCAAGTATCTGGGAATTCCCCTTTTATCTTGCACAAAGGGAATTCTCCAACAGCTTCCTGCCTGCATCCTGCAACAGTGACCATGATGAGTTTGGACAGCCAAGACTGCTCATCTGTGATCCCTCAACTCATGCTTGAACATCCACAGTCTAAGATGGGGCTCTATTGACCAAACTGTAGTCTGGCTGACTAATAGTCTTAGTTATCTCTTGATTACTTGATGGGGCTGAGGAGTATGAGCACCACTGCAACCCCTCCGTCAGCCCCACCCACCCAAGATGCTAAGAGGAGGAGCAGTTGCAGAAGTACTGGTTCCACCAGAGTCCTGGCATTACCACAACCAAGCTCCAACTCTTCAGTGATGATGTGGGCCTTGTCTCCCTAGACAGGGATCTGGAAGCTAGTGTTAGCCAAGCAGACTCTCTTCTAAGAGGCTGCCTGTGTGCCCAGCCTCAGCAACAACAACAACAGTCACTGAGGTGAGCCAAAATGGGCTTGCAATTGCATTTGTTAGAGGAGACTTGTTTCTTCTGCTGGTGTCCCCTGTGATACTTGCCTGGAGCGATGTGTGAGAGAGGTGAGGCAAAGTACCAGTGATGTGCTTGAACATTTACTGAGTTCAGGATTGGTCCTTCACAAAAGAGCCATTCCACCATGGCTTATTGCCACAGTGGGTTTTTGTATTGTGCAAACAATCCCAGATGCAGCAGTTTTAAGGCAGTTCTATTTTATTTTTAATAGAAATAATATAAACAAACTTTTCTATAGTTTGATCTGTATTCTGCTATTAATCAGTAGTAGCTTACTAGACTTTGGTATTGTTTTTATTCAGCTGTTCATTGATTTATCAGATTGGTACCAATATACCTTTCTTTCCAAAGGATTCAGTATGGCTGTCTTGCTTCATTATTACTGTGTTTCTACCAGGGTACATGATTAATATTATGCTGCAAAAACCTAATGTTGAACAAGTAAGTGACTTTGAGTATTGTTGTAGTTTAAACTGTAGTGAAACAATCCATTTTGTAGTGACAAATACCATTTTTCCTAATTGTACAATATTGATTCCTAAGTTGTACAAAGTTAGACTTTTTTTTTCCTGGCATGATGCCCTGTTGTTCTGTAATTTTAGAACTGAATAGGTGGTTGCAAAATATTATAAGTGGTTTACAAAAGAGAGGCAGGTAACTGAGCATGTAACTGGGTGTGCATACAGTAATATTAGGTGAACAGTCAATATATAGTTTATTTATTTAACATTTTTGTATGCTGTTCCAATTACTAAAAAAGTCTCTGACTGCATATTTTGCAGTCAAAATAACCCAAATTCTGTGCTCACAGAAGTGACTATGGCCAGTTTCTCTCTCTCTTCCCAGATTTTTACTGAGAGTCATCCAAACCTCAAGAGAAGCTTTTCAGTGAGTTCAGAGCACCATTATAAGAAGGAGGGAACAGGGAAGCAAGTGTCCCCTCTTGCTCAATGAGAACAAACTCTTAATTGTGCAAATGCTCCCCTAAGCAGATATAAGCTCTGTACTTTGAAAGATTGTTCCTGGCTAGCATGAAGTATGTTGTCAATATTTTCAAATTAATGTCTATTAATTGTTACAAACATCAACTAGTATACATAGCTTTTCAATAAATAAATGAATGAATTATGGATTGGAAGGTCAATTTTAAATCTGATTTTCTTCTCAGTGGTTTAAATCAATCTGATTTGTGTGACTATATTGTTGGCAATCTTACATGCATATATCAGCTGGATTGGCAGACTTTTTCATATTTTCTTTTATTATTTTACAGTAATTCTGTGGGGAAGATAACTTGCAGAAAAAATATAGCCAAGAAAAGGTAGGCCAGATGGCTTTTCCCTAGAAGTATATATTTTTATAGGTAAGTGATTCTGTTTTTCCCTGTAAGTGGCTAGCATAGTACAAATTTGTTTTTTGTATCAAGCTACAATTATTGAAATGATTAAAAAGACAAAAACATATAGAATTTGCTTATATTTAAAGTTGCATCTATTTATACATAGTTCAAGTATTTAATAGCAATAATAGTTAAATATTGCTTATGTTAAGTATCAATTTTCATCTTGCAGCGCTAGTCAATTCCTGTCTAAGAGTTTTGAAAGTCAGCTCTCTTCCCCTTTCTTCTGCCCAGCAAAGATAGATTTCTCTTCTGTAGTAACTTGGTCAGACTGAAGATGTTCAAAGGTGCCCTTCACAAAGCAAGTCTAGATGGACAACATGCTGGGCAATTTCTCCATTTTGTTCTGAGTGTCTGCTGGCTCAAAAGTTCAATGAGATGGGATACTGCCTGGATAACATTGCTTTCTAAGGATTGCTGGGAAATATGGCTGATGATGTCAGCAGCAGCATGAAGGCTGGGAGTGTTTAGCAGGCTAAGCTCCAGTGGTTATTGAAGCACTCCAGTGAAGACATTGCATAAGACATTGCATATGCCAGAAATGTCATAGGGATTAGTAAAATCTTGGCAATTTATAGCTGCCACAAGTCTTATTTTAATTGTTACTTGGTATGGGAAAAGTTGTTAGAAATTCCATAAGATTACAGCTTTACCCTTTCCTTGCTTATAAAGAACTAGCCACAACCATTTCTAACCTGAACCCTAACTCTTTGAGTCTTAAGTCATATCAATTCTAATCAGCAAAGATGTTTTATTGCTCTCAGCTTCTTGGATACCAACAAGCCAATAGCACTCTACTGATTGGCCAGATATGTTTAGGAGTGATCATAACAATAGTCTTATCTCTTTATTACATGATGTCTGTGGGATTGCTAGCCAATTCTGTTTGGAAGGTCATTTAGCAACACAAGAAAACTATGCAGACCCATAAGTTGCCTATGGTGGATCATTTAATCTGCCTCCCTTCCCCAGAAAGGGTAGATACGGTAGCCTGTGACTCAAACCTGGCAGGATATCTTCCTCATTTATAGATCACCTTCACCCATCCCATTCTGGAAGGCCAACTCAAATGTGTGTTCCTCACATGTGTTCACCAGATAATACTTCAAACGTTGTAATGCTGGTTATGAAGTCCTGAGTTATTTCACACAAGACAGTCTTATCATGGATGCAGTATCCCCCAAGACAATAGAATGTCTTTGGAATGATACTAAATCATGACATAGCATCAGTTCCATTGAGTCATTCTGTTAACAATGAGGAGCACTGCTGAACTGCTACATTGCTGCTGCTTATTGCAGCCGTATTAATTAAGCAATTTCATTTTTATACCATCTAATAGCTGATTATCTATCTCTATTCTCTCTCTGTCTATATATATATATATATATAATGTTTAACAAATTAATTAATTAACAAATTAATGCTAGTTTGTGTGGCTGTCTCTCTCTCTCTCTCTCTCTATATATATATATATATAGAGAGAGAGAGAGAGAGAGAGAGACAGATGCACAAACTGACATTAATTTCAAACAACAAAACCATGACTGCAACTTAATCAGTATGTTATTGATTAAAGCAATGGCAAACCTGTTTTTGCTTTTAATAAAAGAGCGACCTATATTAAAAGGGGGTGGGGGGGCATTTAAAGTGATAAAAATTGGTAGGGCAGATACTTGACAGAACACTGATATAGTAAGGCCTCTGTATTTGCGGGGGATAGGTTCCAAGCCCCCCAGCAGACACATGAAACTGCGAATAGTCACAAACACTATAAACTGTACAGTTGGCCCTCCACATTTACAGCAGTTAGGGGCACAGGACCCCCACAAAAATGGAAAAACCATGAATATCTCTAGGGACTCTGTTTGGGGATGCCACATTCTTTATCTCGGTACTTGCCAGTTTTACTCATGTATTTTGTCTCTCAGTGGCTGAAAAGACTTTTTTTCTCTCTGGAAATATTCACTGTTTTTCCACTTTCATGGGGATCCTGTGTCCCTAACCCCCATGGACGTGGAGGGCCATGAGCAACCACAGTTAAGTGAAACCACAGGAACTGAGACAGTGAATACAGTTGTCCTAATTTGATTTTAGAATTTACTGCCAGAAAGGGTATTGTCACTAGTTTAATACTTAAAGGAGTATTAGATAAATCCATTTAGTATTGGTCTGTCAGTGGTTAAGTATAATAGCAAAGTGGAACCATCTCCTTCAGAGAAAGTATAAATTTGAACAACAGTTGTAAGGGAAAAGAAATGGTGTTGCTTTGTGTCAGTCCTGCTGGAGAGCTTCATCAAAGCATGTGACTAACCATTTTTGTAAATGGAATACTAGAGTGAGTAGTTTATATTACTATAACTCTGCCTACATTTTGTGGGTATATTTATCCTTCTGTTAATAGAAACAATGATCTTATTATGCTAGCCTAATTTGTACAAAAACAAAACCCTTAAATAATAGTGAGTAATGGATTATATTATTCTCTTACGGTTTGGCTATTATTTGTAATACATCCAGCATATAAGGAAAAATTGACAGGACCTAGGGGAAGAAACAGAAAAGGCCAGATCTTGTGGCTAGGAAGACTGCAGAATAGGCCAAATGTCAAAATGGTGGTTGCAGACTGAATGAGTCACTCATAAGTATTGTGGGTATCAGATAATACCTACCTCTTTGAGAGGGAGGGAGGAAAGGGAAGGGAAAGAATCAAACCGAACCAGATATAACTCAGATCTAATGTTTGTCCTGAGTTAGTCAGGTCACAGTTAGACAGCATTTGTATTTCATTACTTGCTGAATTGTGGATTTTTTTATTTTTTTCCCTCTTGGTGAATTTTGAATATTTTAATCATGGATCAGCTAGCGTATCTTTTGTTAGCTTTATATGTAATATCTTAACAACATCAGAGATACTCATATTCTTGAAGTTAATTTTGGATTTTATTTTTTATTTTTTTGGTGTATAATCACTTAACTTTTTCCCCTGTTCTTCCTCAGTTTGTGAGAGTCTATAACCAAGCTACCTTAAGGAATGAACACTAAATAAAAAGTCAAAATCCAGACTAAATTGATAGATAAAGAAAGACTAGGTAATAGGCAACGAAAGTGCTAAGGAAGATATTCAACAACTAGCAAATCAAAACAACAGCCATGGGACCTGCGAAGGAACCACCCAAATAGTGGATAATTGTATGTTAGGGTTCTGTGAGTTGAAAGGAATCAAGGATATTCTACTTGATGTTTAAGACGCCATCAATTTGTTTAGAGTCAGACTGATGTAGTCTCAGACTAGGACCAGGGAGGCCCAAGTTCAAATCTCCACTCCACCTAGAAAACTTGCTGGGTGACTTGGATAGTCGCTGACATGGTTCTCACAACAGAATAAGCCATAGTGGGTCGCCACTGTGGGTTATCACAGAGGGTTATCACAGAGTAGTTTGTCATGACATTTTAACCTAGTCATGGGTTGTTTTCTATGAACAACGTATCCTGAGGACCCACAGCTTTTTGGGTTGTTTGGTGTCTTCAGACCTGGCTGGGCAACTTCATTGTGCGTTGTCAGGATTGGCTTCTGAGCAGTCTGACATGAACAGAGAAAACTCCTGCCATTAACTGTGATTGTGGGGATGGCAGTAGTGCAGCTGCCATCCTCTGAAATTCTTTGTTAGTGCTCTTTACCCTGTTCTTCCAAAAGGGTTAGGGACCAAAGAGTGTGTTCTGATCCTTCTTTTGCTGTTGTGCAGGTACATCTGTTAAAATGTCTGCTACTCTGAAATTTGTATAGCTTCCGCCTCTGCTTTACTGATCTGCCTTGAAACTTTACCAATCTACCTCACTATTCTACCCTGAAATGTGTTCTCTTGATTCCCATCACTGCTTTATAACTCATATGTATACCTGACAACTAACAGTAGAGACCAGTGGAAGGAAGTAAGAAGCATGAAAGTATTGGGAGGAACCAGAAGTGGCTCACAGATGCAGAAGAAGCAGGTGCAATTGCATTGCAAGCATGTGAAACAACCTTAAAACAAATAGTAACAGCAAAGGCTCTTTACTAGCAAGACAAGCGTACTGCCAGGAGAGAAATAACAGTATGCTGGATTAAATGGCAGATGAATGCTCTTGTTCTCCTGAACACTTGCAGAAGACCCCAGTAGTAATAGTGACTATATCACTCTGTTCATAAGAACTCAAAAAATTATACTCGTTTGGCAATCTGATGCAATAGAGGAGAATTTCCCTTGTGAAAGGGCAATTTTAGTGGACCACTTGCAGAAAGGATGTTGCTGTATCTAATGAGGGAATGAGGATTTTGTTTGCAAGGTCACCTAAAATATGTACTAAAAGCAGCCCAGGAGGCCTAGAAGAGACATTACTCATGGTAATTTACATAAATCGAATTCTCTGCTGGGAGTAATATGGGACTGTTACATGAACACTGACTGTAGTAACTTAGTGTGCTGTGCAAAGTTATCTCTTGCACCTCAGTTGTATCATTCACAGTTGCTAAGAATGAGGAAATAGCAAGATATGAACTAAGGATCATTCCTTAGGGTCCTCAGAGAAAGGGCATTTGAATTTGTAATTAAAAAAACAAAAGAAAATATTGAAGTACATATTAGGTGCATTAAGTATGCTATCTCAACAAGAAGATCTTTGCTAACAGGTATTTTGCTTATGCTCAACTCAGCTGTCCTAGCTCTCTTGTAAAATGAAAGAGATAAGGCAGAATGCATGAGGAGGATCCATTATTCTGATGCTTAGAAAAAGTGATGTCACAAAATTTTGCTTAGAAGCCACAAACTGGAAAACTAAGCCTTTTCCCATGGCATTCTCACGAATTAGTGTGCATCATGGGAATTGCATTCTGTAGTCTCAAGTGTTACCAGAAACTAGTTCTACTGAGATGTCAGCTTCAAGGAGATGGATATTATCAGAAAAATTTGGAAGCGGAAACCACATTTCTGAGCTTGTTTGAAGGGAAGTGGATCTCCTGAAGTAAGGGCTCCTCTGTCACTCTTGCTTTGTTTTCCTGTTAATATTATATGCATTTGTTTTGTCTTTTGTTTTTTGGTGGCACATGACTGGCATATCAGGGTTTCTTCCTCAAGTGTTTGAAAGCAAACTTTAGACTGCAAAACTTACAAATAATAGCCTATTTTGACTGCAAAGAATAATGTTTCCCCCTTCAAGTATATACATTTGTTGACCAGCCAAAAATCCTGAGTGTATGATTCAAAGTAGAATATAGCTTGCTGAGTATAATTTCCAATAAATATTACTATTTTAGTATATAACAGAATATTAGTTCATTAATATTTACATCATTAACATTTTTAGGTATTGTATATGCCATTTCCCAATTATGTGTAATTTGTTATTCCAAGGAAATTGGACTGATTTTAATAACCTAAATGTGATCCAATACACAATGTTTTCACTTGGACTTCTGTAGTTGATAGGTACAAAACCCAGGGCCTAGGGTCACCTGCACACCCAAAGCAATTATTCTGGACATCTGTAGTCTCCCACTTTGCCACCAGAACTCTTCATGCAGATTACTTTTGCCCCTTCTGCTATTAGCAATGAGGAAGAACAATTATATTGGGATTGCTGTTAGAAGGGGTGGAAGGAAAGCTTTCTACTTCTTTCCTTGGAGATCTTCATTCAGTTTGCTAAAACTTGAGTGTGACCTTCAGCATCACATATGCTCATCAAGACCAAAAGTATTATGTTCCCTCGCTGAAAATGGAAACAGAAAAATGAATCTCCACTAAGTACTTACTGTACTGTAAAAAGTGAATGAAGCAAGTGCCATTGATCTTTGTTGGGAAAAGGTAAAAATACAATTTAACTTTCCATGTAAAACAGGGAATAAGGACTTATTATATAACTTTAGCTGGGTTAGGCAAAGGTTAATGTTAAAGATTCCTTTATTACAACTAGACTTTGTGTGCTTGTTAACTGCGAATCATCCTTCTCTGGCCTGCCACAGAATTGGAGGTTTGCTGCATCCTTTGGCTGTTTCCTTATCTTAAGGTGATAGGAAGTACTTGTGCCAGGGCAATCCATGACTTAACATTACACTATTACTGTTATAGTCCCTAAAACTTTTAGAAATGATCATAGGTTTTAAAATGACTATAGAATTTTTCAGTTTTGGCTTATGCCACACTTCTCTTCATAGGCTAGGGTACGTATTGATTTAGACAGAAGGCTGAATGCCTACGTATGGATCCTTGTTTCAGTTAAATCTAGCATAATCCTACTATACGTCTATAGCTATTCTTTGTACTGATCATTGCTATTGGGGCACTGGAGCATCTGTTCTTCCTTGTTGGCTTTCTTTGCTGTCACTTATGACATCTTCCTGAATTAAGGATTGATATATGGGTCTACTCTTTTCTTCTGTTAGGCCTGCTTTTATCTGAGCATCAAATGCACATTTCCAGCCTGCATTTGCTCTGACTTAGTTCCATATGAGGAGGCTGATAGAAATTCTGAGAACTAGTAGTATCAAACCTTTGGGTTAATTCAACATTATTATTATGCAGAATATTAGACACAAATGACTATTAATAACTTTTCTAAGCAGTGATCCCTGCATTAAATTAGATATTTAAAGCATGTCCTTTTAAAAATCTTCTAGGATTCTCTTCCAAAGCAGTATTAAACCAGACAGGAGTGGATCCTCTTCTGCATGGAAACATCAAAGAAGCACCTGCCAATATATTGCTGAAGTTAATTGAATTATTAGAGAAAATCACCATGGGAGGAGCTGTGAGTGCAGGAGAAGACAATGATGATTTAATTGATAACTTGAAAGAAGCACAATATATTCGCACTGAAAGAGTGGAGCAAGCTTTCAGAGCTATTGATCGTGGTGATTACTATCTGGAAGGCTATAGGGATAATGCATATAAAGACTTGGCTTGGAAGCATGGGAATATCCATTTATCAGCACCTTGCATTTATTCTGAAGTCATGGAAGCATTGAAACTTCAGCCAGGATTGTCTTTTCTTAATCTGGGCAGTGGAACCGGCTATTTAAGCACAATGGTGGGATTAATATTAGGTAATGTTTTTACAATTATGAACCTGCATTTTTGATGACAGACATGGTTTATAGGTTTTACAGCTGTGTGCTTGTGTAACTCACACTCAATTTAGTAGAGTTTTAGTCTTTCCACATCTAATTGTTCCCTGATAATAAATCACAATGCTTCAAATAATTGATCAAGCTTTTAATAAACATTCCTCTAGCTGATTTAACAAGTAATTGTTCAATTTTAAGTTGTGCCTTAAGCCTATCTTGTCTTTTCAAAAGTGAAGGCTAAATAAGTTATTTAATGTGCTGTCAGTTTGGGCCAATCTATGCAAGATATAGGAGATATGTAACAGGATCTCCTGATGTTTCTAGTTAAAAGTAACAGTAAGAGGAACAATTGGTTTGGGCAGCAGTGTTGGGTATGGTACAATTCAGTTTCTGCACTCAGGGTACCTGTATTTTCCTCAGTGGAAGAAACCACTATTTCACAAAGAAAGGGAGTGGGGGATACAGGTCGGTGCCTATTATAGCTCCCCTTATTTAGTACTTTAGTTCTGATCCAATTTGGGAGGCCCTCTTGCTGCTTTGACTAGATGAGAAGTGTAGAACAAAGTGTGCAGCTTTTCGCCTTCCAGATATTCTGGTGTACAACTCTTATAATCCATCATCATTAACAAAGCTGGCTAGGCCTTATGGAAGTGATAGATGGGAAAAGAAACCCCATCTGAATGACTACAAGTTGCTCACTCGTGTTTCTTTTGCTTTTAAACAATGTTTTTGAAAAGATTTTAGTTACAAAAAAAAATAAAAATTGAAAAAATGTTTGTTATATTATTAGCATAAGATTTAGAAAAAAGGCTATTACCTTTCATGCTAAACAGCTGACTCACTACTTTCTCTTGTGGGGAATAGAACACTTCCCTGCAACATTTATTTATTTATTTTTATTTTTCAATTTATATCCTGCCTTTTTCCTACAAAGGGCTCAAGGCAGCTTACATCATTCTCCTCCTCCATCTGATCCCCACAACAACACACCTGTGAGGTAGGTTGGGCTGAGAGTCTGTGACTGGCCCAAAGTCACCCAGTTGGCTCCATGGCTGAGCGGGGACTAGAACCCAGATCCTCTTAGTCCCAGTCCCATGCTCTTAACCACTACACCACACTGGCTCTCAATACAATGTTGACCAAATTCCATGGTATGAATTAGCTGTTAGATAAGAGTTACTTTTGGTCAATATTTATTTTCAGGTGGTTGATATTGGGCAAAAATGGAGAGTCATAACTTTGTACAGTAAATCCCTCCTATTGCTGATGTTCAGGTAATGAGTGTTGTTATTATGAACTCAAATGGTACCTCATATTGACAAGAGGGAGTTATCATCCTCTGTGCCACTTCTGTATCCTGTTAGTTTATATGGACTAAGTGATCAGTGCAGACATCAGTACAGTTCCCATAAGACTTGCAGCTATCAGATGCAGTTGCAAATGCCCTTCTTAGACATGTTCTAACAATTTCCAAAACACTTTCTGAAGCAGATTTTCTGAAAAGCTCTGCCATTGGGAATATTTTGAGAAATTCATATATTAACTATTAAAAATACAAATTTTACCAAAAAGAACATTTGGAAGCATGTCTTCCAGTAAATATTGATTGTTAATGAATCAGCTTTCTTCTTTTGATTTCTTGCTACACACAAGCCATTATCTTCCCCTCATGTTCACTCAGATAATAAAAATATGAAAGAAAATGCACAAATTCAGTCATACTTTCAGTGCTGCAAAGGTGTTATTATGTGTTAGTATGTTATTGTAGAATTTACTGCTTTCTATATAGGGAGACAAAACATTTGAAGGAATATAACCATTCCATAATTATACTGTGTGTAAAGGAAGAATAAACAGCCCTTCCTCCTCATTTTCGTCAAGCATCTCAAGATAGTATGTCCCGACTTCAATGACTCCACTTCATATTTTTACATCCTTAGATAAATAATGAAAACTTTCTCCATTTTTTACATATCTTACAGCTAAGTTTGGATTGATTGTCAACCCCCATAGACTTACTATGCTCTATTTAATGCTTGAAAGCTCCCCCAGTTATGCTTCTTTTTCAAAGGCTACAAAATTTAAGAAACACAAATTAGCCATATGAAGAGCAGTGTTGTTATCCACATCATATGTGTGTGGGGGGGCAATATTTTTATTTTTAGCAGTATGCCTTTAGCTATCTAGGACCATATGAATAATGATCGTGCCTGCAAGAGTAGGGGGATGTAATGGGGGGAAAAAAACCTAAGCCTCTAGTTTCAAACTTTACAGAAGGTTGGCATGACCTTTCAGTCCAACTATGGTTTCAGTATAAATTCTTCTGGTTTCTGGTTTCACACAGATAGGTACCACATGCTGGGTTCTTCTCTTTATTATATAATTCAGACATCATTCTGCAATCCTGATGAGGAACACATTTTACAACTCATCTTGAGCTTTATGACTACAGTTTCCCCTTGTCTATATGTATCATAAAGTCCCCTCTTTTAGCTTTACTGAAGTACAAGGAAGTGAAGCATATGTTCCAATTCCTGTCCATTTCTCCACTTGTCAGATATTGTTTAATGTTGCTTAGCACATATATCTGAAGTTTCATGTCTAGTTTTATGTACAAGGTACCTGAATCAGTGATTCTTGGTTTACAGGGCCTTTTGGAATAAATCATGGGATAGAACTTCATCCAGATGTGGTGGAATATGCCAAGGAGAAACTGGAGAGCTTCATAAAATATAGTGATAGTTTTGATAAGTAAGTATATTTGCAACACAGTGCATTTTAAGGTTAAAAATGTTGCTTTTTTGGTGGCAGTAAAGTGTTTTGTGTCTCCAATGCTACTTGAAAGTAAGAAGTCTTAAAAATACATAGAGATGTATATCTCAATTAGTAATGTATACAATCCACTGCAACTAATGGAAACTTTACTGCAATTGCATTATCGGTAATCCTGACCCATCCTTTGAGGTTTTGTTACTGGTAAAGAAATGTATTATAGCTTTATTGTGTCTAATGGAGCATCAATCCCTTGCCATATCCTTCTGAAATCCAGTCCTGCAGACTGTTCTCCAGATTGCTGGAGATAGACCATATCATCTATTCAGATATTAGTACCTGGTTTAGATGTTAGTACCTGGTTGCTAAATAATGGTGTTTCAGAATGTGCTGTATTTTGACCATCGGTTATGGAATAAAGATATCTTTTCAGTTATAGTATCTGTTTCTGCTATTTTTTTCATATTTTGAGTCATTCAATGGCTAGAACCAAGGGGCCCACACTGTGTCATTTATGTATTATCTAGTATTATCCAGTTATTCATTCTAACCATTTTAAAACTGTATTATATATTTCAGGTGTGTGAGAATTGCTGATATCTAGTTGGGCAGCACATGTATATTTGCCTACTTTCCTCTCACATGCACTGTTCTTCATTGTTGTTTTCTATAACTAGGTACCAAAAATTATTTGACAGACTGAATGGCTCTAGGGCATTCACAAGTGCAAATGCAGGGGTTGATTGTATGTCAGCTGAACACTGACAGAGAACCAAGCCATAGAATTTACAGTATACACCAGTGCTCATTCTCCCCTTCTTCAAAGTGTCTAAAAGCTGCTACTTGCTATGATTGCTCTGTGTGTGCTGATGAATACTGTTGGCATATCTTTTCTCTGCCTTGCCATACATTCTACTTTGTTGTGTTGGAGCTACAGAAATAGTATTTTTTTTATTTTGACATAGTGGAAATTACTTAGAAGTAGTAATGTTTGGGTTTGTTTCCAACTGATACTTGTACTGTGCATTGTTTTGCATTATTTACAGAATTGTATGGAGTGTCCAGATATAACTATCTTCCATTTGTAACCCTCTTGTGTGTTCCCACTCTGCTTCTATCTTTTCCCTTACTGCAGAAAATCCATTAAAGAATAAAAACAAATCAGATTCTTCTGACTGGTAACACATGAAGTCATTTATCCAGGAGCACTCTAATTCAGCTAATTTCAGTTGGAAGTAGGAGCTAGAATGGTGACCATATATTTCCAGACTTCTACATGCCAATAGATTATAGTTCTGATTCCTGTTTGTAAGCTACATAAGCCTTATTGACCTGTGTCTGATATAAAGGACATTGATGACCCGAGTTTTCACACTTTAATTATATAAATGGTTAAGATGGTTATGTGATTAGATTTCAGTCTCTGCCAAATTTTAGCACTTAAAATCTATGTTATCTTGCTATTATTTTCCTGAGCCTTGATCTAGATTTGTTTTTATATGTTTGCTTGATCTGCTTTGGAGGAGAGCATGATCATGGGCACTCTGAAAGGTTTGAGAATTCCATCAAATCCAGCATGGTATTTTCTGGCTGAAGTTTCTAAAGTGGAGCCTGAAGACGCTGTTCCCAGATTAAGTAATAATAATCATTACAGTTACTGCAAAAGTCTTAAGGAGCTTGAGCGGTTGCAGCTGAGTCTGGATTCCATCAAAACTCTCACGTGATCCATTATTGTACTGATGTTCAACTCAAACTGATAGGAGTCGAATATTAACATGTTGGATTAGAGCTCACAATTTAACAGTGGCAGCTTTTCACATTCTTCGCTCATGTTACTCTACTGGAAACTTCTCTCTTGGACAGCTAATTTGCTAAAACATAAGTTTTTATGGGCTTCTACTAGATAATATTTGCTCCAAATTGCCAGATAGAGAGGGGAGCTTTGGTTGGAGTCTGTCAATGATAAAAATATGCTTTATTCAAATTACACCAAGAAGACAATTTCCCAAGTTGAAATTCTTGGCAGTATAGATCAGTTTGCAGTATTATATCTATTATGCAGTAATGTTTTGTGTTAAATATCAAGATCAACTAAAGAAATCACTGTCTTCTGAAGTTGCAGATTTCACATTCTTACTTGTATCATTGCTTTTACTTCTAGTATTACTTGAAAAGTTGAATTTGGCCTTTAGCTAAGCAGTCCTTGGCTGTTTAGTTCTAAGTATTGCCCATGATTTACTTCATTTCTACGTTTTCTATCTCTTTCCCATTCTTTTTCTCTTTAGTATTTTCCTTTGTATTATTTTTAAAATATTAAAGCCTTAGCAACATAAAAGTAATTAGGATGCAGTAGAGCCAAAGAGTTTGGAGACAGGAAAAAGCATCAGAAGGGATCCAAAATCCTTCCCAATGCAGAAAGTATATCTGGTGGATAAAAAAATCTTTGCTAAGGCTAGGGAAGACAAACCTGTCAATTCATGGATGTTCTGTAATTTGGGTTCTTTACATAGGAAAAAGAATGCTGTAGAAGGGAATTAGAAGAATCATAAAGGGCAGTGTTCTCAAACTTGATACCCTCCAGATGTTTTGAAGCACCAGACTAGGGAAGACAACCAGGGAGTGACAGCCATTCAAGTGTGTTGGTCATAAACCTTTTAGTCCTTTTTCAAGGAGAAGACAAAAGGGATGGGACAAAACATGTGGGACATCTTTTGGGCACTCTACTTCATTCCCCAGTCATCAACATCTGTCTGAAATGGATCCAGTTCCAGTTCCTATTCGACAGCCCCTAACTGCTCCAAATACCTTTTCAGAGACCTCACCACAATTCATGGATCAGAAAAGAATTAAAGAATAGTGCTGTATATCTTAAACGTACTTATGATACTAAGTGTCAAATCTATATGCTGCTTTTCTAGTTGGTTTTTAATATACCTCTAAATAAGATTGATCTGTATGACATTTAAAAGTATAATTCCAGTGGAAGGGAATCAATAACATAGCACCACTACTTTTTCATGAAAGAGTAATTGAGCCGCTATAAAACAGTGCTGCCCAGTATCTAACTTGCTTATTTTACTTATTTATATCCTGTTTTTCCACTAAAGACAGTGCTGAAAGTGGCTAACAGTAAAATATGGAAAAAATAACAAAAGTTCTAAGCAAAACTTTCATGCTCATGAAGTTAAGTGCACCAACAAGGAAAGAAATGATAGCACCCACCAGATCAGTATAGCAGAACATCTGTGTGCACAATCCTATGGGTTTTGCCCTTGTTTCTCAGAAGCTTAGGAGCATCCTATGCAGGGTGTCCTTGTGCCTTGAATTTCTTCTTGTCAGACTTCTTTGCCCATCTAGCAAAGCAGTTTTAGAGGGGTATAGGAGCATGTTGGAGAAGATCATCCTAGCCTTTCTGGTCTTCTTCATTTCCCACTTGCCAAAATGCATTCCTAGCATTGGAGAAAACAGTTCTTCGGAGAAACAGTTGGTGTGGCTTTCCCTCCACTGGCTGGAGGGCAGTGGCTTGAGGCAGTGCTTCCAGCTTGGGAGTTGAGAATCCAGAATATCTCACCACCATCAAAATTTGTGTGGAGTACATAGAATTGCTCCCTCCAGTGTGAAAAGTGAGTCTGAATTAATAATGAACTAGATTAACCTCCCTTGATACAAAGTTTCAAAGTCTGAGAGAAGCCCCAGAGAAAGTCCATTCTTGTTCCTTTCAAATAGATTTGATAGAACCTGAAAAAAATCTTGTGGCAGAAGATCTTCAGCATTTATAGCATCAAAATGTTTGTTTGTGGCTCATTATTTGTACTCTGACCCTTAACAAATGCTACTTTCCGTGACTCACTTCTGCATCAATTTGTAATAATTTAGAAACTTCACTTTGAATTTTAGATATTATTGAGTTGCAATATTCTAAGTGATTTAGCAATTAACAAATATGTGATTTAGCATTCTTTGTGCTATACATATTTTATGTGCAGTTTAGAGTGGAAAGTGAACTGTTCACTTGGTCAAGTGACCAAAATGTCTGCGTATTTGCTTTCATTGTTAGTCTAGATCAGTAGAAAAACTTTTCAGAGGAAATCATGACTCTGTCACCAAGGAATGTTGTGAAATTTCTCTCTCTCCTAGTCCTCAGAATAATCTGTAACCTACTAATCAACAAATATCACACAATTGCACAAACCACTTTTGTTGCAGGAGTGCATTGTAGATGCTGCTTAGAAGAGGAGAATTACCGGAGAAAATCATACATGTCTTACAGGATGAATTGAGTTAAGAAAACTCTTTATTTGCAAACATCTTCCATAGTTTGGCTTGTTGATATGCCTTGAATTTTCTTTGCCAAATATTTGTGTACACAGAATGATTTTATACTCTTTCTATCTCTGAAATTAGATCAATACTTCCTTGAACCAAGACTAAAGGTGTGTTCACTTGCACCTTCCTAGAGAAACATATACTTCAAAATTTATACAACGGAGTTCATTGTAATAAGGGTATTCTAGCAATAGTCTATTTTCATGTTTACCAAGCTATTTAAAAAAACCAGTTTTTCTTTTGAGTGGAGACATTTTTAAAATATACCGGATGAACCCAGCTTCTTCTTTTACTTACTTCAATACAAAATGTTGGTTCAAGCACCAAAAGCAGAAAGTGATATTCAGTCTGCACTGCACTTTAGATAAATAATACATTTTGGCTTTGCCCTCCCTTTGAAACTTAAGACACAATATTGTTCTTTAACTGAATTTCAGAATTTTATGATGAAAGGAACCTTAAAAATGATTGCACAAGTGTAGCAGTGATAGGACCCCTCTTCACCTGATTACTGAAGGGGAATATGTTGTCTTTTCTACTCCCAGTCAGCTTCTAGATGTAGAATACCCATCTTGGAGGGAGAGCAACGGGGCAATGCTAGGGTGCACATCTGCTAGCAGCCTACCAAAACTTCAAGTGCACAAGCTGACATGATCTCTCCTGTGCAACACTTCATCTCTGAGCATATGAAATCTCAACATTCTTCTAAGGAAGTATCTGCAATGGTAAGTGATAAGAATTGTAGTACTACCACTACTGGAATAAGTCTTATGGTTAAGATAGCCGATTTAGTCAATCATATCTGCAAAAGGGAAGAAAGCCAGCTTACTCTCATCAGTCTTTCAGCAGTGCATCTTAGTCCTGACAACACAGTGAAGGCTAAGGAAAGAAGTTCGGGTGTTCTGTGAAGTGGAAGCTGACCTGTTGATTGTCTATTTGTTTAAACAACTTTGGAAAAGAGTAATGTCTCTGGAATGTTGTTCATGTTGCTTTAATTTGGAAAGCTGTGGTGTTCACTTTGCATTTATCTGAAGATTCCACAGAAGAAGAGTATTTATTTACATCATGGTAACCTGGAAGATCGCACTTGAGTCATGAATTCAGCTTTGATGTTCTATTTTGAAGGAAGAAAAATGTATCTCGATGCACAGAAGCATAACATAATTAATGAAGAAATGGTAAAGCAGATATTACTTCAATTCAAATATGAAATTGTATGTAGCAGAAATCCAGTTAGTAGCATTGTTTCTTAAAAGAAAAGAAATTTTGCTGAAGTGATGAATTTCTTCAGTGTATGATTTGTATCAAGGAATGTCCTATGGCTTGAATCACTGGAACCAGGATATTTGAAAGAGAGCATTTTCCCTCAGCACTCTGCTCAGTCACTGAGGTTATCAGATGAGGCAATGTAGACAATTAGTTCCTCATGGATCTGCAGTCT
This sequence comes from Varanus komodoensis, assembly GCF_004798865.1. Classification (NCBI taxonomy): domain Eukaryota; kingdom Metazoa; phylum Chordata; class Lepidosauria; order Squamata; family Varanidae; genus Varanus; species Varanus komodoensis. Next base: position 18,677,823 of record NW_025335438.1, read on the forward strand.
GTCTGGAGTTCACTCAGAGTCAAGATTTTCATTAATTGGATTTTTCCTCTGCGGAAAAAAAAGGAAAAAGCCAATTTTCCTCTTTTCTCTTTCCTGTCGGTTGATGTCACACAGGCTCCAATATTGTTTTATTTTCATTACCTGCTGAAGGGGTAAGGTGTCACATGGAGGTGGGTAGAGACCTGTTTTCCCCTGCAGAGGAGGGCAGGATGTATCCCAGTGGAGCAAAGCTCAGGGAACCAAGGTTCAATTTGGAAGCCCGGAAGTACTTCCTGACAGTTAGGACCCCGAGGGTATGGGATGAGCTTCCATGGGAGGTCATTGAAGTCTCATCTGTGAAGGTATTCAAGGATAGGCTGAACATGCACATGGTAGGCATGTCATGAGCAGAGCCGGCTGGAGCCAGGGGTCAGACTAGATGTCCTGGGAGGCCCCTTCTAACTCACTCTGTTTCTATGTCTCTAAGAGATTTTTATTTGAGCAAGCCTTCTATGATTCACTACTCAAAGTTTTTGGCACAATCTATTTTAGATTTTAAGTATGTATATCAGTTATTATTCTCTTTCCTTTTTACTACTATTCAAATATTTAATGTCATTGAACTTATTAATATTTTCTGCTTATGATATAAATATTTGCTTTACTACCAGCTAGCCATTGCTTTTTCTGACTCTGTGTCTGATGGATATGTTATTTTATTTTCATGAGTTTATGCTGGAGACCTTTTAAACTTTTTTTTCACTTGTTATGTAGGTGAACAATAGAAAACTAAGAGGTCAAAGATAGTACAGGGATGTCAGACTGAATACTTTTCAGAATATTTTCAGCTTAATAGAGCTATCTAGTATTTCACATGCCATTGTTATGAGATAATATGAGAAGTGTAGCTTTTTATGAGATGTACAGAACAAAAATTGTTAAGAGATTACATTTATTAGGCAGCTTATTATGCAAGCTAATGTAAGATTCTTGCAGGTTTCTTAGTGAATGACTATGAAACTCCTATCTCTAGTCGAACTGGGAAGAAAGATGGCTTAAAACAGCAGATAATGTGAGTTCTGCTAAGTATCTGCCATAATTATCTTGTTGGCATCATAGACCTCACAATGGATTGGTCTGGAAACCTGTCTTTCCATCATGTAGGGAGTTCTTCCATTTATCACAGACTCTCTCTGCCTCTTGTTCCAAAATTATCTGGCAATCAGGAGAGCCAATGGTATAAAATATGTGTATGAAAAAAGTAGCATTTTCCCACTCTTTTCTGACTGAAGGAAATCTGATGTCTGTAGTGAAGAAATATAGATTCAGACTGATTCTTGTTACATGACACTGGGTCATCACTCATGTAGGGCACTATACCAAAGGAATGACTACAGAGATGATTCTAGTCTGGATCACCTGTGTTAGTTCCAGGGCAGTCAGCATTGTTTTACATGCCTGAGAGTAGAAACTCCTCAGACTATGATGCAGCTGAGCAACTATTAGTAGGGAAGTCTAGTCTAATTTACTTTGGTAGGCATTTAAAGTATCCAATTGCTCAGAAGGAGCCCCTGTGAATCAGTATTGATAATAGTGTCTGCTAGCCAACATAAGTTGGCACTGTGTAATGTCTTTGATGCTGTTTTTATGCAATTTATGTTTGACGTAGAATAGATGTTAAAGTTTCTTACAAAGTGTTAATTCATCCCACAAAAAAGAAGAGTTTAGCTGAAATCCAAAGTATAGTTCTATAGATTAGGAATGAATCAATCGTTTCTTCCTAATTTCTTGTCCACTGAATCAGCAAGTACAGTACAGTTTACATTGTTCTGCAATGAGTCCTTAGATATGAACCATGGAATTTTTGCAGCAGGAATAATTTTCACTAGAGTTTTATGATACGTATATGGAGGTCAGGTGGTGGAATGAGTTTGTTTTGAGTAGGAGGATTGCATTGGTTCTTGCATCACAGTACCTTCCAGCATAATGACAGCCTGAAGGAAAGATCGTGTGTGTATATATTTGCGTTTCATATTAAAAATATTATATAGGATGTAGAGCCTGCATTAGGATAGGCATTAAGCATTTGTACAGAATAATAGAAAAACAAATAACAGGATTTTTATTTATGCTCCTGTCAGGATTGGAGCAGAAGTACAAAGATGTTACATCACTGTACTTTGCCTACTTGTTGTTTTGTTCTACATTGATTTCAAGCATGGTAAATCACCAGAATGTATTGGTGATGCTAATTCCTGTTCCTTTATTCCTGCTTCTATGTCTCAGATTGCTTTGCACATTAGCCTGCCCAGCTTGTATTCCGTTGCACATGCCAACTGTGTAAACCTGTATGGGATAAGTCCTTATTTTGCCTTTTGTTTTGTTTTGTTTTGTTTTTTCCCCTAAATAATAAAATAGTAGAGATCAGTTAAGAGGGTATAAGCATTATTGTTACTTTACATCTCTATGTCTTTGTCTTCATATAAACAATCTGTTTCTGCATATTGTTGAAACTAAATTAGAATATAATAAAAAGAGTGAATTTTATATGTGGTTAATTGTGTGTGTGCAAATGTTAGGAAAAATATGGAGAAACAGAATAATTTCCTTTAGGCAAAGATATCAGACAAGGCCTGTCTTTTCAATCCATATACAGAAAATATCATAAGGAAAGCTGGGTTAGGATCAGAGGAAGCAGTGGACATTTGCAGAAGACACGCCCATAGTTTAAGATATGCAGATGATTCTAATGGCAGAAAGCAATAATGAATTGAGATGGCTGATGATAACAAAGGGAAAGAAGAAAGTGAAAAAGCAGGACTACAGCTGAACATGAAGAATGCAAAAATCATGATTATAGAAGAATTATACAATACAATGTAAAAGTCAGAAATGTAAAACTAGAAAAGATCATCAAATGTTAAGAGTATTTCACTGGAGACCAAGGCAACACTATTTTATTCACTATGTATGTGTGTGAACATTGGACAGCAAATAAATCTAATAGGAAGAAAATTGATGCTTTTGATACATGGTGCTGAAGGAGGGTTTTGTGAACATCCTGGGCTGACATAACAATGAAGAAGTGGGTCCTTGAACAAATTAAACCAGAACTTTTTGGGAAGCAAAAGTGACAAAACTGAAGTTGTATTTTGGGCACATCATAATAAGGAAAGAGCCACTGGAGAAGACCACCATTGAAGGCAAAAGAAGAAAAGGCATACCAAATATGAGATGGATTAACTCCATAAAGCAAGCCATAGCCTTGAATTTACAAGAACAGAGCAGGGCTATCATGGATAAGACATTTTGGAGAGCTTTCATTCATAGGTTTACCATAAGTTGGAGATGGTTTGATGGCACGTAATAGCACAATTGTGCATGCTGTGTGCTTGTATGCATGTGTACCTTCCCTCATCAAATAAATAAAAACAATAACAAATCTTAAGCGTTACCTTCAACTCATACTTTCCAGATCATTCTCCTGTCTTAATTAACAACTGCATTTGCCAACTCATTTTCATCTGCTCTAATATTACCCAAAGTATAGGTAGCATTTCTTTGCCAGCTTACGCTAGAAAGAGAGCATTCAATATTACATGCTTTCTGACATTCAATTTGTGTGAACACAATGCAAAATGTAACCCTATCCCTATTAAGCAAGGATACTCAGATCTAGTGTGTCTAGTAAAATAATCTGCCCCTTCTGATAATATGTGTGTATGCTGTTCTTGGTGTCATAGAATCTTGACCTATATAAATGGGAATTTATTTTAGTTATCTTATTTGTTTCAGTAGAGCACTGAGATGATTAAAATGGGTTTGGAATACATAGTGGTATTTTTAAATCAAACATTGGCAAGACACAGACGGAATGAATTTCTTGGCTTTGTTGCCCACTAGAACTCAGAATTCATGCTCGCTTTTCCCTGTCACTCCACTGCGCAGCTATGAGCTGGAGGGTGGGGTTAGATAGCACTGTTACCTACCACTGCTGTTGTAGTGAGGAGTTTGTGATCTAGCTCAGGATTTCTCTCTGTGGACATAACTTTACCATTAACCTGTACTAGTGATCCTGATGTGGAAAACTCAGATTCTGAACTCTGTTCTGAACTCAGTTTTTTGAGTTGGATGACCAGTATTCTCTGTAATTTTCATGTGCAGAGAGCTTATTAGCACTACCTTCAGCTAGTTTTTAAGATCAGTAGTTGGGAAAATATTAGTTTTCCTATAATGTGGAAGCCCATCAAGCAAACATGTCTGTTTGTTCTATTTATTTCTATTTATTTTATTTATACAAAGTAAAATATGTATTCACTATATGTAATATACACAATGGGCCACAAACAATATCCTATATGGAAAAGATCTGTGGTAACAAATTAGTCATACAAAAATTGGTTATTTTGCCTCAAAATAAGTTTTAAATACTATGATTTGAAATTACAGTAAATAGCACTGCATATAGTCAAAACAGTAAATAATTACAATATTTGGTGGCAACCAGCAGTTTATGACTTTAAAAAATATTTTAAAATGTATATCTTACCTAGGGATGTACTGAAACAGGGAAGTTGGACTTGTTAGAGCTCAACTAATTTCCTTCCTGCTTCTGATCAATTGATGAGAAGTGAGCCAGGTTGGGTATTTTTTCTGACTTCCACCTTCAGAAAGGGCTGCAGACTAAACTGGTATAAGCACCTGGCAACTATGTGGATCTATATGACCTGTTTCTTTGGAAATCTCACTAGCAACACATGGTTTTCAGGTGGTTGCTTGTTCAAATGGCAGTTAAAATGTGCAAATTGCAGTCCATCTTAAGAAATATTCTTGCATATCTTTAAGCGCACCATTTATTTATTTCTAAGAACGTAATAATGCTAAAACAATCAACACTGTAAACATGTGTGCATGTGCACACACACATATTAATAGTGAATTCAGTTCTCTGAAAGCCACTCCTCATGTAGTCAAACAATACCATCAGTACACAAGACGGAGCTCCTCAAAGGTTTGTGGGAAGTCAAAGATTTGAGGAAGTACAGCAAATCTGTCAAGGGGGAGACAAACAAAAAATACCATGCAGACTGAACATTTTCAGTAGACATAGCGTACTGACCGACTGGGGGCTTGGGGGATGGAAGGAAGATAATATAATGTAGTGCTATAACTTTGTCCTGATTTTCACAACTCATAAAGTAGACATGATTTCTAAAATGTAGAGAATAAACTCCAATAAAAAGAACAAAAGGCAAAACTATGGCCAGGGACAGCATCAGAATTGATCATCATCATTAAATAAATTAAATAATAAATCACCACAATGGAGTAAATACTACAGACAGGATTTCTGTATTGCCATTCTCAGGGAAGCCTTTAAAGTAAGAACAGGGCAGTTTGTGCCGTTACTTGAAAAGTTGTTTATGAGACAGTTATGACTACAGAGTTCTCAATAGCAAACTTATTTTAACTCAATGCAAGAAACTGAGCAAGTTTTAAGAAGAGCTATACTATTTAAATTCCAATTGTTGATTATAAAAATGATTTGAAGTTTTTTTGTAGGTGCAACAAGGCTCAGAAACTTAAGCCCAAACAAATGGGTAAAATTTAAGTAGTTTGGTTCAGGATCATGCTTGCAGTAGAGTGAACTGTTCAGTGTATTTCCTAGATAATGCAATTGCAGTATATAAAAGAAGTGTGATTCATTGCAATGATTGTCTGTCTTTCTCCCAACAACATTCTGACTTCTTATTATACTTGGAAGGTAAAGGTACTGTCTTGCTGTTGCACCTATTTTCAGAATATCACAATGGAAATGTCAAGACTTATGTATCTATCCAACTTAAGTAAAAATGTAGGTAGTTTTGAGTGAGTGTGTGCGTTTGTGTGTGTGTGTGTGTGTGTGTGTGTGTGTGTGTTAGATAGGAGACTCAGCAGTGATTTATGAAGAAAGCTGTTGTGACTTTCAGCATGAGCGTTGCAAGCTCCCACACATTTGGCCTTTAGGTCTGACAGAGTGTTTGTCTTGCTTCTAGACAAATGCTATAGAACTTTTAGCAGAGATCTTCATATATTTTTAATGTGATCACTATAAAATTTTAATGTAAATCACCATAAATTAGGACTATTTTCAAATCTGTGGGGGAGAGGATGGTACGGTCCAAATGTTTTGGAGCTCTTACAATTATTGCGCATTTTGGAAACAGTCACTCAGACCATTGCGTAATAAGAACTTTAATCTTATGATAAAAATATTCTTTGGCTTAAAATTACTCATGTTCAGTTAATTAAGTATATTTTTCTGTTATTATACTTTTATCCTGCCTTTTCCTCTGAAGATGGTATCTAAGACCCTTCTCTACTTTATTCTCACAAGAGCCCTGTGAGACAAGAGCTAGGGACTGGCTGAAAGTCACCTGATGAGTTTTAGAATCTGGAACTTGCTAATCACAGACCAACGATCAAGCCATCACAACACACATTCAGCTACCCTTAAACAATTTTTGCTAATTTAAAGATACAAAGTATAAAACTATATATTTACCCTGCCTGTTACAAATAAACTCCAGTGAATTCATGCTGCTTCATTTAATGTTTAGATTGAAAACCTAGAGCTTTTCTAATACAATTTCTAATTTTCTAATGTAAATTTGAATAATTTATTATCCCCAGATTTGAATTCTGTGAGCCTGCCTTTGTAGTTGGCAACTGCTTGCAAATAGCATCGGATAGCCATCAATATGACCGGATTTACTGCGGAGCTGGTGTACAAAAAGACCATGAAAACTATATGAAAATCTTATTGAAAATTGGAGGCATTCTGGTTATGCCAATAGAAGATCAGGTGATTTATATGTATCTTCCTTTGCCATGCGTTTAAATGACACTTAAAACTGGGTAATAATATTCTTGATTGTTCTCCTGTTAGCAGTTGTCTTAGTACAGTGAATGCAAAGGTATGTTGTAAACCATAAAGCGGAGAACAATTTGGCCAATTACCCATTTCCTGTGATCACCGGAGAGGTTCCTAGTCCTGTACAGTGTTATTTATGGACAGTTCCTATGCTATTTTCACAGTGAATTTCAAGTAGCTCTTCTCTAAATTCAGTTAAGTTGCTTCCCTAGGTATCCCATTTCTTCTGCCAGGGAAACTGAGTGACTGAGGCATGGCACTAAAAATAGGCATATGGGACGGGATACAATATTTGTCCTTCTTTTTCCTACCCCAAATAAGTTGCCTATCATGGTCTTAATTAAGTTTTCTATCTGTCCATACATCTTCAATGTGAAATTCAACCAATTTAGGAATAAAGTTTGTGTGATTTCAGTATTACAATATTCTATTTTTTATGTTCATATTTAAACAGAGTGTTTTAACTTTGGGGCTTGTGACAAGGTTGCTAGAGCCCTGGGCATGGTCCCTTCCAGTTGCTGTGGCCTCCCTAGTGAGTTCCCCAAACCTGGCTTGGGGTGTAAATGTACATAGTTGGTGGCCAGCAGAGGGCAAGAGAAGCTGTGTTGAAATCATTACAGCTCTTCCCAGCTTTGGCCACCTCTAGTATACTTTCAGACTAATGCAATAAACAGTAGTTCTGTGTGAGGCAGCCACAGCCACCACTTTCATTTCCAATATCCTTAGACCCTGTTCCCAATGTGTACATCAAGGGCAAGGTCCAATTGCAACAGGAATAAGGAAGACAACAGCTGCATCCATCTAGCCTAATACTTACCTTTTGAGGGTTTGGTCAATATGAAAAGAGAGGGATTATACTGACACCAGTCCTAGTTAGTAAGGTCTGGGTTGTGGGTGGCAGGCATGGACTGGCAGAGTGCTGGGACCAATATGTTTGTGCTGAGTGGGGTTCAGAAAAAAGAAAAGGGTTATAGTTTGAGGCTGATGCAGGATGGAAATGCACAATCCAATATCACACAGAAAGGGAGCACAGTCCAAGACAAGCATCCTAGAGTCAATACCGGGAGGGCAGTCACATTCAGGAGTAGGCAAGCTTGGGGTGGAAGGGCATGGATTAGGCTGGAAACAGGGATGGGTGCAGGAACAAGCAGGAACACCCAGGAAGGGATGGATGCAGGAACAAGCAGGAAGAAGGTGGAATGAACAGGAATAAACAGGAGCAAGGCAGGAGTGAGATTCAAGACACAGTGATACAGAGGGCCAGTGCACAAAAGAGTCATGGAGACAACTTGTGTTGCTGTGGCAATGAACATCAGAGCAGATGTTCTTTTTATGTTGGTCTCCAGGGCCTCCAGCTGCACTTAGCTGTTCCCTGCAAGTGCCAGCAGAGATTTTCCTGGTTCTGCAGACAATTGCAAAGTTAGCCAGGCCCTGGTCCTGACTCACTTAACTTAAAAACTGGGATTTTGATGACATTGATTGATTGATTGATTGATTGATTGATTGCATTTATATACCACCCCAATAGCCCAGAGGGCTGTCTGGGTGGTTTACAAACATTATCTAACAGTGTGGTTGCTACATTCTGCAAATGTATTCCAAAATGTTCAGGTAACAGTCGAAGAATATAATTCATGGAACAGGCAGATTATATGACAAGGCTCACATGATTTGAGAAGAATCCATTCTCCACCAATTCCCTTCTGCAACTTGTAGCTCCTCTTTATTGTCTTGTGCAAGACCTACCACTTATACGAGGCAGATTTAGTGCTTTCAGGAGAAACCCGAAAATGAACAGAAACATTACCTTTTGATAGGAGACAGGTTAGCCATGCTCCTTCATTATAAGGTTCATTACCTGCCTTCTCCAAGAAGCTAGCATTTCTGCTCATTTTGGGTTGCCCTGCAAGTGCTGAATCAACATCACATAAGTGCTGTAGGCCACTTATGCAACAAAATTGGACAGAGCACAAGAAAATTGGTTGGGGTATAAGCACTTTGTTGGGATCCACCCATGAAGCAATTGTTAGAGCTGCCAAGAGATTTAGCCAAAAAGTAGTTGAGCTAGAAGAGTATCTTGGGAATCCTCACAGCAGATTACATAGAAAACAGACTGCAGTGTTCAATGTACAGGAAGAACTGGGACATTTTTTTTCTCTGCCCATTTCTGTCAACAACATTTTGAAAAGCATGAATTTTTAGCAATACAATAATACTTAGTACTTATTTTTCATTCATAGATATCAAAGGGCTTTTCTACTATGAGTATAATTATCTCCATTTCACTGATGGGGAAGTTTAGATACACTGAAACATGACTGGATCAATCTGATGGTCTCCTTTAGAAACCCGCCTTGCTCAATAAGTAAACAAAGTAACTTTATAATAAGCATTTTATTAATGAAGCATATTTGCTGTATAGATTTTCCTCCTCACATCAAATTATTATTGTTGTTTTACGCTGCATAATAAAGGCATTTTCTCAATTGAAGGGGTTATACTACTCTTTTTTTAAAAAATGGTTGTTAAATATCTCTTGGGGAAAAATGAGTACTGGACTGAAGCAGGAGCTAGCAAAATAAATTGTTGAACTGCTAACCAGTCCAGAGGATTGCAAGGAAGACTGGGTGGATGCTGCTAATAGGTCTTAGATATATACTCAAGTATTTAAAAAAGCAACAAATGAATATTGTTTTAACTTAGTCTTATAAGTCTGTCTTCGGCAAGTACCTAATGAAGCCCTTCCAAGCAAATTTACATAGTAACTCCTACCCTTTTATTTTGATCAGATATACACATCTGTTTATCTTTTTACTTCCAAATGCTTCTGAATGCATACTAACATTGTCCTGGGTGATTCATGGATTTGCATGCATTAGATTTAACTGTCTTAAAACATAGCAGCTTGGTTGTCTCTGTTTATTTCAGCACAGCATATTAATGTGGGCATACAAACTTTTTTGAAGTTAGCAAGGATGTAGTTTTCTAAAAGGAATATGGGAATCATTTGAAATATATTTGAATGTAGTAGGACAAATCCAAGTCCTCTATTTTCTCATTTTAAGTTTTTCTTTTCTTTTCTTTTTTCTTTAATCTGAAAGGTACTAGGCAGTAACTTGATCTGGACAAACTTATCTTGCCTCAGATCTGAAGGCACCTTTTGCAGGCCCTCTCTTTTTTGTTCATAGTGCAAGGTAGTCAGACCAGGAAGCTTTTAATTTACCATAATTTACTATTTTGTCCAAACCAAGTTAAACAAGCACATTAAACTATGTATAGCAATCTTTGGTCATGGTCACACAGGAAATAGCATCATAATACCTATGGGATTTCACTAAGAGGGTCTTGATATTTGTGCTTTACATACAAATTTTGCTAGAATTATCACTTCCCTTCCTATATCCTTGAAGTGATTCATGATATTAAGACACTTGTTGTGGCTGGGGCACATCACTGTTATATTACAGATATCACAGGTGTCCTCTTCAACATACTAAAAGGTCCATGATTGCCAGTACCCAAAGCAACTGTGGTTTGAAAGCCAACTGAATCAACAGGGAAATCTGTATCTGCACATATAGCAGCTATGTCTGTTACATGGATCTATCTCCTAGCTCTTCTCATGCAAATAGTTACATTGGACTTGCTCATCTTAGTACCACCTCACCTTATATCAACTCACTATCAGTATTTGGTTTGAAACATCACAGTTCATGTGGCCTCATTGTAACAGTGCTAAAGATTTTGTCTTTCTCCTCTGTTCCTCTGATCCTGTCTTTGTTGTTACCACTTGCCTATTATAATACCTTGTTCATATCTGCTTAGATTTTGGCAGTTTCAGACCAGCATAAATTGCCTCTTCTAGGTTTGAGGCCTTTTCTGTTCTCCCATTTGCTAAGCTATTGGATAAAAGAGTGATCCTATTCTTATAAGCCGGGAACTCACTTGTTCAACTCAGGATCTGTATTCTTTGCAACATTTGCCATCACATCTCCTGACATGTATATTGGGCTTCATACCTCCAATATACTTTGATAACTCCAAACCTCCCACTGAGGATAGCAGCTATGTGCCAAACAGCTTTTATGGAAGTTGATGGTGTCAAGTCTTGAAATTCAGCAACCTTCGTCTCCCATCAAGGGCACAGTCTTTCAATTACCTTATCCTGACATCTTTGCTCCAGTAGCAGTTTCTATGCAACTTTACTGTAGATGTGCAAGGAATTATGGGCAAAACCTTCTCCCATGCCTTCCACGTTGAAAACATTAAATAACCTATTTTGGGAGGTAGGCCACTATTTTATGTTCAAGTACAACTCATCGGATAGGTCTGGGAGACAGAGTTTGAAAAGCAGTCTATATGTGTTATCATGCACATTTTTAAAAATCATACACTGATAAGTAAGAACGGATGTTCATAAAGTCGCAATATTTGCCCATGTCTTGTGGCTCTCAAACATCTGAATAGAGTGGAAAGATAATGATCATGGTGCTCTGAACAGAACTACTGAGTTCTGTGTGGCCTGTCAATGCTTTCCTAGTTCTAGAAGTGTCTGAATTTTGACTACACTGATGACCACTTGAAGAATCAGAATCACAGGTAGTATGTTTCTATATAGATACTTCCTGGTTTGATTTCTTGTCCCTTAGACAAATAAAGGTGCTACTGTATGTGCAGAGAGAGTGGTCTTTTTCATATTTACTATGCAACTTTCGTTGCAGCCAGAGACATTGTTAACAGAGATAAAATGATGCATTCTGGTTTACCTGTCACATTAATGGGCCTGCACAAGCCTCAGACTTACATAGCCCATCCTTCTTCTCCAGTGCAATCACAAAATTGGACATGTTAGTTTTAATTTTCAGTTTGCCAGAGTTCATCATTGCTTTCGAACTCTAAACCATGGTTTATCTTAAATATGACTTACTGAAACAAGTCAGGTTCATACGCCAAATTTTGAGCTTGGCATATTTCTGTAAAGCATAGTTAAGACTAATCACAGCTTATGCAGACCTAGATGCAAGAATAAACTGGCTAGTAAAAGCAAACATGAAAGCTTCCTTGAAGCTGTACTAGAGGAGGAAATGATCGAGGAAGCTCATTCATATAACAATAAAACCAAATTTATTGTGCCCAAATGAGGATAGTATATGCAAAATGAGTACAGATATTGATGGAGCCATGCATTTAATCACTTTTGTATCATGAATTTTCATTGATTCCATGCAGCTAACACAAATCCTGAGAACTGGGCAGAATACCTGGGAAAGCAAAAACATCCTTGCTGTTTCATTTGCTCCACTTGTGCAACCAAGCAAGAGTGACTCTTGCAAAAATGATACTGTGGGACTGCGTAAGTACTATTTTTGTTTTCCCTTAGTACTGTTTGCTAGTGAAGGTACTTGTATCTATATTGTTAAAGTTGTACTCACATGCATCATTTAGGGGAAACAAATCCGATCTGATTGCTCCTTTTAACATCCATGGCACCTCTGCATATTTTATTTATTTACAATGTGTTTATCTTCCTCCACAGCAAAATAGACTTTAGAGCAGTAAAACAAAACAATGAAAGAAAAAAAACTAAAATACCAAATGAAAAGCTTTTAGGAATAAAATAATAAAACCCATGTCTGATCAATCAAGGAAGTGCTGCCTCTTAAGATTTACAAATTGAGCTCTGCTCACAAAACCAGGCCAGGATATTCAAGAAATGAATGAATGTATTTATTACATTTATATTTCATCTTTCCACCCAAACCTGTGCTTATATGGCTCATAATGGCTTATAATAGCATGTGACACAGTGGCCTGAGGTTGGAAGAAGAAATTTGGGACACCCTTTTATGGGTGGAAGAGCCTTTCTGCTCACTGGAGCAATGTTTTGGATCCAATCCATCCAATTCAAAAAGCATCTGTATAGATTTTTTGTCCCTGAAGTTGAACCAAAATGGCTGATGAGGATGCCATGCAAATTTACTATTAGATATAAATGTGGATCCCTGCACTGGAACTATTTGAAATGTTATTCAGTGTACGGCATTGTTTGACAGTGCCTTGCAGAAGTATTCATAAACATCCTTTTGACTTTTCTACATTTTGTTGTGTTACAACTTGGAACTGAAATGTGTTAATTGCTGTCATTACCATTTCATGTACACAAGGGACTCAATGCTGTGCAGGTGTGAAATAAATTTATCATTGTGCAATACATCTGCAAGGCATTGTGAGGCAGCCATGCAATAAAATCTTTATTCCACCTACCATTTCATATTTCCTAGCCGGCCTCTTTCCTCAGTGCCCACTGGAACACCAGCAACAGTCTCTGGTGGGTGATCTACAGTGACAGCTGTTTAGTGGGAGAAAATGCATGCTGATAGCAGCACACTGAGATTTGTTCTGTCCTTGTGCATACACACACTAGCACACACTACAGTAGCAAGCACACACTAGGTTCCCAATGAATTAGAGGATGAAACCAACTGAAACCTTTTTTTCTGCACAGATGAATTTAAATCTAGAAGGTGGCTCTTCTTTTGTTTGTCGTCATCATTTACTCATATTACTGAGTATCTGTTCTGCTCTATGTACCAGCCAAACTTGCCTTGTTGCTTCATAAGGAGGAATGTATTTGAGATAATCACATATAAAATGAATTTATAAATGAAAGGCATTACCAATTATTTCATTAGAAAGTTCTAAAGCAAATTGTACAATCTTAGTCAGCTTTTCTGCCTGAGACGACTAAGAAGCTTATATGAAAACTTTCAAACTGAAAATACAAGCAACTGATCAAAGGCAGAGAGTGTGGTGTTAAGGCTTTTCTGCATGGAGCATTTACTGAACACTTGTCATTCCTACTCTGAGTTGTTTACAGACTTACAGTTTAGAGTTTTATAGTATGAAGCATACAAAATGAGATGATTTTTTAAAGCAGCAAAATACAGCATTTAATTGTGAAGGTAAGAGAAAATATTATTTTCTCTGGTGTGCAAAGAACAATTCTACCTAGAGGTTTTATAGTAGAAAAGCAGGAAAGGAAGTGATCCTTGTATAGTTCTTCGAGCACAGTTCTGTACTGATACCAAAAGTAAATAAAGTGTCTTAACAGCCTTGTATAGAAATTCTCTTAGTGATTAATAACAAAACATGTTTTATTATAGTTCATTTTTCTTTCTCCTCAGACCCTTTTTGATGCACAATTGATAAGATCATAAGATCATATTTCTTGATACGACACTAAACAGAGAATTTGCTAGTTCAGTCTTAATTGGATTCCAGTCAGTATAATTGATTTTCATTATAAAATGTAGATGAATTCTATAGTCTCTTATATTAATAGTAGTTTTGGATTTAGTCATAGTTGAAGTGTACCCACTAAAATCAAATTAAATCACATTCATTGCA
>NW_025335438.1:18692221-18700282 GCF_004798865.1 Varanus komodoensis
GCCAGTAACAAGCGGGGTCCCCCAGGGCTCTGTCCTGGGGCAGATCCTGTTTAATCTTTTCATTAACAACATGAAAGAAGGGGTGAACAGTCTGCTGATCAAATTCGCAGATGACACTAAAACTGGAGCAGTGGCCACAACTGAGGAGCAGGTACTCCAGATCCAAAAGGATCTGGACAGACTATGGAAGTGGGCAGGAGACAACAGGATGAGGTTCAATGTGGATAAGTGCAAGGACCTGCACTTGGGGCATAGGAATAGGTGTCATAAGTACAGGTTAGATGACATGTGTCTGGAGAGCAGCACTTGTGAAAGGGACCTCGGGGTACTGGTTGACTGCAGGCTAAACATGAGTCAGCAGTGTGATGCGGTGGTCAAGAGGGCAACTGCCACCCTTGGTTGCATAGCCAGAAGTGTGGCTTCTAGATCAAGAGAGGTATTACTACCAATCTACACGACTCTGCTGCACCCGCAACTGGAGTACTGTGTTCAGTTTTGGGCCCCTCATTACAGAAAGGATATAGCCAGGTTGGAGTCAGTGCAGCGTAGGGCCACAAGGTTGGTGGCCGGTTTGCAGGGGATGCCATATGAGGCGAGACTGAGGGAACTGGGTCTCTTCAGCCTGGAGAAGAGGAGACTTAGAGAGGATATGTTGGCGACATGCAGTTATGTGAGGGGATGTCACATGGAGATGGGTAGAGACCTGTTCTCCCCTGCAGAGGAACGCAGAACGCACTCCAACGGAGCAAAGCTCAGGGAGCCAAGTTTCCATTTGGATGCCAGGAAGCACTTCCTGACAGTCAGGACCCCGAGGGTGTGGAATGGGCTTCCCTGGGAGGTGGCTGAGGCCCCATCAGTGCAGGTGTTCAAGGATAGGCTGGATGTCCACACGGTGGGCATGTCATGACCGGTGCCGACTGGTGCCGGAGGTCAGACTAGATGGCCCGGAAGACCCCTTCTGACTCGCTCTGTTTCTATGTTTCTATGTAATGGCTGATCACTGATGACAAGCATGACTTCAAACCCCGGAGAAACACTGTGTTTGTGTGAGAAAGAGGATCTGTAATTTTGATTTTGTGAATACAAGAATTCTGAATTCCTATTCTTCAGGTCAAAATTAGTCATTTCAGTATTTTATCATGTTACATGTATATTCAAAATGTGGTGGCTTGGCTTTTATTTAAACTTCATTTGAAATGTCAAAATAAATTACATTCACTACATAGAACAAGAAGAAACATATGTGGCAAAAGCATATATTTCAATATTCTTTAAAGGAAATAATGCCTGAAATTCATTTCATTACTTGAAAAAAGACAATTGCACTTTCAATTTCCATGCATGTGCAAGAAGTGATTTGATACTGTTATTTCCAAACTGTGTTCAAACAAAATGTTCAGGAACAACAAATCCATGGAAAATCTGGCAGCATGATTATTGTATACATTGATATTATGATCAAAGCTAAAGTACAGCTGCAATAGCTATGGTAAATATGGAAGTTACCGCTATAGAAAATGTGACTCATGAGTTTTCTACTTGTGTAAAAATGAAAACCTATGGGGGACCTGATTTGCTTTTCTCATGATATCAGACTACTGAAACATCTGCAAAATAAACATTCTGTGGAGATAGCTCTAGTTTGGGATGTGCAGATTTTGTTACATCTGTTCCAACTGAATTTCATGGATGGACAGAGTCAGGTTTTTTTATTTTTTTATTTTTTTTTTTTGCATTTCCCAAATTTGTTTTTGTTCACACTTTAGTGTATGAGGAAATATTTAGATGACTAAATTTGCATAAAGTTCTAGAAAGTAATTAATCAATCTGCATGTCTACAGATTTCACATGACTCAGGAAAAGCTGGGTTGTTGCAGAATCCTTGGGTCAGATTCATAGCAACTGGAACTCATTTGCATCCATTGTGGATTCCTCTGACATCTCCAATTCTATATAAATTATGTTTTATTTATCTTGGAGGAAAAATTGAGAATTGGTTTTCCTTCAACAACAATTTCAGTCATGGGCATGATCCACCTTTGCATGAAGCAACTGCCCATGTGCAGAAAGATCACTGAAAGTTGCTTGCATATACCATTATATGCAAGGAGCTTAAATCAGGAAGATCATAATTCTTTCCTCCTTAGGGTCAGACACTGGGCCCTAAGGCAACACACAACCTAATCAGACACATCATCATTTTCTCACATTCTTGTGTCTAACACAGCTAACACAACCACCTTACCCCCTTGGCCTGTTCAGTGTTGCAATCTGTTCAATCTAGAGGGTTCAAGAGGATGAACTGCTAATGCTGACATCTCAGATCACAGTATATCCAGTGACTGTGTAGACAGGTAGCAAAAGTAAGGTGAATTTTCTGACGGATTAATGTAGAATTACAATAATATGATAACCACCTAATTTTTACCACTTGATGTCACAATTATAGCAAGTGTGGCAAACAACCAATGCCAATATTGGTTGTTTGCCAAGTGCTATATGAACAAACTCAGAGGCCATGGAGGCATGTTGGATAAGCTTGAACTCAGGAGGAATGACCTAATTACCTGCACTACCCCATGTGAGTTAAGTAAGGAATGAATGATGAATGATCAAAGCATTGTTGAAAAAAGGCAATAATCATAACCTGAAGAGATTTCCCTTAGAGAGATTAGGCAAAGAGGCCCTACAAGAGACGTCTACTATTGCACAGTAAGTCAACAGGGAGTGAACAAAAGAATGCTGGACACCCCTTCAATAACAGTCAGCAAACACAAAGAGCGTGCTTTTTTTACCCATAGAAAACAGGTAGCAGAAAGTGATAAATAACTAAGGTGATCAGGAGCAATCATAAACCCATCAAGTAATTTGCATAGGCCTGAAAATGCTATCTTCTCATTCTCATAGAAGCAAGTTTAGGAGAAAAGGTATAAGAACCAGGGACTTAGAGAATAGGAGTAGATAAGCTCATAACACACACCTGGCAACCAGTTTGTAATCCAGACTTTTATCCTTTTTGCCTCACAAGGGACTGCTGTTGAGAATTTACAGTGTAAGATAACTGACAGTCAACTAGCAGCCTTAGTCTTCTCTTCTTTCTCCTAGCTTCTATCCATAAGGCTTTAGACTGAAGATGTTTTACTGCTTGGAAATATAGATTTGGGGGGGGGGGGGTGCTGTGAGAATATTTGCTGCCCAGAAATAGGATCAAGAGTTTGTACCTACTACATAATCCCCATTGAATAAACTTTGTTTTTGTTTCTAAGTGTGCATGCATGTTAATATAAAGCTAGGCTGTGTTCCCATCAGTAGCACATGTTAGACCCCACCAAAATTCCTAAACCCCTTAAGGTATCTCAAATGCTCCCTGTTGAAGTGTATTATTCCCTGAGATTGCCAGGCAAAACACAGTAACATTCTGGTTTGACAAATGAAGATCATACAACAAAGATCTGGAGTCATTCAGGCCTGATCGACCCATTTATTTTTCTGCATATGATACACACTCAGATGCTTGAACAAGAAGATCCATATGGACTGGCTGATCATATGAGACTGGCTGCTGCCATGTCTGTGGTCACATACACCCTCTTTCAAGCCAAAGACATTACAGAGATAGCAAGTGCTCTGTTCAGAACTTTGGTTCTCTATAAGGTCAAGCATCAGAATAGCACACTAATGCGTGAAAACAGCGTAACTCTACACTGAAATTTGAAATGCATTCACCAAGGCTGGGATCATAATACATATTTACCTGGAAGTTCTAGGGAGCTTGATGTGGTTTTCCTCTGAGTACAAATGTGTACAATTGCACTGGATAGAATGTAATCCAAATAACCATGGACAGAAGTAGACCTCCAAACTATTTTCAATCTACAGCTGCAAATATTTATTTTAAAATACCATTCGATGATTTTTGGTAGTATAAATACTGCAGTTTCTTACCTTTAATGTTTGTAATCTGGTGCATTTTCTGTTTGTGGACTGAATGCAAGAAATTGACAAAAATGCTATTTATGCACTAAGAGCAAGTGAAGGAAGACTTCAGTGTATTTTAAAAAGTGTAACCATGGAAGCTTCCAGGGAATTCCTATGGGGAAAAATTGAAGCGATTCTGTCATTTCTTCCCTAAGGATGCAATTCTAGGCATGTTTAGACAGGAAAAGCTTTACAATTCCCAAAACACCCAAGCCAGGATAACTGGCTGGAGGGATACTGGGAGTTTTAGTACTTCAAATATGCATAAGTTAGTGCCCTAACAGGTTTCCCTAGTAAAGAAAACAAAAAATAAAAAGTACACACAGCAATGGAAACCAGCAGAGGGCTCAACATTGTTTGGATCCCTTGCAAAGTTCTAGAAAGGAGACAGTGAGTTACACAACACATCCCACTTCTGGAAGTACCTTTAAAAAATTGCATGAAAAGCTCAACTTTGCTTAACTGGAAACAGTTGAAGAAATGAAGATATTCCAGTGGGGTCTATATCAAAGCCCATACACAACTGTATCCACAGTTTTAACATGGCTGAGGAACGAAGTGTGTACAGAGGGACTTCAGAATAGACTTTTTGTTTCAGAGAAACTAAATAATGCTTTACATGACATGAAGATAAATACAACAGTCCATCCAACTGTAATTTCCAGTTTACAGGGTGCATTTGAGAGAGAAAATCTGTAGAGGAATTTTCGTTATTCTATTTTAACTGGAAAGTCCCAGTGTGATTAAATATGAACAAAGCCATGCAGTGAGTGTGCCATCTCTCCCCATTATTTATGGAGTGTAGCAATGTAGAGCTGGTTTTGTATTTGTAGAAATCATTTCTTTATGCAGCTTTTGAAATCTGCAGTTAGCTGCATTAATTATGCAAGCATTTAGGTGCACTTGTTCAGTGCTTCTTTCCAAATTCAGTTCTTTCCAAATTCTTCTGTGTGGCAACACTGCCCTCTCGTGGCTTAACTCATTTTGGGAGTTTCCTTTGTTTTGACATAACTGATCCTCTGATTACTGGAAGTAAATGACATGCGATAGATCAAAGGCTGGCTTGTAGGTGCACTGTGAAACATTCATTATAACAACCCTGTCAAACTCAGAGCACAGGTGTGTCAATCAATATGTGGAAAAAGGCAGAGACTCAACACTCTGGCCAGGAACAGGAATTGGCAGATCTATTCATGTGCAGAAGACAATATAGTCCTTCTTTCTTTCATGAAGAAACTTCTTCCACTGTGATGATGGCTCTGACCCCAACTACCACACCAGTGTCTGTGTGATGCATGTGAATAGATTATTCGGTTTTCGTTACAAGTACGTTACAATTCTACAAGGTAGCATTGATATTAGCTTTCCCAAAATACTCTCCCAAAATATCAGTGTTTCCAAGCACATGCACATCACTTAAATCTTTTTAAAAAGTCATCCCAAACGGAACTATTTTTTTGCAACAACTAATGCCACCCACCCACAAACACACACACTCAAATGGAAACAAATCCACCAGACATTTTATTGGAATTATGACAAAAGGCTTAATTTTAATTCATTTAATGTTTTATGCATTTATTTTAAAAGTAAATATAATCCAAACAATATGAAATAAATTCACAAACACAAAAGAAACATTGCTTGTGACTCAAACATAATAATATTCATAACTCATCTATTTTCTTTTTGAGCAAGATTGTGAGAAAATGCATGGTCAAAAGGTGACGTTCCAAGATGAAAGGGTAGAACCTGAATTTCAGAATGCTTAACATTTAATACAACCAACAGTTGTGCTGTAGTCAATACTTCACAGAGATGAACCTTCAGAATTACTGCAGTAGTTTTACTGTATATAATATTATCTGTCAGTTTTGGTTCCTGTGCAACAACGCTGGAACACTTGTTTACAGCAACAAGTACATTTGTTTATCAGCTTAAATTTGCAGAAATCAACTCAACATACTAGTTAATAAAGTAGAATAAATGTTTTTATGACTATTAACTTTTTATAATAATCAAGTCAAAAAGTTTTAATTCACAAATAAGCAATGCACAAATCCAACTTACCAGCAAAACCATGTATTCTATAGATTGCATCCAATAAGATACTTATAATATTGTACTGTGGATATCACAGAACATGACAGTTCAATCAGGAGCAATTTAACAGTTTTCATCTATGAATAACAGGTTGTGAGAACATATAAATGAAACCTTATTGTATTTTGCATTAGGAATTGTCATTGTGTAATGATATAACCACAGTAGTAAATTGTGCAGGAATTTTCTCCCTAAGGAATGCTTTTGATTGGGCCCTTACTGATCAGGTATCCTTAAAAACAGCAGTTTTTACAGCATATCTTAAACTCTATTTTATTGCATTGGTAGTTTTGTTGAGTATTAAAATTATAAAGCTAGCAGAAATTAAGATATTTCATCATGCAAAAAGAAAAGTCACCAATTCAAAAAAAGTAATTAAATAATCAAAGAAAATTGGCAGATGAAACAATAGAGTCAAGCAATGTTAGACCATGAAGCTTGTAAATTTACTATTAATTTCTAAAGTAAGAGTATCCATAGCAAATATAGGAACCATACAACTTACCTTATCTAAGTAAGGTACAGAATCCACTTAAAGTGCATCTGCTGGACAAATCCTTTAAAATTCTACTGTTATAGCTATGCAAATAAGCCACACAAGCTATTTTTACATGTTCTACTCTATAAAATAGTAAATATAGTACTTGAAACCTAAAATACAATCTATCTATCTGTCTGTCTGTGAATGACATATGTGTTCTGTACCATGAACTAAAATGGAAGCTGTTTTTAAATAATTGCTGAAAAACTGAGAAAAATTGATGTTCATAAACTGGTATTACAGAAAATAGGGTTGTAGCATATGTTTAAGAAAAATGTTACGGTTAACAAAATGTTTTCATAAGGCTCTGAGAGAAAGCAGTCACTTTTCTCAACTTCTTTTGGCAAAAGAGAAGAATTTGTATCAGGGCCACATGAGATTTATGAACAGGGATGTTTATATTTCATTAAAGTCAGCTAATTCAGTGTCTATGTAAAGTTATTGCACTCTTGCATTCCTTGGAATACATCATAGCAACACGGTAACAATGATTGAAACATAGCAATGGTAAAATAAAAGGTTCAAATTCAAGATGAGATGAGAAATACCTGCATGTTCAAAAATACCTTCAATGCAGGAAGTCCCCATTGATATCTGAAAAAGGTTCAATAATTCACACATAGAAAATTCTACTAACCCTCACCAATATAAATTTCTCAGGGACCAAAAAGATTTTATCCTGCAAATCAGTGCTTATACTGCTTTGGAATATATTTCTATCAGAGTTAAAAGAGCATTCTCCCAAAGATAACAAAAATGGATTTAAAATAGGTGTCTACTGCTGAGTGCAAGTCCTTGTAGCAAAGTTAAGACAAGTTATGTTTCATTTCCTCACTGCGCTTGATTCTTGCTGAAAGCCTACTGGTATTTATTCCATGTATTTCTTAGTAAATGCTACATTTCTGTTTAAAAAGTTATTTTTCTCTGTAGTATGTCAAGTAGGCTTTTAGAGATTCAGGGAGTGGTAGACTCATAACTTTTTCCCGCAATAGATTTGGTGGGGGTTCTTCTGGTTTCAAGGCTTCACTGTGATCTTTATCATCTTCTTCTCTGTTGTCTTCTTCCATCTTTTCATCTTCTTCACTATCTAGAGGCTGAGGAATGAGCTGATTGCCTACAAACACATAAGTATTAATCCTGCGCCTACGACACCTTCTGCGTTTACGTTTTGGTGGGAGTTTCTGAGTAATACCTTTGGCTTTCATATCTTCATTTATATAGTTTCTAAGAGTGCGCCTAATGTAGATCCGAGCCAAGTCCTGTAGATTCCTAACAGCACAAGGTGCTAAAAAGAAAAAAATGAAGAAAAGAAAGAAAGGACATTAGGATTACAGTATAGGTAAAAAATGAATTGAAGTGAACTGTAGTATAAAATAGATGTGAAAAGTCAAGATTCATTGCAAATTTTGATCTAAACTTAGTGGGTTCCTTCCTAATTT
>NW_025335438.1:18700382-18709866 GCF_004798865.1 Varanus komodoensis
GAAGCTCGCTAGAGCATCTCCAAAGGACCTTTTCCCCATCCTCGTGAGGTGCAACCAGACTCCCTGCCAGAAGTCCATTGGCAAGAAAATGAGTGCCGTGGTCGAGGAACCCGAAGCGTTCCTTCTGGCACCACACCCTAAGCCAGTCAAATGATGATTTGCATCAAAGAGTAATCACCACAGGTAGATTTTCCATATCAACTGATGTCAACATAAATGATCCATTTCTACGGAAATGGATCATATACACTGAGGTTAAGGGTTATTCAGAGATAAAGAATCAGAATATGAGAGGCCAAATTAATATATGAACTAACTTAGTTTGCGCACTCAGCTGTTTGAATAAACTTTAGCCTTCTATACAGTACCCATGAAGCTGTGCAATGAATCTTTGGGCGTGGTCCACAATACATATTTCCACATCTTACTTGCTTTTAAAAGCCACACAAGACATAACTATTTCCAGATGTCAAACTTCTATGATTGCAATTCTATGTACTTTAAATGCCTCTCTTAAGTCAGTGGGTCTTGCTTTGCAGAAGGCATGCATAAAATCATCCAGTGGTAGGGTGGATATTTGAACTTTGCAGGTAGTTCATATCTCCTGGAAAGATGATGCATTTCCTACAGTTTTAAAGGAAACTGTGTTGAAGCCTTTGCTAAAGAAGTCAAATCTAGATCCATGGTTAGGGACAACTATCTCCCAGTGTCTAAATTACAACTTTTGTGCAGGATATTAAAGCATATAGTGACATCTCAGCTTCAGTTAATGCTACTAGATACATTGCAATTTGAAGCTTTGTGTAGGGATGGAAATAGGCTTGGTTGAAGTGGTAGATAACTTCTGGCAGGCAATAGTGATTACGAGTTTCTTATCCTGGACTTCTCAGCATCTTTTAGATCATTGTATCCTTTTGCATTATAAATTGGGATGGATTTTGTGAATAATGTTGTCACAATGTCACAATGACCCAGAAGGAACAGTCTCAGAAGCAAGTGTTGAAGGAGTTCTGTTTCACCCAACAGCCATTGGTCTATGGTGCCATATGAATTCATCTTTTCTCGTATACTTTTTGTACCTACATGAAATCGCTGGTTGAAGTAATCCAGCTCTATAATTTGAGATGAACTATTGTACAGAGGAAAGGAAATGATACTCAGCTCTACTTGTCATTTCTAACTTCTCATTGCAAGAAGGTTGTGGAAATCTTGAAACAACAACGTAGTTTTGTGGTGGATGAAGATGAACATGTGATGCATAACCCACAGAAGGCAGAAGTACTGTGGTTAGGGAGCCATTGCTGGAGGCCTATCTCCCCTGCCACACACACACACACCTCCTTTCAAACAGATCAAGACTAGAGGCTTCTAACTACAGTACAGGCAGTCCCCAAGTTATGAACGAGTTCTGTCCCTGAAAATGTCTTTAAGTCGAATGTATATGTAAGGGAGATCAGATATATAAAACACATAAAAAACACTTAAGGAACACCTCCATATAGAGTTGGCTCTCCACATTGCAGGTGTTAATGGAGCAGGACCCCCACAACCATGAATATCTCTTCCCCCACCAAACCTTAACTCTTAATACTGTTGACCATACATTACAGGATTGCTTCTCTCTCTCAGACCTTGGTCTGATCCAGCAGGGCTCCTCTTCTTCATTTATTACACACTTATGTTTTTTATTCCCTGTGCTTCCTTTCACTCACCAGGGACGCCTCTTTGCACCAAGGAAATGCCAGAGGACTTTCCCTTTCTAGTTGAGTGGGGCAATAAGGCATGCTCCAGAGGCCTTCCGTCTCTCCCCTTTCACTTCCTCTCCATGGTGATCATGATTTTCTGCTGCAGACCATTTTCATGAGCATAACAAACTAGTTTCCACATTCAGTAGTACAAAGTGTTTGTCTTCAACTTGAATTTTTAAATTAATAGGATTTATGGAAGCTTGTTTGTATGTAATTCAAATGTTCATTACCTGGGAACTGCCTGTATTATGCTAAAAGTGGACAGCTAAACTTGTTTTGTGATTCAGAACTGCAGAAGTCATTTAAAAAAAGATACTAGAGACATTTGGAATATTAACTGTTTGGGGAAATGACCTAAAGCTAAGAATTTGATTCCAAGGTGTATCTCTCTCTTCCCTTTCTAACCAAGTGGTTCATAAAGCTTGTAAGCAAGATAGTGGGAATGCTGGACACTATTCTTTTTGTCTGCTCTTTTGACTATTTGGACTGTATGGCCATGTTACTTCTGACCCTCTCTGGCTCTGCCTGTTCAACAGTGTTTCCTCCAGAACCAGAGCTACCTGGCTTACCTTGGAGCATGCTGCCCTTGGCATTTCAGTGAAGAATTCTGATTCTACCTCTTAAAATTCAGATTCTGAAGTAGCTGCCTTGGAATGCTGTATTTTAGGAAGAGTGGACCCAGTCTTTACCTCCATTCACTTTTGACAGAAGTTTACGACTTCCTTCAGATCAGGTTGCACACCACATTTCAAAGCCATTTGGGCATTCTCCTGGTCTAAGTGCTAGCCAGGAATATCAGATGGCAATAGTGGTCAGGAATGCTTTTCAACAGTTTAGGCTGGTTTGTCAACTGTGGCAGTATCTAGGGAGAAGTGCATTTTCCTTAGTTATCTCTACACTAGCGTAATCTAAAGTGGACTGTTATAATGTAGTCTACATGGGAGAGCCTTTAAAAATATTTCAGAAACTTCAGCTACTGCAGAATTGTGAGGACTAGGTAATATGATCACGTAGCATGTTGGTTGCTGGTACATTTCTGGACCCAAATTTAAAGTGCTGTGATTTACAGTGAAAACCTTGAAGAGTTTGGGGCCATATTTCTCGAAAGAGTAGTTTCACCCATACCAATCTAACCACAAACTGAGATCATTGTCTGAGGTCCAACTCATATGCCAGCCTGTGAGAACTAGATAGGTGGATGCATGACAGAAGGCTCCCCCACCCCCCAGTAACTTCACTGCAGACTTTTAAAAACTGGTCCTAAAGACTTCCTTGGTTTCGTGTTCATTCTCTTAAACAGGATTTGTTCATGTTGTTGTATCTATAAAACAGTATTAGCTATAATAATGTGCCTTTACTGGTGTGTATAATTTCTGTTAATGCTGCATATCAGTTCTTAATGTTTATAATTATGATTTTATTTTGAACATTTCTTGTTATTGGCTCTAGAGGAGAAGACGTATTGAAATCAATGGGGCTTAAGTAAACTCTGTTGATTTCAGTGGCTCCTCCATGAAGTATGATTCAATCTGGAGTTAAACCATTGTGAGACCCTACTTTAAGATGATTTTTTCCTCCTTTACATAGGCTTATAGATACTTTAAATGAAGAATAAAAATATGCACAGTTTGAAAACACATGCCACAATTAACACATGGGACCCACCTCTGAATCAGTATGCATATAATTAGGCTACCTAACGGCCTTTTGCAAAGTTGTTACATGCCCAATGTTTGTGATAGTGTTCTACAAGAAGATCTCACTAAACTGAAGTTCAGAGGAAGGTTGAACACTGCCTCTTACTTAAAGAAAAAAGCACTAGGCTCAGTGCCATTGAAAACAAATGCCAGCTCCCTTTACACTAAACAAAATAGTCTGGTTTTGATAAGAATATCTGCTGGTTCATTTATGTGTTCTTTGAAGAATGTTTTTTTATTGCCTTTGAAATTAGGAACATTTCCAAATATAACACTTCTCTGTTTTCTTCCTGTGCCTATATATAAATGCAAACTAATAGAAATAATTGTGTGAATCCTATTTTTAAAGTGCAATCCAAGGTATGAGTTGATCCTTGTTCTTTCTGGAACATTCTGTCTGGTAGATAATACTCTAACACATTTCTCAGAAAAAACTTCCAGGTCCATTATCATGCCTTGACTAGGGGAAGGAAATTTTGAGAAATTAAGCAATTCAAAGAAGGACCTTGGTTCATTATAAAGATTTCCTGACAGCCTGGAAAGTAATACTCCAATTACCTGAACTAAAATAGATTTTTACAGTTGAGGCTAAATGAAAATAAACTTAAATGCAATGTTGTCTGGGCCATCCAACAATTAAAAGTCATGACCACTAAGGAGTAATGTTGTATGAGTCTTTGCACCTCCCATTTCAACTCAAAGGTCAAATTAGCATTGCCCAAATGGACAGCACATCCCCTTCCTCTGGTGCCTCTTTCCCAAGCAAAAAAAGAAGCCTTGGGGTAAGCCTTACCAATTATTGGGAAGAGGACTTGGAGAGCATGTCTTTGGCTGGAAATTAAGCTCTGAGTATTGTACACAATAGAATGAGTTCAGAAGATTGCAGCAAGGATAGACATCAATCTGAAAAAGAAGTTCTATGAGCGAAGGTCAATGGAGTATGTATATGTATACAAGAGAATGAGGGAATGGCATGATAACAGTTCTAAAAGACTGATGGACTGTCACATGCAAGGGGATGAAAGTCTTGCTTTGTTCTCTGGTGCTCCAGAGGGAACTATGAGATTTAATGAACTTAATTTATAGGAATATAACATTCAACTGACTGTCAGGAGAGACATCTTAATATTAAGAAAACTTTGACAATGGGACCAGTTACCTGAAGGAATGGTGGAAGTCTTCGAACAGAGTCTGGATAACCATCTGATGAGGATGTTCTAGCTCCTGATTTTCTGCACTGAACAAGTTATCAGACTAGAGGACCTGCATGGACTATGATACTATGCTTTTGTGCACCAAGATTTGACTTGGATCCTATTTCAATACTTCAAAAAAATCCAATTCAGTGTGAACTGATTTGGAGGCTGCTTGCTTTCACTTGGATACTATACCCCAGCAAAGTTAAGAAATTTGAGGTCTTGGGATCCTGATAACTTTCTCCAAAAGAAAGTGGAAGCAGGAACTAGAGGAACAGCTATTCTTGACTTGATTCTAACCAACAGGGAAGCTCTAGTAGACAAAGTGGCAGCTACGGGAACTCTGGGAGAAAATGACCATGCCATACTTGAATTATTGATTCTAAAGGAAGCAAAAGCCAAGTGTAGCAAACATGTACCCTGGATTTTAGGGAAGCCAATTTTAATAAATCTAGATCAATGATAAGCAAAGTCCCATGGTGACTCTAATGAGAAAAGGAGTCCAAGATGGCTAGGATTTTTTTTTTTTTAAAAAGGAAATTCTAAAGACACTCTTACAAACATTCCAACAAAAAAAAAGGTAGAAGACAACAGAAGAAGCCCATGTGGCTTCACAAAAAGCTTAGAGATGATCTGAAAACAAAAAAGGACAGGTATAGGAAATGGAAAGAAGGACAGGCTACAAAGGAAGAATACAGGCAAGTAGCACAGAATTGTAGGAATGGTGTCAGAAAGGCTAAATAATAAGCAATAAACCCAATGAAAGAACCCTAGGAATGAACTGAGGCAAGAGAAGGGTGCTAAAAGCAACAAAAAGGCCTTCTTCAGAAATGTCCAGAGGAAAGAAATGGGGGTAGGGGGTTCAACTACTCAACGTGGATGGCAAAATGATAACAGATGACAAAGAAAAGGCAGCAGTGCTCAATTTCTACTTCAGTTCAACCTTCTCCCAAAAGATTTATGACCTTCCTGATGAAAGGGAATTACAAGCTGAAGGAGCAGCATGTCAGCTCAAGATTGATAAGCAAGTGTCAAGGATAACATGGTTTGGTTGAATGAGTTCAAATCTCCAGGGCCCAATGAACTCCATCTTAAAGTCATAAAGGAGCTGGCAGAATAATTCTTGGAACCACTGTATATCATGTTTAAAAAATTATGGATGACCCGGGAAATGCCAGATGCCTGGAGAAAGGCTAATGTTGTCCCTATCTTCAAGAAAGGAAAAAGAAGAAGAACCTGGGAACTGCAGACCAATCAGTCTGACATCAATCCCTGGGAAAATTCTGGAGCAGTCAGTCTGCAAACACCTTGAGAACAATGCATTGATTACTAGAAGCCAACATGGATTTTTCAGGAACAAATACTGCCAAAATAATCTGATTTCAGTTTTCATTTGGGTAACCTCCCTGGTGGTCTGTAGGAATTCTGTGGACATAATATTGCTTGATTTCAGCAAAGCTTTTGAAAAAGTGTCCCATGATATCCTGATCTGCAAATAGCTAAAGTGGGCTAGATGCAATAACCATCAGGTGGGTCCAAAATGAAACCATGCCCTTTAAAAAAATGGCTTCTGTTTCTCCAAGAAAAAATCTGGTTCCACTTCCATTTAAGCTGTTAACTGATATTGATTTAAATTGTTTCATCATTGTATTTTTTTTCCTTTCAAAATGCATCTTTCCTTCATCCTTATGGGTATGTATTTTAAAATATTTGTATTCTGCCTTTCTGTTAGATTCAAAGGCTCAAATTACTATCAAAAACCCAATAGAAATTATACAATTGTCATTGCCATCTAATGCCTACAAGATTTTAGGATACTTTTAATTCCCATGAAGGCATTACACACTGCTATGTAGACCACCCATTCCCAAATTGATGGTCCTTTAGATATTTTGGACCTCAGCTCCTATCAGCATTGGTATTTATTGTTAGTATGATTAATGGTCAGGAATCCTGGGATTATAGTACCAAAAACCAAAACCAAAACAAAACCTGAAGGGCACCAGGTGGGGGAAGGCTATAAACCTAAAGAAAAAGAAGGAGCAATTTTTTTCTTGGGGAAATAAATGCATCGTCTTTGTTCATTTTGTTGGTGAACTTTTATGAGCTTTTACGGCTGAATAGTTTCACAAACTTTCACAAAGTGTAATATTGGTGGTAAATAGATGTGTCAAATGCTGTTCTGCCATTGCACAGCTTTCCTTTCAGTATATTGACCATGTCCCAAAAGCTGTAGCATTTAAGGTTCAAAACGGTAGAATGGTCAAATATGGTATAGAAGAACCATTGGTCATACCTGTGTCTGGACCCTGCCAAGAGAAGAGTAGTTGCTGTTGTCCTAGGAAGAAGGAGAAATAAATCTCAAGTGCCAGCAACAATGTTTAGTCCCCCTGTTATGACCTGGTGTATAAGAGTTTCCCAGAAATGAATAGAATTAATTTACAAGAGTAGACTGGAAGAAGTCCATTGCTGACTGCCACTGGAGTCTGTTAGTGAATTAATTAACAAAACCAGGCATTCCTTTCAACAGTGATTTAAAAGGAGATTTTTTTTAATTGGTGCTTGATTCTCCCACCTTCCTCATTTTCAATAAAAAAGGAGTGTCTCAGATAAACTCCCAGATTAAGCAATTCCTGTAATTTGTACTGGCCTTTCATTTGCCCATGGCGAGAAAGTGCTCAGATGATGCAATTTTCAAATGAAGGATAAGATGAAGGAATCTAATGAAAAGCATTATTTTTATGTCACTGTTGACAACTCCTGCAGTTTATGTTTGTGAGAAGAAAGAAAAAACCCTGCTTGGAAGTGATGCTAGCTCAATCAAACATTGCTAAATGTGGCAACACTGTGTTGCCTAAATTGAATTTTGAGCAGTAATTATTTTTAGCTTGAGAAAAATCCAGTTCTTCAATAAATATCTAGCTTGACTGTTCATACACTGTACACCTAATAGTAAAATCTAACAAGCAAGCAAATGACTTGATGTAATGATTCAGGGAGAATTTTAATATATCCCCACAAATAGGATAGACAAGAATTTCACTCAGCTTTTATTTCTGGGAATTTACCAAACTTCACATAAAATTTCAGCATAAAAGGAATGGAAAAATGTGATGATATTTAAATAGAAACGTAGAAACAGAGCGAGTCAGAAGGGGGTACCCAGGCTATCTAGTCTGACCTCCGGCTCCAGTCGGCTCCGCTCATGACATGCCCACCATGTGGACATCCAGCCTTTCCTTGAACACCCACACCGATGGGGCCTCAACGACCTCTCGTGGAAGCCCATTCCACACCCTCGGGGTCCTGACTGTCAGGAAGTGCTTCCTGGCATCCAAATGGAACCTTGGCTCCCTGAGCTTTGCTCCATTGGAGCATGTCCTGCCTTCCTCTGCAGGGGAGAACAGGTCTCTACCCATCTCCATGTGACATCCCCTCACATACCTGTATGTCGCCAACATATCCCCTCTGAGTCTCCTCTTCTCCAGGCTGAAGAGACCCAGTTCCCTCAGTCTCGCCTCATACCCCATCCCCTGCAAACCGGCCACCAACCTTGTGGCCCTACGCTGCACTGACTCTAACCTGGCTATATCCTTTCTGTAATGAGGGGCCAAAAAATGAGCACAATACTCCAGTTGCGGGTGCACCAGAGTCATGTAGATTGGTAGTAATACCTCTCTCGATCTAGAAGCCACACTTCTGGCTATGCAACCAAGGGTGGCGTTCGGCCTCTTGACCACCGCATCACGCTGCTGACTCATGTTTAGCCTACAGTCAACCAGCACCCCAAGGTCCCTTTCACAAGTGCTGCTCTCCAGCCACTTGTCACCTAACCTGTACTTATGACATATATTCCTATGCCCCAAGTGCAACACCAGATCTGTCCAGATCCTTTTGAATCTGGAGTACATGCTCCTCAGTTGTGGCCACTGCTCCAGTTTTAGTGTCATCTGCGAATTTGATCAGCAGAGTGTTCACCCCTTCTTCCATGTCGTTAATGAAAAGATTAAACAGGATCGGTCCCAGGACAGAGCCCTGGGGGACCCTGCATGTCACTGGCCGCCATCCTGATGTCTCCCCGCTAATGGTTACCTTCTGCTTTCAGTCAGTCAACCATGCCCTAATCCACCGGACAGTGCTTGGGTGTATCCCAAAACTCCTCAGTTTTTCCGCCAGGATATCATGGGGCACTTTGTCAAAGGCCTTGCTTAAATCCAGGTATACCACATCCACTGCATCCCCTCCATTTAGTCATCTTGAAACCTTGTCATACAATTGCACAAGGTTTGTCTGGCAGGACCTGTTTTTGCGGAAGCCGTGTTGTGTGGCTGTCAGCCTCCCTTCCCTATCTAGCATCACTAGATCTCTCTCTATTATGAGCCTTTCCATTGTTTTTCCTACAATGAACATAAGGCTAACCAGTCTATAATTCCCCATGTCCTTTCTACTACCCTTTTTGAAAATTGGGACCACTGATGCCACCCTCCAGTCCTCTGGAACTTCTCCTGTTCTCCACGAGGTCTCAAAAATGGAGGCCAGCAGGCGTGAGAGAACCCCTGCCAACTCTCTAAGTACTCTCGGGTGTAACCTGTCAGGGCCAGGCGCCTTTGTAATATCCAATGCCCTGAGGAGCCCCTCGACTTCAAGGGGGGTGACTCTAATCTGTTCCCCTAAGTCCCCAGCCTCATCTAATCTCCTATGCGGATATCTCCCATCCTGCTTTGGGGAGAACACAGAGGCAAAATAGTCATTTAGCATCTGTGTCTGTTCCCTCATATCAGTCACTGGATCTCCTTCCTCCTTATTTAGTGGTCCCACCACTTGTCTCCCCTTCCTCTTCCTA
>NW_025335438.1:18709966-18736224 GCF_004798865.1 Varanus komodoensis
CTGATCTCAAAGCAAAGGATGGAGTGATCACTCGCATCCAGAGCTCCCCTAATCTGTACTTCATCTATCAGCTCCTCCCTATTGGTCAAGACCAAGTCAAGGATGTTTCCCTCCCTCGTCGCCTCTCGGACCCTCTGTGTGAAAATCCCTCCCTCTATAGCTTCTAGGAAGCCACGTGACCTGGCTGTCAGCGCCGAGTGAGTCTCCCAACTAATATCCAGGAGATTGAAATCTCCCAAATATGACAGAAATGTAGACTGAAAATTTCATTCATCCATAGTCCCTGGCCAACCCCCACCCACCTATTAGCAAAGTCAAAAGTGAGTTATTTACAGTGTAATACCATTTATGTGTAACAGAAAAAAACCTATAATTTCCAGCAGGACTGACTGAAGAATGCTGGGAGCTGTAGGATTTTTTTTCTGTGTAAATATGCATGAGATTGCACCAAAGGGGCAATG
This sequence comes from Varanus komodoensis, assembly GCF_004798865.1. Lineage (NCBI taxonomy): Eukaryota > Metazoa > Chordata > Lepidosauria > Squamata > Varanidae > Varanus > Varanus komodoensis. The sequence continues at coordinate 18,710,428 of NW_025335438.1, forward strand.
GGCTAAACTTACCTTTTGCAAAATGGCCACCATCACACTACTTTGACATTAGTCTCACTTTTCATGTAATGCAGAAAAATAATCTTAACTAGGATCAAACTTTACCTGGTTTGTGGGCTGCTATCCAATTAATAATATTGTGAAATGTTTTGGCTGCTTTGTTTTTAAAGGTGGCATCTCCCAGAACACTTCAGAATCTTAGAATTTGTACAGCCTCTTAAAGTTTCAGAATCTCTTTTGTGTGGGATGAATGGGTGTATAACTTGCAGAGGATGTTGCTTTTTGAGAAAAGTTCTGCTCCTCTCCCTGAAATACAACCACCTCTCAAAACTTCATGGGCATGTTGTTCTTTTTTAAAACTTCCTTGTTCCAATTTTAAATGCAAACACATTTTTGCCTGATTCTCTTCATTTCTGAGTCTTCCTAGTTCATTGCAATGCTAACTAGGAGACTGTGGGCAGGGGAGTACAAGAAGAGACTTGTGTTTCATAAATGGAGCTAAGAAAAGAAAGAAATATCTGAAACGAGAACAACCATGTGATGGGCTGTAAGTGGGGTGAATGAGGGAAGGAGTTTTTGTGAAATATAGCTATGCTACAAGGAGATAATCTACTGTGCTCCCAGTTGTGGTGTGTCCCAGTTCTTTTAAATGGAGGGGATGGATGTCCAAGCCAACAACAACAACAACAACAGAAAATTCCAACTCTCTGCCTGCTAAGAAAAACGAGACCCTGTTGTTGCCTCTTTCCCTTACAATTTAGCCAAATTGACTTCTACAGGAATTGTTTGATGAACAAAACAATTCTAAGCTCACAGCGCCATGTTCCTATTGCTTCTTTTGATGCTTCAGGGAGAGGTATTAAGACTTCCTTGGAATGATGCAGAACAAGTGGATAGGAAAGGTTCATTTGGTGAAATGCAACATGTATGGTAACACCCTACAGCTGCTATGGTGTAGTAGTTAGAAACCTGGTTTTAATTCCTTCTTAGTCTTGAAACTTACTGGCTAGCCTATCTTTTAGCCTCTTGCCGTACTGGTTTATTGTGAAAAAATGGTGTTGTTACCCATTCATGGCACTTGAACTCATTGGAGGAAAGGTGAAATAATAAATATGATAGATGGATGGTAGGTAGATAATTCATTTGCATTTCCAAATTTCTGAAACAAACTCAGAATTTGAGTGCAAAGCAGCAGATTTGAGTGCTATCAAAAATGCTTCTGCCCAGATTAGAAGTCATGCTTTTGTACAGATTGTGGTTCTCATGGAGCTCTACCTTATCCTTCCTGCATGTATATTGCCATATATTTAGAGTACCAATTTCTCTCTACAGCTTGGATTTATTCTCCATCTTTATATATCCTAGGGGGAAGGCTGCAGCTTGGTGGTAAAGCACAGGTTATGTATGTGAATGCTCTTAGTTTCAATGCCAACTGCAGGCAGGGCTAGGAAAGGTTTGTGTCTTGGTACCTACAGGACTGCTGGCAATCCAAGTAGGCAGAACTAAGATAGATGGAGCAGTGGTCCCTGTCAGTTTAAGGCAGCTTCATACATCCCTATTAGTCAATGGAGGCTGCTGGGTTCAATATCAGTGGATTGGTGTATTCTAGTCTGCGACACAGTATGACCTTTTAAGGAGCTGTCCATGGTGTTGAACTTAAATGAGAGTTCAGTTCTTTTAAAGTTTAGACTAAATCCCACTGATACTGGAGTGACCAACATCCAGTGTAGATGGGGGCAGGGGTATCTATGAAAGCCCCAGGTAACAATCCTCTTATAAATGTAGTTGGAAATTTGCTAACTACTCTAGAATAGTCTGTTCCTTCCCTGTAGTCTATTGTCCACTACAATAATAGCTGGTAATAGCTGGTAATAGCTGGTATTAATAGGCCTCTCCTGAGTATATACACATAGCTACTGTCAGACAATTTAATTAAGGTACATTAAATTATCCTTCCCCAAACTTGTGCCTTCCAGACACATTTGGCCTGCAACACCCATAAGTCCCAGTCACTGGTCTTACTGGATAGGAATTCTGGGAGCTGCAGTCCAAATGTCCCTGACGACTGCCTGGTTAGGGAAGGCTGCATTAAATCATTTAGCCTCTACAAATTAAAAGTTGATTTTTCTTTCAAGCACTATGTCTTATCTATACTTACAGCATAATTATGTTTTATAATGTGCCTACACTCTTCTTGCTTGGTAGATTGGATTGATCCATTTTTTTTCTCTCTGGGACACTTTAATATGAATTTTTCAGTCTTCAATAGCATTTACTTCTTTAAAACTATTTCAACTAGTTTCCCATAGATGGTTAATGTTAATTTTTGGTATTTTATTCATGAAATTCATTGCTGCTGAAAAGAACATTACTCTTAACCCTGGTGTGCTTAGATTGCTTAATCAAATCTGTGGTTTTTCAAATAGGATTAGTATCATTACTCTAAATGGCAATTTTCTTTCAGTTCTGGGCCATCCCTAAGATATATATTAATAATAAAAACCTGAGTGGTTCAAATTTGATTTTTTCAAATTCCATTTTTGTGCATCCAATTGTTGAGTAGAAGGTTTAATCTACCAATAATAGAAATTACTATTAATCGCACCTTTAAAATTTATTTAATCTTCCCCCAACCCCTTTCTCTTCTGATATTACAGTAAATGTGATGAGTCTGAAGGTTTTAGTTTTGAGAGAGGGAGTATTATTACACTCTTGGAATATCCTAAGTGATAACACTTGGCAACTCTCTTATTAATGGATCCAAATTCAAGGATTTTGTGCTAACAGTGGTTATGTATAATCGTGATATGTTCTAGAAGATTGTGACACTCTGGCAATAATTGATTTATCAGTCCTTAAAAGTAATCCATGCATGAAAAAGAAATATAAACCCAGGTCTATTCATGGCATGTTTCTATCTCTTAAAAAAGGAAATGCTAAGGGGTGCAGCAAACAGACTATGGGACCATAGTTAACATACTACAACAGTATTGATAAAATGCACAAGCTAACTTTTGCAGTTGTTATGTGTCATCAAGTTATCTCCAATTTATGGTGAACTTATGAATTCCTATGCTCCAAATTATCCTGTCCCTGACAGTCCTGCTCAGCTCTTGTAAACTCAAGGCTGTAGCTTCTTTTATGAAGTCACTCCATCTCATATTTGGTACTCCTTTTCTTCTTCTGCCTTCAACTTTTCCTAGCATGATTGCCTTTTCCAGTGAGGCCTGCCTTCTCATGATATGTCCAGAGTACAACAGCATCAATTTTGTCATTTTTACTTCCAGAGAAAGTTCTGGCTTAATTTGTTCTAGAACCCACTTGTTTTTCTGACAGCCATTGCTGCTTTATGCCAGCATATGATATAATCTACATATCTTAAATTACTGATACATCTTCCATGTATTTTCATTCCTTTGTTCTCTGGTTCTATTTTGCCTCTTTACATATATGTAATATGTTCTTTCTCCCAAGGACAACTATAGAGTCACCATGGCTAAAAGCAATGTCACTCAGAGCAAACATCTACAATCACTGCTGTACAATGGAAGTTCTGTTTCCTGCTCTGTTGGGTATTCCATTGCCTCAGCAAGCAGCTCAGGTGGCAGAGCACTCTGGTGTGCATCACTCATAAGACCCTGGACAGCACCCTGGACTTAGACATTCTTAGCTTGGATTCAGTGCTATAGCTAGCAATCTTACCATTAAGGGAAGAGACATGTTATTTCAGTGCTGGCAGGTTTTATGTGAGACAAGCACAATTTATGTAGGACAAAACACACTTCCACCATGATCCATGCTGTAGTTTGTTAAAATGCAGACAGTTACATCCACAAAAGCAAGAACATAGGCTCCATGTCCCAGCCAAGTCTTCTGACTTGAAGGGAGATGGAAAGGGAGAAGGGATGGAAACCTCCATGGGCCAGATGGTGACCCACAGTGTGCAGTGTTTGGAACATCTTTTGGATCTCAGCTTTTCATTTTGCCAATGGCAACATGCCCACATAAATTACTTGCTCCTTCACAACAGAAATAGAACATGGAAACCAGAGAGGCCTGGGTGCTCCTTTCCTCACTTTACTGACTTTAAAGAAGGAAAAGGATGCAAAGGGGAACCCTCTGTGAATGATATTAGGAGGATGAGTACCCGGAGGAGGGCTTTCTCTGTGGTGGCGCCCCATCTATGGAATGTGCTCCCCAGAGAGATCCGCCTGGTGCCGTCGTTATTTGTTTTTTGGCACCAGGCTAAGACCTTTTTACTTAAAACTTATTTTAATTGTTAAATTATTGAATTAATTAGGATTTTAAAATTTTTAGCCGAGAATGCACTGGGGTTTTTTAAACAATTTTTTTATCATTATTTATGTATGTATTTATGTATTCTTTGTGAGCCACCCTGAGGCTTTGTTGCAATGGGGGTGGCATAGAAATGTTTTAAATAAATAAATAAATAAATAAATAAATAAATAAATAAAATAGTGGGTTATGCCCATTTATTCACTTCACTATTACAAAACATCATATTATTCCATTAATCACTGAAACAAATTTCTGCTACTCAATGAACACTATGAAAAACAGTTACCTTTCTAATATGATGCATTAAGAATTAATTAGCTTTACAAAGAAGGTTAAGTAAGTTATGATACAAACTGATCCATTTTCTATTTCAGAACTTTGTTATGAGAAAGTCTCTTTGAGATATCAGTCAGAAAAGGATTGACAATATGCATTTCAAGGGTCGCTGCAGCTATTACCACTGATATTTTACAAAAGTTCTATTTTCACATTTAAATAGTGCAGAATGTGTGTTAGCCTATGGTTTCAAAGAACATCCCCATAAATTGCAAGCTTTACACCAGGACAGCAATAACCTTTTAGGAGAGATCACAGTCTATGTTTCACAGGGGCTATAAAAGAGAGCATAAAAGTGTATTTCTCACAGACAATGCACATTTTTTTTAGTTTAAGGTTGTTGATTCCACAGTAAGCTTGAATATATTTTCCATATTTATTTATTTATTTAAAACATTTCTATGCCGCCCCATCGCAACAAAGCCTCAGGGCAGCTCATAACACATAAATACTAAAATTATACAATAAATAACACAATAAATAACACCCCCCCCCAGTGCATTCTCGGCTAAAAAACAAACAAAAAAAACTCTAGTTAATAAATAATTAACAGTTAAAATAAGTTTTAAATAAAAAGGTCTTAGCCTGGCGCTGAAAAACAAATAACGACGGCGCCAGGCGGACCTCTCTGGGGAGCGCATTCCATAAATGGGGCACCACCGCAGAGAAAGCCCTCCTCCCAGTGCTCACCCTCCTAATCTCATTCAAAAAGGGTTCCCGGGGGAGGGCATCTGCTGCTGACCTCAAGGGGCGGGAGGGCATATAGGGGTGCAAGCGTTCCTTTAGATAACCAGGTCCCAAGCCGTTTAGGGCTTTATAGGTCATAACCAACACCTTGAATTGGGCCCGGACTTCAATCGGGAGCCAGTGGAGCTGATGGAGAACTGGGGTTATATGAGAACAATGCCCAGTCCCTGTCAGCAACCTGGCAGCTCTATTCTGCACCAACTGAAGTATCCGGACCGTCTTCAAGGGTAGCCCCACGTAGAGCGCATTACAGAAATCTAATCAGGAAGTTACCAGCGTGTGTGTCACTGTCGCCAGGCAGTCATGCTCTAGGAAGGGACGCAGCTGATGTATCAGCCGAAGCTGAAGGAAAGCGTTCCTTGCCACCGCCGTCACCTGAACTTCCAAAGACAGCTCAGGGTCAAGGAACACTCCTAAGCTGTGAACCCTCAGAGGGAGTGCTACCCCATTTAGGACAAGGCCCAAGTCCCCCATCCCGAGGTCTGATCTGCCCACCAACAGGACCTCTGTCTTGTCTGGATTGAGCTTCAGTTTATTGGCCCTCATCCAGCCCATTACCTCGGCCAGGCACTGGTTCAGCACAGCCACTGCCTCACCTGGATTGGTGGAAAATGAGAGGTAGAGCTGGGTATCATCAGCGTACTGATGATTCCGCAGTCCACACCTCCTGATGACCTCTCCCAGAGGTTTCATGTAGATGTTAAAAAGCAAAGGGGACAAAATGGACCCCTGTGGAATTCCATTGCATAACTGCCATGGCGCAGAGCCATAGTCCCCCAGCACCACCTTCTGAAATCAGCCATTGAGATAGGAGTGGAACCACTGCCATGTGGTGCCTCCAACTCCCAATCCCGCTAGCCTATTCAGAAGGATACCATGGTCGATGGTATCAAAAGCTGCTGAGAGGTCCAGGAGAACTAACAGGGACGCACTCCCCCTGTCTCTCTCCCTGCACAGGTCATTGTACAGGGCAACCAAGGCAGATTTAGTGCCCTACCCGGGTTTGAAGACGGACTGAAATGGTTCCAGATAATCAGTTTCATCCAAGAGTGCTTGGAGTTGTCCCACCACCACTCGCTCTAGCACCTTGCCCAGGAATGGGATGTTGGCCACTGGTCTATAATTGGTGGCCACCTCTGGATCCAGGGATGCCTTCTTTAGGACTGGCCAGACTACCGCCTCCCTTAAAGGGGCAGGTACCCGGCCGTCTCTTAAAGAGGCGTTGACCACCTCCAGGATCCAGGTCACAATCCCGCCCTTGGCTTTCTTAAGTAGCCACGATGGGCATGGGTCTAGTAAGCAAGTGGTAGGATGTACTTGTCCAAGCACCTTGTCCACATCATCAGGCTGCAACAACTGAAATTCATCCATTAATTGTGGACTTAACGGCGTCGATGGCGTCTCCCCAGTAGAATTTGGTCCAATAGCAGAGTCAAGCTCATGGCGAATCTGAGTGATTTTCTCCCTGAAATGCTTGGCAAAGACGTCACAGAGGGCCTTCGAGGGTGGCACAAGATGTATCTTCGGGCCTGAATGTATCAGCCCCTGCACCACCCGGAACAGCTCCGCCGGATGGCACTGTGAGGAGGCAATGGAAACGGAGAAGAATTTCTTCTTCGCCATCCTCACCACCACAGCATAGGCCCGATAATGGGCTCTCAAGTGTGTTCGATCAGAATCACCCCCTGATCTCCTCCACCTACGCTCTAGACATCTCCCAACCTGCTTCATTGCCCATAATTCAGGCGTATACCATGGAGATGAATGGGCTCTGCCAGGTGGGAGAGGACGCTTGGGAGCAATCGTGTCAATAGCCCTGGTCATCTCCTCATTCCACAGTTCAACCAGGGCATCGACAGGAGCACCAGCCTTGTCAACCGGAAAATCCCCCAGAGCTTCCAGGAATCCATCAGGATCCATCCGGCTCCGGGGGCGGACCAATACAATCAGGTCCGCAGCCTTGCAGAGGGAAAGGCTGCTTTCAAGCTCAAACCTTATGAGGAAGTGATCTGACCAGGACAAGGGCATCAAACTTATATTCCTCACCCTCAGATCACCCTCTTCCTGTCCAGTCGAGAAAACCAGGTTCAGAGTGTGTCCATGTCCATGAGTCAGGCCTATGACATGTTGAGACAGCCCCATGGCCGCCATGGAGGCCATGAAGTCCTGAGTCGCCCCGGTTAGAACTGTCTCGGCATGGAAATTGAAGTCCCTCAGGACCAACATCCTGGGAATCTTCAGCACCAGGTCCGAGACAATCTCCGTCAGCTCAGGTAGGGAGTCTGTTGGGCAGAAGGGTGCATGGTACACCAACAGAATCCCCAATCTGTCTCGGTCGCCCAATGCCAAGTGGAGGCACTCCAGCCCTGGTCTCAAGAGGACAGGAAGCCCCACAAGGGAAATAGAACCTCGATAAACCAGAGCAACACCCCCTCCCCTCCTCTCCCCTCCAGGCGTGGTCAGTGCTGGACCAGGTACCCAGGCAAGCACAGTTGTGAGAGGGATACATCCCCCCCTCACCCGCCCAGGTCTCTGTTATGCAAGCCAAGTCGGCCCTGTCATCCATGATCAAGTCATGGATGAGTGTTACCTTATTTTGGACCGACCTGGCATTAAGCAGCAGCACCGACAGGCCTGGGGGGCAGTTGACAAGTCTACCTGGAACACGCTGGCTGGGGGAATAACCAGAAAGAGGGACAGATGTTAACCATCTGTCCCTCCTTCTTCTATGCAGACCCGTTAGACCCCCAAATGCCATAACGCCCATTGCCCATCACCACCCCAATGGCGGTGGCCACACGCTCCACAGGCAACATCCTAATAAGCACGAGAATGCACCAATGAAAACCCAATTAAAACAATCTAAAACCAGCAATTAAAACCAATTAAAACATGGCCCCTGGCCAGCCCAGCCCTCCGCTTGGCCCCCGAACGGCTCCCAAATGGCAGTGACCGCCCTTTGGCCATCGGCCCGAGGCTGCTGGCCCCGGCCGCCGCTGGCACTTTATGGGCTGCAGGACCCTCCCCAAGCTCTGCCCCTTCCCGGCGTGTCTCTCACCTGTGTGGGGGAAGCAGGCTGGAGCTGGGTCCTGGGCCGGTGGTCCTGGCCTCTGGCAGGGCAGCGTGGCAGCCGGTGGCCATGGGCAGCGTTGCTGCAGAGCAGCGACGCGATGGTCCGGATGGTGCGGAAGGAGGTGGGCCCCGTCTGGCGCGCTGGTTCTCCCAGGCAGGATGGATGTCCATACACGAGGAACACCTCCAGCTGCATTGGTTCAGTGTTTTAATTGCTTAATGTACACCTGTGGGGCATCAACTCTATTGAGTAGGACTTTTCAGTCTATGCAGCATTTTCCTTGCATTACCGCTGCCATCTGAGGGAGGTATGGTAGGCAGAGGCATTCTAACTATTTGGGCAGTACAGAAATAAAATATATAAATATGTCTTACTTTTCCCAGAGAAGCTATCTGGCACTTCCATCTTTCTGAGGTGCCAGATCAATACCTTTTTAACTTCCACACTGTTAAATTCCCACCAGTCTAACTGGTCCTTCTGCTGCTTATGTATTCCTTTTCCAGTTTTAGCTACAGTATACAGAGGACTTGATATGGATCAGGACCATAATGCACAGGGAAAGGAAGATTAACCCTTTGCTCCCTGATCTTGATCCAAAGCAGATTGTGTAGCAGTCAGGAAAGCATGTCTCGTTGACTTCAGTGGGGTAAGCTTTCCAAGTTGTAACCACAACATATAGGGGATCCAATCTGGATTGGGTTCACAGTAGGTGGAGAGAAGGAGAGTTAATCCTCCCCATATGCTGTAGTTCCAGTCTAAATCATAACACCTGTACCTTGATATTACATTTTAAACACCCCAGAATGGACTTTAGAAAGTGAGTTAATTCCTCTTCCTGATTTGGCAGAGAGAGAAGAACTTAGAAGGCTGCAGCAGAGAACACTTTTTAAGCATTAATGAAGAATAAAAGCCTCTTCTTGGCTAGCTCATTCTTTAAAAAAAAAAAAAAAGGAAGGGAAGCTTCCCACTCTCCATCACTCATGTGAAAATGTCCCTAAAACCTCTCCCCTCAAATGCCCCTTTCCAAAAATGAACTTAAACCAACATTAATGATAATAAAAAAGGCTTCAGAAAGCTTTCAGCTGTAAATCTTAGCTGTGTATTCTGCATGGCTGCCTTCCTGCTGTGAACTTGGGCTGTGGTATGTGTGTGGCGTCTGTGCCAGAAAAAGAATTTTTCTCTCTATCTATTCCTATTTATCTTTCTCTGCAGTTTTATATGTATACTTTCTCCTGGTTATATACATTACTTTGCTTTACAGTTCAGCTCACATTTTCATTTTCATTTTATGTGCACAGTGGGGTAGCATGCAGTAAGCAGAATATGAAACATTGTGTGATGCATATATGTTTTTGGGCTTTCACATGTTATTTCTCCCTCTTCCAAAAAAAAAGTAAGACTGTGCAAATTGGACATGCATATGGCTCAGGATACATGTATCCCTATTTGTACCTTACATACAATGTGTTTAAAATGATGGGAGGAATTATATACATGTCTGCAGACTGATGATGCATAGGCAGTTCCCCAGCTCTTGAGTATCAGAGCTGCTTCTTTGACTGTGTCCTATGTGTGGTCCTTGCATGGTATGAGAACCTCAGCACTCTCTCACTCTGTCTCTTGGAGTTGGCTCCATGGCTGAGGCAGGAATTACCCAGATTGTCTCAGTTCCAGACCTGAATTCTTAACCACTGCACCCCACTGACTGTAACATCACTAATATTTAATTTTCATGATGAGCAGAATGAGTTCTTTATCTGTATTATACCAGCCTATTCATATATGATATTCATAGAATGGTCTGAGGGGAGGAACAGTGCAGACCTATAGGCCCTGCCCACTCTCTTGCATCATTGTCACATATCTCCAGATGAACATAACAATAGGGCAGGGAGAAGAGTGATGAACCCATTGGCCCCACTGCTCCATGCACTGTGCGTGTGTGTTACATTGGAAGTAGGAAGACTATTCTGTTCATGTGAATGCTAGCATGACTTAGATCCCTTGCTATACGATTTGGCTTTCTGGCTCATGTGGCAAGCTGATTTCGGAAGACAAGATCAATGCCACAGATTCCACTTCTTGAGGGGGTGCTGAGGATGGGTGACAACTACATGATGGAGAGAGGGTGTAACCCATGGGATTGTCCTGTTCTCACTCTCCCACCATTCTGATGACCTGGAAGGGGGTGGGGGGACTTCTGGAGAGGGATGATTTCTAAATTAGATTTTAGTTGGTGCCCATTTTTAAAGGATGGATAAAATGGATAAAAGAAGCTGTGTGAATATATTAAACAAAAATTGAAAAAGTACTACCAGGCTATTTCTCATCTCCTCTGAGAAGAATTACTTCTTGTGTTCATTATTGTTGTCATTCATAAGTTTTGTGCATCATCTCACCAGAGTTCAAGCTGCAGAACCATATTTATTTATTTGCACAAGGGCAAAAACCTTTCCCCTGCTATACCAACCTCTTTCTCTCTCATTGATGCTGTTGCAGATAGGTTGCCCCATCTTACCCTGCTGGAACAATAGATCATGCTAATGTCCCTCTCTGGACTGTCTCAAATCATCTTAAGCATGAGGCACACTTCTTCTTAACCTCTAGAAAAGCTGGGTGCAACTGATAAGAACCGATGGAAGACAAGTGCAAGTTCATAGCTATTTTGTACTTCTTCATATTCTACCAAAAACTGTAGCTGGAATTGGCAAAGATAGTATACGAGTGGAAGGCAGAAGATCAATGAGATCCTAGTGGAATAGTCACTGAGGCACTGTTCTGGAATTTTCTATCAGAGGTGAAGACTGTTACTTGGTGAATGTTAAGAGAGATATAGGCAAGTGGTGCCCTGTGCGGCAGATGTGGGACTTCCTGTCTCTCTTATTAAGCCTGGCATTCGCAATAGTGGGAACTGGACACAGTAAGAAGAGGAGAGAGACACATGGGTAAAAGTAGGGATCTTTCTACCTGTACTAGCCCGCAGAAGAAGAAAAGGTTCTCTACATGGGTTTAAGCACCATAACTTCCAAAAGGTGAGAATGAGTAAAAAAAAGCATAGCTGATAGGATAATGCAGCTCCCTGTCAGTTAACATCTGTGAAGGAGGAGTTGCTTCGTTACACTTGAACATTCCTGTTTCTCATTAGAATCTCACATATGAGATTCAGTGGCTTTTTAAAGGTGGCTGTCTCATGCAAAGTAAAGCTGACATTGATGAATGAAGGCAGAGCAAAATGAAGTCTTTATAATATTGTATTCCAGTAGCATACAAGACTTCACTTTGGCAATGAGAAAAAATTGGCAGGTAACCTCGACATCTGGTTAAGTAGCTAAGATCAGAATGTTTTCCTTGGAGGATATTACGGTTACCCAATCTTTAATTCTCTTGAAGTTTAATCTCCTCCACAAGTTTACTTAGAGCTAAGTGCCATTGCATTGATGCTTCCTATACTATTAAGTGTGTTTATGACTGAAGCCTTGTTTTAACTTCTTGCACAATCTTCCCCTATCCTTTCTGGAAATGGGAATATGGCATTATTTTCTTGCAGTACAAATAAAATGAGAAAAAAACCCCTACCATTTTGAATGTAAGACTTAAAACATTAAATGGGTTACTTTAATGGAACTCAGAGGAGTGCTCATTTGTTGAATTTTCCATTAAATATTTCCCAATTGCTGGAGTAAACATTTCTTAGCTATATCCTTTAATTTCACAGCACAAACTTCACTATATATACAACTTGAAAACCTCACTCCTAAAGACTTTTCTCTTTTGCCTATCAGCAATTTGGCCTGATTGTCTCAGTCTCTGCTGGAACCGTATCCTCTTTATGCTTGGTTTATGGTGTTTGGACCTCCACTTCTAAAGTCTTCACTGTCTTAGTGACTGTCCTTTCTTCTTCACCACTTCAACATCCTATTCATTCTTGGGTTTCACGCATGACTCACTGCCCCAGTCATTACTGTAGCAGATTATTCTCCAATTAGAACTCATGTGTGACAAACCCAGTTCCAGCAGATGCAATCTGCTTTACAAACACATCTTGTTTTCAAGCCTCCCATCTCCTCTCCTCTCCTCTGCCACCTAACACAACATTGCCTGCTCTGGTAGTAACAGAGGTCTTTTATGTCACTTGATAATTTTAAGATAATTTTGGCGATGCTAGAGTTTTGAATCTTGGACTTTCTGTATACAAAGCATGTACTCTGTAACTGAGCTATGGCCCTGATACTAGTATTTTCTGGTGCACTAGACTGCAATTATATCTGGGTATAACACAGAATTTTAGTGGAATAGACTTTTATAAGGTTGTGTTCTTAATAACCTTCTAACAAACTAACTTTCTCACAAGCTACACTTTCTCACAAGTACACTGTTTGCTAGCAAAAGCATTTCAGAATGAACTTATATAATAGGTTGATAAAAGTTTAAGTGCACATACATATGGATACTTTGTGGTGCTATGTAGACAATAATTTCATATGACCATAATCAAGAACAGCTGGTACTTGGACTTATAAATGATTTGAAAGTATGATTCAGCTGGCAACAACTAAATATATCTGGTAAAGGTGAATGAAAGTAGATTCTTTTTTGAAAGCCATGGTCATTGAAAACAATTTTAAGGAAATCTGTTCACAAATGGCTTCTTGAAATACTTTACCCTATTTTTAAGCATAGAAATTCTACCACTTTTGCACAATTATACTCAATTGCAAAAAGGAGAAATTCTCAACAGTTTCACACCAGTAGGACTTATCACTGAAGGAGCTGTAATATAGGCTCTCTCTTTTTTTCTAAATGCCGTTGGATTTTTTGGGCTGCCACTGCAAATAGAAGCAGCATCAAGCCTGTTGGTAGATTGCTCTTCATTTGTGTGTCCCATAATGGAGGTGTAAAGGAGAAATTGTAGCTTCTAGCTCCAAGGAGGGGACCCAAACTCAATTCTCTGATTTTCTAAAAGTCTTTCCTAATGAAGGAGGCTTTCCGTGTTCATTTCCAGTGAGTTTTATAAAATATATTGTGGGGTTTCTGAGCTGCAAGGCAGCTAATAGTGCTGTAATTTTAACCCTAACTACTGCATATTGACTCAGTTTTCACAATATTATGTGTTGGTGGTAGTGATGCAGTTTGGTTAAAGCTATTAAAATCTAAACAAGCCCAGCTCCATATTGCACAACTGAGTATACCTTGACCAGTTTAAATGTACTTTTTTGAATAGCATGCACACTTTTCTGAAATGTCTGTACATCACTTCATCAATCTAATGCTAGAATAAATATGACTCTTCTCAGTCACGTGCATTCTGTATTCTTCAGCTAAAGGTAGGCAGGACATAGCATGTGGTAGGTGGAAGAGCAAATTTCTGAGGAAAGTTTCAGTGTGGTGAGGACTCTATGTAGATCTGAAGAGAGAAAGGCATACAGGAAGAGAGAAGAGGAATGGAAGAACTTAGAAGAGGAAGGGTAAATTTCACTCACAGTGGAAAAATAGAAGGCTCTGTGTGTCACTGGCAGGAAGTCAAACAGCAAGACAGTTTTGATGGTGAGGAAAGTAGGCCAGGGAACCAAGGAAATACTGGGGCCAAGCAGAGAGGGATGTAGGGTAAATCCACAATATATTCCAGTGAAATCTGATTACTCAGAATCTTACCTATGGATGCTGCACAAAAGCAGCTTCCCCCCCAAATCATGCAGTTTCGTAGATTTTTTAAAAAACTTTTTAGAGGGATATGTGCAGATTAGAACAAGTGTGAATTCATGCGAATTTGCAAAGGAACTATATTCTCTTTAAAAGGGTCTGATTCCATCACTGAATGGACAGTGGAATGAAAGATGTCTGACAATGTATAAAATACAGAAGGAATGAATGTAACAAAATCCATACAAGCTGGTAATGTGGCAGCTGAATTGCACAAAGATTAAAATAACCCATGGAATACCTAACTGTAGGTGCCTAGTAAATTACACTCTTTCTCACCAAACAAATAACCTACCATATTTAAGTGTAATCTCATTTGTCTGTACAACTTCGAACACTAACGGTGAATCCATGAAATATGTTATTCATTGTGAATGTATTCCCCTCTTCAAAATGCATGCACACAATAATGAAGAGTGTGCAAGTTTATCAAGTGTGCTTCCTTCAAAGAAAACACAATAGTAGTAGACTGGGCCAAACACATATATTTTGAATGTACATGCTTGACCATTTTTCAAACCATGCAGTGTATCCATTAATAACTAAGCACAGAAAATATGGGGCAGAAGGTGCGCCATCTCACCTTTTAGTAATTCTGATTATGGTAGCAGAACCAGTTCTCCTAAGTGGTGAAGCCTCAGATTAGAATTAGGGTTCAGAAAGCCTAGCTGATTGGCCATGTTCTAGGGGTCCCAAGAGTTTGGGTTAAGGAAACCTTCCGTTTAAGGATAGGGTTTGGAGAATATCAATTCAGGCAAATTTCTAAGAGCCTGGGAAAAACTGAGATGAGGAAGAAAAAGAAAGCTGCCAAGAAAAACACTGCTGTCATTACACTACCTTGAGTGGGTGGTCAAGGACGCTAATTGCATGGGTATTAGGAGGGCATTTAAGCCCTTCATATGTGT
Organism: Varanus komodoensis; assembly: GCF_004798865.1. Taxonomy (NCBI): domain Eukaryota; kingdom Metazoa; phylum Chordata; class Lepidosauria; order Squamata; family Varanidae; genus Varanus; species Varanus komodoensis. The sequence goes on from NW_025335438.1 coordinate 18,725,488, forward strand.
AAGGGCCTAGGATCAGTCCAGATGAATCAGAAAATGCAGAAGTAGAAAAAGAGCAGGGTCATTGCCAGCTGGATAACTGGGGTTGAAGGAAAGATGTTTGATGGCTCAGCAGGAGTAGAAAAGGGCAGAATAGCCTGAATTTGGTTGCTTAATAAATATGCTAAACTATCTCTCTTGTTGTTGCTGTTGTAATGGGGAAAATATAGCTTAGCTTATTCCTGAACCAGTCTGATCTTTGCTGAGGAGAAGCCTGCTCGTCACTCAAGGAGCTTCATTAAGACATGGTGCTGAGAACAGGAGAGGTTTCACATTAAGGATTAAAAATGTAAGAGTCATACCAAATTAGATCAAATTCTAATTTAATACCTAGTCCAGCATTCTGTTCATGTGATAGCCAACCAGTTGTCTATGTAAAGCCCACAAGAAAGACTTGAGCAACTAGAACTCTCCTGACCATGTTCCCCAATAAATGGTACACAGAGATATACTGCCTCTGAAGGCAGAGGTAGTATATAGATATCATGACTACTAGCCTTTGACAGCCTTGTCCTCCAGAAATTGGTCTTCCCTCATGGGGGTGGCCATCAGTGAATCTCATGGCAGCAAATTCCACAGTTTTACTATGTGCAGTTGAAATGACTGGGCTAGCAGAATAGTTTCTAAAATTTCTTTTGTAACATCAATATTCAGTGTGAGTATCCCACTGAGTGGTATAGATGAACCATTGTAACATAACAAACCCTTTTCTGTCAGCAAGCACTAATCATATACTTGCTATTCTCAGCCTAGAATCAGGATTCAGAGCCCAGATGCATCAGTATCAGGACCATCCCTCTTCCCAGGGTATTTATTCTCTATTTCATCTAGATTGCTGGAGATGACCTTTCTGTCTGCAGGTGATTATGTCTGTCCATTACAGAATGAACCATATATCTAATTGAAAATCTTTAAGCGTGATTTACTATTTATATCCCTGCCCCCACTTTTGCATAGACTGACCAGCCATCTACCTCAAGGGTTTGTTTCTGTTGCACAGTTGTGTCATATCTACCACTCTGAAGAGTTTATTCAAGTTTTTTTACATAAATCATAAAAACAGACCTGCTGAGACCAATGGAAAATGTTTTAATGTATTCATGATATTACTTCTAAGATATTTTCAAGGTCACTCATTTAATTGATGCCAGATTCTGCTGCTGTCAGTGTTGTCTCATCCATCTAAGGCATGAAATTCCAGGGATTTGTTTTAATTAACTACTTTTTGGGAGACCCACAGTGCATTATTTATTTGGCCTTCTAATATGATAAGAGGGCTTCTCTAATGGAAAAAGGAGAGCATTTATTAGACAAGAGAAATAGCAACTACCAAGATTTTGTACAAGCATTTAATGACTGTGGTGCATTTGCAAACATAACATTTCTCCTTTCCCACTGCAAGGTTTACAGTGGAGGGTGGTGGCGCCACAAATTCCACATGCTCTTCATACTTGAGAAGGTATAATGGTTAGAGTGTGGGACTGGGGACTGGGAGATCTGGGTTCTAGTCCCTGCTCAACCATGATCTCACTGAGTGGCTTTAGGCCTGTCACAGGCTCTCAGCCCAACCCACCTCACAGGATTGCTGTTCTGAGGACAGCATCGAGAGGAGAAGGATAAATATATGACCCACCTTCAGTTCCTTGAAAAGAAAGAAGGTGAGATATAAATATAACACATGAATTAATTAAGCATGTCATATGAAAGACATCTGTTGAAGATACAGGTGAGCAGTTGCGAGAAATAGGCAATACTGGACTCAGAGGACAGATAGGGATAGAAAACTTCTTTATACCAATGCCACCGTATGTCTAAAATATGCAGGAAGGACTGGGATGTTAGCTTTGTTGTATCTGTCTGCTGAGGTGGTTCACACATCTGCTTAACAACTTAGGAAATCTCTGACTTGAAACTTGGCTTTCCCATAAACTATGCATTTGTACTTTTTCAGGATTGTGCTTATGTGCATATGCATATTTCCAAAGTGTGCGTTTTAATGTGAAAGCAAGTTGAGGGAATTGTGACAACTTCCTGCTCATATTGGTTCCTGGCAAGAAAAGACAGGCAGGATATAAATGTAATAAACACATATATATTTGTGTCAGGGATTGTGAACAGGACATGTCTGCATCATTTGTGAAAAGGAATGGCATCCTCATACATCTCAATATGTAAGGAAACTGACATTCTTCCATATAAATGCTTAGTCCTGTTTTACATCTCAGTTCTTTCTTAATCCTCCACAATGTAGCACTCTTTTGTGCATGCTCTGCTCATTGATTGTAAGCTGAACTAAATAAAATATGAAAATGTTACATAACAGCAAAAATTACACACACTGTGACAGACCTTTTTGGTGTACTTTTATCAAGGGGAGGGGGAAATGTTTCCCTCAATGGGTGTCTGCTGAAATGAAAGATGCCTGATAATCCATGAAACATCGGTGGAATGGGTAAAACAAAATCCACATATCCCTACCTGCTACTATTACTGCCACTACTAAAAGTGAAAACTTGCCATGACATACTGAATGAATTCAAAAAGCCATCCAGTGACAGATGAGATCCCATACAAAGATGGAGTTTGTGTAAGTGTTTTGCTATTCACGAACTGCTCACAACATGCATCTCACTGCACCTAGTGAGTTGTCTTTGGCATAGAAGAGGCAGGGTCATTCTGTTCTCTGCTTAGGGCTTGGATCAGATAAGATCGCTTGGACTTGGGGAACACTTTCTCTCCAAGGCTTTATTCCCACACTGGTCCCTTCCAGTTAAACAGAATTTATCTGGCAGTTGCACTGGTACTGCAGTCACTGCCTGTGATTCCTGACTATTCAGTATTCATGGTACCAGCTATTCTCATAATTGAAAAGGAACTGTGCAGCACAGAGCAGATATAAATGATAACACTATGACAGTCCCTCCCTAACAATTGAAAATTCAGTAGCAGCAACAAATCAATTGGAAGGAAAGGAAAATCACCATGGAACAAGATGACAGTGTTGATTAGTTGTGTACACTGTTACCTACACTGAATACTTTTTATTTAGCTAAGTTTAAGCAATCCTAGGTAGGAAGTGGTTCAGACATATGATAGGTCAAGCTTTGTGGTTAGGGAAGACATTCCCAGCTTCTGACCCACTGCTATTGTTGTGAATCCTTTAACATCTGCCCATTCCATTGCTCACTGCATTCTGAAAGAGCTTTGAAAATAGAGTGGGACATAATGGGGCTGGATAGGGGATGGCACAATGGGGCACCATTGGTAGGATGTGGCAGTTCCGTAGTCTGAAGAAGGTCCTAATTCAAAAAATCTCTATTGCAGACCTATTTTGAACAGGGAGTGGCTTGATACTGAGACTGTCTGGGACTGGAAATTAATTTTTCAACTATACCTGTTGGTGGTTATGGGAACAATTGGATTCAGAAGAGAAAAAAAGTAAGTACTTCTTCACCCAGCCCTTAAAATTCTCCACCGCAAGATGCAGTGATGACCTCAGTTTGGACGGCTTTAAAACAGGGGTCTCAAACTCACGGCCTGCAGGCCAATTGCTGGGACAGGCGGGGCACGGGGGAGGGGCCCTGCAGCCTTCAAAGCGCCAGCAGCACCCGGGCCGGCCGCGGGATGAGCGACCCACCACCACTGCAGTGGTGGAATACTTGATGCGGCCCAGCCTCACCCAGACTCTACTTCCAGCGGCCCCCAGGTAAGTTGAGTTTGAGACCCCTGCTTTCAAAGGAGGTTCGATGAAGTCATAGAGGAGAAAGCTATCAGTGGCTGCTGGTCACAATAACTATATGCTACATTCATTATCAGAGGCAGAATGCCTTTGTACACCAGCTGCTTGGAAATATGAATAGGCTGGTACTGTTGTTCTCATGTCTCCCATGTGGATTTTGCACAGGCAACGTACAAATCACTGTGTGAACATAATCTTGGACTAGATGGACTCTTGGGCCTTTCCAGCATGGCTCTTAAGTTCTAATGGGAAAAAAAACTCAATTCCTTCCTGACTTCTGGTCTTGTTACCATCATTCATCTTCTAAACTAACATGAATGCAACCCATGTGCCCTCCTGCTAAGCTTTGTTCCTTGGATGCACACTCAGAAAACCCATCTAGGATGAGTGATGACAAAAATGTCTTCTACCGTACGGCATTTAATTAGTTTTTGTGAGGCTTTGTTAACTGCTTAAACCAGTGGTCTGTTTAATGGATATAAGCTATTATACATTTTACATGTGTTTTAATTTGGTTGGAAATTTTGTATAATAACATTTTATGATATTTTATTGTTGTTTGCATTTTTGTATTTTTGGTTTGCAAATGGCCCAGAGAGTGCCAGTTATTGGGCAGTGAAGACATTAATTAATTAATTAACATGATTTATAAAACAATCCAAGTTTTGCTTTCTTGCAAGTTGCCAGTAGATAATTGTAGGTACAGTTGTAAGTGCAAAACTGATGGGCACTTCCACAAAACAACTCAGGGTGGAAATCCTTCAGCAGTCCTGGTGGTACGGAATCACATTTCTGGACTTCATGTCTGATTTCCTTTCCTTCATAAATGCTTCATACTAGGGATGTCAGAGAAATCCACAATGGATTCAAATCAGTTTTGCTATGCATCTGATCCATGGTTTCCACAGCAGACTGGTGTTTCCTTGGTTTCATGGCTTCCATTGTCCTACAGACCATTTCCCCCACTTTTTATGTAAATATAGCCATAGAAAAATATGATTTTTTTAAAAAAATCCACCAACTGCAAATATAATTCCATCATACACTAAAGCATGAAAATGCATATTTTGGGGTTTTCGTACTTTGGGAGATTTGTGCATTTTTGGAAGAGAAAATTTGCACATAGGAACATTTGAGCTAATGTGTTCGCAGAAAAACTGCTTCTCTTTATTAGCAGACAATGGAATGAAGGCACCTCAGAAATCACAGTCTGTACATCTCTACTTCATGCAGTCCTTTAAAGCAATCTTAACTTATCTAATGACATTTGTAAAAAATTAAAACATGTTGAAGCTCCAAGTAAAACGTGCTACTTCTTACCCAATGTAGGATGTACCCCACTGTTTAGGTAGATAAAATGTACCTGGAAATAAAGTGATGGAAAATGATCCCAAAAGTGATAGCTAAATGACAACCCCCAATTATTTTAACTAAGAGTTAAAACTGCAGTTCTTGTTAGTAGCCATTGTGAGCTTATAAGTAAACTCTTATCAGAGGGGAGAAATGAATGTCAAAGTAGCAAGTGAGTTTCCATTATTCACTCCCATAGCTGTCAAAGATGTGAATCCTTGCCTCATCCTTTTCCCAGAGGGCTCTCCAGCTTCTGTAATACTGATGTAAGGATCCCAGCTGAGAGGGCTCAGGTGAAAAGACAGGTATGGTACAAGGAACTTGAAATTCAGTTGTGCAGCCAGTTTCTGCCTATTTGGGCTTACCAAATGTAGTAGCGAAATGTCTCCAGACAGAGCTCTTGACAGGGATACAAATAACTAACATAAGAGAATATTTTGGTATACATGGTGTGCAGAAAGTCCTGCCCAGAACATTCCAACCCTTAACTGGTCATCTCCTTCTATCATTCTCACTCAAAAAAATGGCAAAAGTGATTACATGGATATGTAAAGCATTATGAATTCAGCCCCAGTTAGCTACTTGCTTACTAACCAAAGAGCTGCTTCCTGCAGAAAAATAATTTTTCATATCAAACGGAGAGGTTGGCCTATCCATGAGGTGGTTGAAAATCCTCCACTTCAGGCAGTGGATCCAAAAGGGTGACAGTTTATTCATCCCCACCTCTGTACTTCTCTGACTGTGTTGCTAGAAAAGGCCATTGGCCATTGTTCTACATCTCCTTCTGAGGACTTTTCAGAGTGAGACATGGGGGTGGTCAACCATTTTGGAGAAACTTTCTCACCACTGCAACTGCTCTCTAGAGTGGCAGCTGTTACCCACTGAACATCTCTCAGGAGGAAAATGCTGGTGAGGAGAAGAATTAGGCACTGGTGGAACTGGAAAGAGAAGAGAATAATAGTGGCAACTGGGCAAAGGAGAGGACCAGTAGCATGTCCTCCCACTTCAGGTGGCAAGAAGTCTTGTGGCATCCCTGGAAATAGAAATATCTGGGCAACGTACTCTTTAATAAGGTCTACATGTGAATAATCTCTTAACAGAAATACAGGGGTAGTGATATATAATGGGATATATGGGATTTGGCTACTTAATATTTGCTCCTTCAGTTGGGTTGAAGTTTTTGGCCCTAAACTGGATAGAAGGAGAATAGCAGATGGGGGATATTGTAACATTTTGCTCTAGTACTGAAGGGAGTGGGATGAGCAGCATGTAGTGAGAGTGATTCCATATTTCTAGAATGGGGTGTCTGGGAGCTTCCAAGTCATATGTGCCACAATGCACTTCCGCCTTCCTCTTTAATTTTCTAGTTGTTGCTGATATTCTTCTAAAAGTTATTTAAAAAAAATAGGAGTGTAAGCTCTTCTCTGTAAGCCTTCTCAATGAGCTTTTCTAAATGAAGCAGTTAATCCACTGTATCTACTTTTGGGTTTGTTGTAGACCTGAAAACCAAGTCCTTCATGAAGAGCATTTCCTTTCCTGCTTTTCTGCTACATAACCTTCAGGTAATATCATGGTATGGGGAATAATGCAATGGAAAAAGCATTTTCTTTCACAAATAATGCTATAATTTAATACTACTTCAAACAGACAGACAAACTTTCCAAAAGTGTTTAAATCAAAATTAAGACCAAAAGACCATGTCTTTACCCAAAGAAGCCATAAACTATTGTAAATAGGAAACCATGAGCACACAATAAATACCTTGTTCAGAAAAGCTCAATGAGCCATTGAGTGTGAATCAAGTTTTCAGATTTTCTGTAGAAAGGGAAGCCTCTTTCCATTATTTATTGTCACTTCCTCTCTAAAGAATCCATATCTCAGTACATATATCGATCATAATGCAATTCAGAAAATGCTACTTATTTCTAATCAACAGCTCTATCTTGAAAAGAATCAATGCTGCCACCGCCTTGCAATTACTGGGGAAAGATGGATGGGAGCAAGCATTACCTCCACCTGCACATACATTGAAGAAATGGGAAGCTACCCTGAGAGGGGATGATTTCTGGATAAGCAAAGCTTAACAGCTGTTTTAATGTTCATTTCTGTACTCCAAAAATAAAATAACAAACATAAAACAATCTGTAATATTTATTTCCTGTCTGAGAGTTAGGGAGAAATTGTTTTGAAGGTAGAAGTCATATTGTGTTTCTTTTCTAAAACTCAGGTAAACCTATTTATCTGGTCCACACCTGCTGCCCTGAGTTACCCTCCTTCAACCCCAGTAAAAGAATTTTTGATGTAATGAGCTGCCCCTCTCACCCACCGCACATAAGGTATAGGCAATTAAGCAACATTTCATGTGCCCAAAACTTCCAAATGAATCATTCTTTTCTAGCATTTATAGTAAATCTGCTTAAATGGCCTGACTTTTCCACCAGCTGCCCTTTCCCTTTTTCACAAGTCCCTTTGTATGGAGCAGTAGCTTGAATAATGGTATTTGCAACCTTAAAGTTGGCATGAGAAAAGTCCCATTCTATTTAATAATTATTCCAAACATATTACACTGTTTCATGTATTGTGTCTCTCTATCTGATAGAAGAAACTGTGGATATATGAAAATAGCATAATAATCAGATCATGGAAAGGGGCCTGTTTAGGATAGTGAAGGTATGGCACAAGCAAGAAGGTTGCAGGTGACTAGCAGAAACAAGGGTTGAGGAATTAGTATGTCAGATGGAACATGTAGGAAAATTGGCTAATCTGGCTGTCCATGCCAGTTTCCTTGGGCATATTAATACTAAGGTTGCAACTAGAGAAAGGAGAAACATTTGTCCAGTTCACATTTTAATGTGAAAGTACATATTTCCACACCTTTGAGTAAATACATTCAGTTGTCCTTCAAAATTCACCCTACTTGGAATTTCACAATGAAGTTATCCAATTAAAAATGTATTATGTTAGGACAATTTATATTAGGCAAAATGTGTACAAAAATTGTGGTAAAAGAAATATACAAAAAATACATATAGATTTTTGTTCAAGTGTAAAAATAACTGCTCAGACATTGTAATGAACCAAACTTAAGGTTGGAAAAATGAAGAAGTGAAAGTTCATCCATCTCTTCCACCTGGGGTAACACCCTGAATATTATTACATGCTCCTAAAACCATGCCTTCTAAAACAAATCCCAGCTGCTAACGCCTGTCCCTTTATTTCCTTCCAATGCAACATATATTTGAATATGCTGTGAAAAATATAATTAAATGAGCATGAATTTACCTTGATGTAATCATTATTCAATATGAGCAAAACCTATTAATACTGAATTAGAAATAAATTTTGAAAGCAAGTTGACATCTCAGGTAGATAACTGCTAATGTTGTAATTTACTTAGAATGGAATTTCCAAAGCAAGTTTATATGCTATGCTATTTCTAAGATTTAACACTTCAATTGGAACAGTGTGGATAAGCTTGGTATTATTCCATAACAATAAGATTTAGGATTTCACCCTTGTTGCCATACTTGGAGATCTATGAGCATCCAGAGTGAGCAGGGGAAATGATGGAGGTGTTCCCCACCTCCTCACTGTTCCCACTCTGAAATTCAGACAGAAGAAGGCTGGAGCCCGATCAGCATACCTGGTATCCTGGCAGGCCCAGTATCGTCCCCTTCCCTCCTTGCCATTCTTCCCAGTCACTTTATCCTCTCTCTGGTGTTCGTTTTCCAGCCTTAGAGAAACATCTGGCACAGTTCTTTCTATATCAGCTCTGGGTGGGTGGAGTGGGAGCAAACCTGGGGTCCAAGACCCAAGGATATAGCTCTGTTTCCATCTCTGTGTCAGGGAATCCAAACTACCCTGTGACTCCCTAGATGCTGTCTCAAGGTTACAGTATTTTATTTATTTATTTATTAAAACATTTTTATGCCGCCCCATTCGCCGAAGCCTTGGGGCGGCTTACAACAATAAATTAAAATAACATTTTAACAGCCCGTCATCATGTGGATATGGATTCGAGGGCTCTTGTCAGGGCCAACTCACTGCGAAGGCATGCCTAGTTGAGGAATTGCAACTTCTCTGATGAGATGAAATTAAAATATACACCTTAAAATAATAATAATAATTTAATATACACACACACACACACACACACACACACACACAATATAAAATAAGCTGCCCTGGCCAGATAAAATTCAATAGTATTAACATTTAAAATGCTGCTTAAATAAAAAGGTCTTTGCCTGGCGCCGAAAAAGAAGTAACGACGGCGCCAGGCGGACCTCTCTGGGGAGCGCATTCCATAGATTGGGCGCCACCACAGAGAAAGCCCTCCTCCAAGTACCTACCCTCCTAATTTCCTTCATGGAGGGTTCCCGGAGAAGGGCCTCTCCTGCTGATCTCAAGGGGCGGTCGGGCATATATGGACTTAAGCGCTCCTTCAGGTAACCAGGACCCAAGCTGTTAAGGGCTTTATAGGTCATCACCAACACCTTGAATTGGGCCCGGTCTTCAATGGGGAGCCAGTGAAGCTGACGGAGAACTGGAGTCATGTGAACATAACGCCCAGTCCCCATCAGCAGCCTGGCAGCTCTATTTTGAACCAATTGAAGTATCCAGACCATCTTCAAGGGTAGCCCCACGTAGAGCACGTTACAGAAGTCAAGACGGGAAGTCACCAGCGCATGAGTCACTGTTGTGAGGCAGTCGTACCCCAGGTAGGGACGCAGCTGATGAATCAGCCGAAGCTGAAGGAAAGCGCTCATTGCCACTGCTGTCACCTGAGCTTCCAGTGAAAGCTCCAGGTCGAGGAGCACTCCCAAGCTGAGGACCTTGTCCCTAGGAGGGAGTGCAACCCCGTTCAGGACAAGATTCAATTCACCTTCTCCGAAGCCCGAACCGCCAACCAACAGGACCTCCGTCTTGTCTGGATTGAGCTTCAGTTTATTGGCCCTCATCCAGCCCATTACCTTGGCCAGGCACCGGTTCAGTAAAGCCACTGCCTCACCTGGATTGGTGGAAAACAAGAGGTAGAGCTGGGTATCATCAGCATACTGATGGTTCCACAGCCCACACCTCCTGATGACCTCTCCCAGCGGTTTCATGTAGATGTTGAACAGCAAAGGGGACAAAATGGACCCCTGCGGTACTCCATGGCATAGCTGCCATGGCGCAGAGCCATAGTCCCCCAGCACCACCTTCTGGGATCGGCTGTTGAGATAGGAGCGGAACCACTGCAAAGCAGTGCCTCCGACCCCCGATCCCACAAGCCTATCCAGAAGGATACCATGGTCGATGGTATCGAAAGCCGCTGAGAGGCCCAGGAGAACCAACAGGGACGCACTCCCCCTGTCCTTCTCCCTGCACAGGTCATCGTACAGGGCAACCAAGGCAGATTCAGTACCGTACCCGGGTCTGAAGCCGGACTGAAATGGGTCCAGATAATCAGTTTCATCCAAGAGTGCTTGGAGTTGTCCCGCCACCACCCGCTCTAACACCTTGCCCAGAAACGGGATGTTGGCCACTGGTCTATAATTAGTGGCCATCTCTGGATCCAGTGACGCCTTCTTCAGGACTGGTCGGACTACTGCCTCCTTTAAAGGGGCAGG
>NW_025335438.1:18736324-18758339 GCF_004798865.1 Varanus komodoensis
GTCTCGAAGGGACAGGAAGTCCCGTGAGATAGATGGAGGCTCGGTAAACCAAAGAGACCCCCTCTTCCCTCCCCTCCGGCCGTGAGCAGTGCTGGACCAGATACCCAGGCAGGCACAATTGGGAGAGGGCAACATCCCCCCCTCTCCCGCCCAGGTCTCCATTATGCAGGCCAGGTCGGCCCCCTCATCCACAATCAAGTCATGGATGAGGGCAGATTTGTTATTGACCGACCTGGCATTAAACAACAGCACCGTCAGGCCCGAGGGGCGACTGACAAGACTCCCTGGCACCCTCTGGCTGGGAGCAAAACCAGAAGTAGGGACAGGTGTCAGCCATCTGTCCCTCCTTCTTCTATGCGGACACGTTAAGCTGCCACCACTGTTATGTCCATTGCCCATCACCACACCAATGGCGGCGCCGGTGCGCTCCCCAGGAAATACAAGTGGCAACATGGCCAGGGATGACTCCATAAAACAATTTAAAACACTTTAAAATTACAAAAACATTTAAAATTCACCGCCCAGCAGGATGGCCTAACACAGCAAAAGTGAAAGCCCCCTGGCCAGCCCAGCCCCCTGCTCGGCCCCCCCAAACGGTGGCGACTGCCCTTTGGCCGATGCCCTTTGGCCACCGGCCTGAGGCCACCGGCCCCGGCCGCCGCCGGTACTTTCAAGGTGCCGGCCGCCCGCCCCCCCACCCCATCCGGGCACGCCTGCCACACGTGCAGGGGCGTGGCAGGGCAGTCAGGTAGCGGTGGAATCGGCAGCGCGGCACGGTCTTTCGGCGTGGGCGCGGTCTCTCACAGCGTTGTCTGCCGGGTGCGCAGTTGTTGTTCTCTCGCCGGCACTCCTCTCGGCGGCGCTTTCAAGCCGCCGCCCACCCGCCCCCCCGCCCCGTCCGGGCACGCCTGCCAGTATTCCTCTGAATGGGAGTTAATTTCATGGCTATGTGTAATGTGCAGATTCAAGGATAGCTATACCACTGAGTACTATCTTCTGGGTTAAATTGTGGAAGTGTGAAGCTGATATGAAGTTTTGTTTCTGGGTTTTCCATAGGAATCTAGTTGGTCTTTGTTGGAAACAGGATGCTATGCTACATGGAATTTGGACCAAATCCAGATAGTGGAATTTTGTTCTGATTAAATACTACTAAGGATTTTAACAGAATGCTTTCACTGACACATATCTCTAGTTAATGTAGGAACTTAGATAACTAATTTAATTCATCCTGTTCTAATGTGCATGTACTGTATTACTTTCATCCCAACTGAAGCAAAAGTCAGATTAGGTTCTGTAAGAACTTGTACCTTCTTCAAAACAACTGCACTTAGTTGTTGAAATAGAGCTGGTATTACAATAAGAACAAAAGATTCATCCCTGTGGCAAACTAATTTGTTGGATGTTCTTCCTCAATCACATTTCTGACTGTTTTGCTTTCTCTCCTGTTAGTCTCTAACCTCCCTGCATTCACCTCCTTTTTCTCTATTTTACGTAATGCCCCTGCTCTGCTGTGCTATTGCAATAACATATTTGTATGTGAGGAGGAGGGGGGTTTCTTTGGTCCTATCAGTGACTGTTCTGATCTCCCAGAAGGAAAGTTAGGAGCTTACAAAAATCCATGGGCAGTGATGGGGAGAGATACAACACATTGGTAGTGGATGAGAAGATCTTATTGTGATGCTCCTACTCCACTGAACTTGGAGGTTTACAGGCATCATATGTAGAGCAGGGGATGTGGCAGATATACTCTTCATCACCCTGTCCTCCTGGTCCACATTTTTCTAGACAGGCTTTTTATCAATCTAGCTGAACCATCTTAGAGGATAAGGGAAGGAGGCTGGAATGCCTTCAAGGTACCTCATATTCTGGCCACTTTAATCTCTTCCAACTGATTTGCCGTCTTTCACTCCTCCTCAAAGTCATATTCCTAATCTCATGAACAGCCAGGATGGTTCTTTTCATGCCAGCTGCAGTGAGACAGAAGAAGGGAGGCAAGACAGGTCTGACATGAAACGTGGTTTTTATTTTTAATTGCCAACACTTTCATTCTTGAATCTTCCTGCCTGTTAATATTTGCTTCACTAGATAATACAATGCACATGCCATATTCTTAAACCATCCTTAAGTAGAGCTGAAAAGAATTGATAAGATAGCTAAATCATGATGCACAATTGCAGAGACAGTATAAGCATAATGAACTAAAGTGTCACAAAAGGTTTTGGCAAGCAGAGATTTGAGGCAGCCCCCTATTAATTGCAAGGCAATCTGTGCAGCAATTGAAGTACAAGAAAGAGAGATGTAACTCATACTAATTGGCTTTGACAAATATAATTTTCTAACACCCAAACTAATCCCTGTGAGCCTTTCCAGGAGTAAAGATGCAAGGTTATACTGACCAAATGTTAAGTTTGCCAGCTTAATTGACAACTTAATTATTCTTACTTAAATTATTAACTCTGCTTCATTTGCGTGCACTCATACTGAGAGTTTTTTTTAAATGTACCTGTGCTATATCAGCACTGGATTAACTACTGCCCTAAGACCGCAGCTGTGGAAGTATCATCTAAGAATAAAGTGCCTTGCTTCTAGTGCTAGGCTCATATCACATTGCCTTGTGCTCTAATTACCCAGTGATTCATATTTCTTTTCCTTGATACCCCAGCATGTCGCCTTAACCTTATCTTAACTTGCAGTACCTGTAAGGTGGCCAAAGTAGAGAATACAGCCAGTTAATTTAATGTTCTTAGTCTGCATCTAAGAAGAATTTCCATATTCTATATGTTTAATTGTGCCCTTTTGAACCGTGGCAGCAGGTTGCTTTAAAGAGTCTGTTCCATTTAGCCTACATCATGTTTTTTCCCTCAAAGAAGAAATTTCTGAAGAGAAAATCCTTCTATTCTACAAATTACACACTGAAAAGAGTTAAAAGAGACCAAACTATAATAGATGGTGTTACTTATAAAAAACATGTGTTATTTTAAATTATTCACCCTTCTAAGCAAGTTGCAAATTGAATCAAACTTTTAGGAGATGCAATTAGTTTTTCTCATAGGATTTATTATCTTTGGTGAGCTTCTCATCCCTGGAAAGGTAGTTGTGGGAACAGCAGGTGATCTATGTTAAGGAAATATTTGGATACCTAATATGCCTATCAGCATTAAAATGAATGATTTAATTTTTTTCCCATGGAAGTAAGAAGTTTGTGTAACTCTAAACACAACTTTGTGTGGAAAAGAAGCCTTTTCAGCTCAGTACTTTTTAATTTAATTTTAATTTTGTTTTTGTTCTTCCCTTAGGAACAGGTTTTCTGGACTTTGTCTAATCATTAAGCATTGGACCGTGTTTAGCAGTCGACAAGGAGTTCACTATATAGCTGGCTGAGAAATTTCCCTGGAGGCATCACAGTTTTACAGAAGCAAGAAAGAAAAAAAAAAAAAAAACCTTGTCCTTGTAAAACAATTTCCAGTCCTCCTTGCAATATACAACTCTGGCATCTGATGAGTTTCTCTTTTGAAAGGCAGTTTATTTTAGAATAGTGCAGTTTATGAAGCAGTTTTTAGATGAACAATCTGCTTTTTATTGGTGCTCTGATTTGAAGGACAATGTACTTATTTGAGAAATTAATAGACATGATATTTGGAATTTTTTCCAAGTAATGATTTCCTGAAAGATAAATTAATTTGGAGTCAACTTCATTGAGCTGATTTGATCCTAACGTATATAAAACCTAAAACAACATTGTGTGGCTATTCTCATGGAATTGATTAACCCTGTATATCCACATTTTTGTGGAAGCAGAAATTTGTACAAATAGGATCTCCAAAAGGAACTTTGCCATGTGATTTTGATCATGTTGTGGGACTGGACCATGTGATGCCCAAAGGGCATCTCATGGAAACATTAATACTGACACAATATCAGTGATTGTGTTCAACCGATAATTTATTTTCACTCTGTAATACCTTTTCATATGCATCTACCCTACAAAATAAATCTTTTTCAAATATACATCTGAGCAGTTTCTATCCTTCATCTCTAAGGATCTCTAATAATTCATCTGGCAATCTGTATCCTTCATCTGTGCACTATATTGCTATGAAAATGAGTATTCTCCAGCTCTCTGCTGGGGCTGGTTTTGTCATACTTTATTGAAGGTCCAGATAAAGGCAAATATGGCAGCATCCTGAAACAGCAGTGATAACCAGTGAGAAGGTAGGAAGGCACCTCCTAGTTGGCCTGTTCTGGATTAACTTCTTGTCCTCCCTGAGTAAGGGATTAACCAGCTGTTCTTCAGGGGGCTGAGCAGGATTCTTTTAGGGCCCTGTAATTCAGTAGTTAGGTCATCTTTTTAGCACAATTTATTTAATTCATATTATCAGCCTTTTACTCTTATTTTTGGTCCCAGCTGGCAGACTGTGCAGGCACTCAGAAAGGTGCTTCCTATGTCAGTGGCATTCCATGTCCACTGTAGCTTTCATTCTGAGCTTTATAGGAGCTATCCATGATGGCCCATGGTGGTAAACCTATTTGGGAGGTGATGATCAGCATCAAGGATAGCTTCTGTAAAGTTCAGAATAAAAGCTGCAATGTGCAAAGGATCTTACCTTAACCTGGAGGGTAAGGGTTCTCTTTCTAATCTACCTTTCATCGCTAGCTGGCTCTAGGAGATATGGGGAGTTGGGAACAAGCCCTGGCTTCTTGAGGATTTAGTGAAAAGCTTGGAGGTTTCCCAGATGGACATGCCCCTTACCCTTCAGTTGGTAGGTTCCTGCATTTATGCAGTTTTTCCCATTTTGAAAGCTTGAAATGAATTTCCTAAGGTTTAGTTACTGGCAGTAAGAACTGAAAGGTAAATGATCCTGGTAATTAGCTACTTTGGTCTTTATTTCCATCCCCTCTGCCTCTACCTCCACTGAAATGACCCAACCCAATAGCTTACGCAGAATGGGCCTCTGACTTCAGCCCGAAAGAGCTTCTACATCTTGGCTTAGCCCATTAAACACTGCCCAGCGTGGGTGAATGAGAGTAGACAGCATTCCTTCAGCAAACCTTCATGGCAGGCAGTGATGAAAAACACAGATCAGGGCAGATGCTCCCAGCATAGTGAAACTCTCCTAGTAGTTTCTTCTCATTCACAGATGGCTTTCATTTTGCCTGATAAGTTGGTGTTCACTGCAGAGCCTGAGGAGGATCATCTAGTTGTAGTCCTCGGAGGTAAAGAGATCATGTCTTTAGTTTAGCTCAACCTTTCATGTGATGAACCCTGAACTTTGTATCCTTGTTTCTGTTCAAGAAATGCACCATTCTAAATGCCATTAGTTGAAAATGTAACCTTTTCTCCTTAACAAATGCATATTTTCTGGAACTAATGGAACACTTGACATCCTCTGTCAGCCCATTTCCATGTGACTTTTGGCTGGAGAATGGAACAGGGACAAACTTGGAGGCAGGGATGTATGATCTTTGTCTGTGTGGTGACAGTGATAATTAATCTGAATTGGTAATTTTGGACCTTTTGGCAGCTTCTGATACTGTGAATTGTGAGCTCCTCAGTGGGCACAGAACAACTGGCCTGTCAGTGTTTTGCTGTCCTTTGCCAGAAGGAGAACCCAGAAGGTCTTTCCAGAGGAGCAGAATATGCCTATTAAAGTTTTGTCCCACAGTGTTTCATAGGTTGATTCTTATTTTTCTTCCTCCAAGACATCAAGAAATGTTGGTGGACTTTTTCCCCCTCCTGTGTGAAATAACTGTGGGTGTTGAGTTTCCAAAAGCCATGTGAATGGAAAGATCAATCTCCCAGAAAAATGTCACTAGATACAGTCAGTTTATTAGTTCCGAGGGAGGAAATTGCAAAGGGTTTAGGAAATAAATTCAGTGAGCTGGATGAAATGGCTGTAACAAAGCAACTTCTTACCAAAGTGCCAATACTGAGATACTCCACAGAATGTCAAACACTACATTATAAATGACCTTTCAAAGAAGTAGTGGCTAATCACTTCTGCATATCAAGTTTTCACTGAATCTTTATCTGCTGGGGAAACTTTATCTTGTTAGGTGTGTTGGTGAGAAGAAACTATGGATAAAATGGTATCCAAATCCTCACAAATGCAATGCTTCAACACTGTACATAAACAATACTTCACCAAATTTATCACAGAAATTAATTATATCCATTAGACATAGAATTACAACCCAAGATTTTAGTTTTAGTTTCTTTTGATGTGATAGATTTTTGTATTTTATTTATTTTTGCCAGTTAATCTCTCCCCCAAAATATCTAGCAAATGCCTCTGTTTCCTACTTGAAAGAATAAAAAGGCAAACACCACTTGAGGGCTAATATTTTAGCCCATCCAGATCTCCCATCTGCTGTAATTGGATATGTTAAATTAGAATTGGGAATTTGGAATACTGTCCAAATCTGCATTTTGGTGTTCCATACCACTAGAGTTTTACTGAAATATAGATCTTGGGGAAAGAATACTGAGTTCCAATGAATAATAGGCCAAGATAACATCATAATTTGCTTTAAAGCTTGAAGAAAATATTATAATATTTTTTTATTTAAAAGCCTAGCAGCAGAGACTTCTGAGACAATTTATATGCTCTGGAAGTGGCACTTCCATTGAGTTTCATCCCTTTTCACTCCAGAGAAAATTACATACACATCCAAGTGCCCTGGACAGAAGGAATAATGTACACAGAGGAAATTGCCAATATGCAATATGCATATAATGACAGTAATGATTTTGAGAGCTTTCGATATGTGTTTGCCAAGGATCAAGGTCAGGACCAAATTTAAGCAGAAGCAGGTTAAAGAGGCTGGACAAATGAACAGTGGAATCCTATACACATGTGCTTGGAAGTAAGTCCCATGGCTTTCAGTGGGACTTACTTACATATAACTGTGTTTAGGACTGCAGTCAAAGAGTTGTAATATAGACAGATATCACAATAATTCTGTTTTGGTCAACCCATTCAGGTTTCTTGACCATTTTTTCTTGGAGTGTCCTGGCTTTCTACTGAAAATCTTCTTGTTATCAATTCCCCCTCTCTGCTAAATGAATATGTTCAATGGCCAGCTGTACTGGCTGTACTTCTTCAATTAGTTTAAGTGGTGGTAGACTTGTTTGAAGGTTTTGTTTTCTCTCAGAAGGTTAGGAAGCTTGGCAGGGAACTAGTTTGTTTGCTGAAGTCTTAACAAATTGGCTATTTGACCTTTGCGTGCTGGCAATATGGAATGATTTTTCTGGAATGTCAGCAGATATTTTGAGCTATTTCCATACTGGCAGGGAGGTGGGGAAATTTTGGAGGTAAGCTAGCTGGACAGAAGGAAGCATGGGCAATGCTCTTAGGTAAATACAGCTTTAAGGATGAATCAGAGAAACATTTCTTGGAACAGAATGTAATATTGAAGGAGAAGAATATAGTATTGAAACAAGCCTTTATTCAATATCCTTCACAATGAAGATAGATGTTCCTCTCT
Source organism: Varanus komodoensis (assembly GCF_004798865.1). Classification (NCBI taxonomy): domain Eukaryota; kingdom Metazoa; phylum Chordata; class Lepidosauria; order Squamata; family Varanidae; genus Varanus; species Varanus komodoensis. The sequence goes on from NW_025335438.1 coordinate 18,743,810, forward strand.
CTCTCTCTCTCTCTCTCTCTCTCTCTCTCTCTCTCTCTCTCTCTCTCTCACACACACACACACACACACACACACACACACACACACCATTTCACTAGAGATGTTAAAAAGAGAGGACAGTTATACATACGCTGTCATCCCCAAAATACACTGGATCTTGATGTGGGTTTTATACAAAAATGCATGGCAGTAGGTTAGCACTGTAACTGCCCCTGAAGTAACTCATTTGCTCTTATTGTGCTGAGTCCTTTAAAAAGTGAGGGTTCAGATTGCACAAACCACACACAGGCATGTAGACCTCTGTAAATTTTCTGGCCTTGTATCGAACCCAGGACTTGGGGACATAATCCCAGGTTTTCCTTCATGTGCTCACTTTTCTACTGCTCATTCATCTGCATAGCACTGTTCTTGTCTTTAAAACTTCCCTAAATGAAAAAAAGATACTTCGAAATTTGGGTCCAAACATTCCAAAAGGCAACAGCTCTCAGGATACAAGCAAAGTGTTCCCTCTTAAGAACTACCAAATCTCCACCTTTGTTCTGGAAGCAGGGCCTCTGGGGACCCTGGGAGATCACCTTATAAAAAAGAAGTCTAGAACAGGCACCAGAATTCCTTTCGATTGTGGCTATCAGCTGTAATGCATGAGGCACTACAGTCAATCCCTGGGAAATAGGCAGCCAGTGTGTGTGCAAGCAATAGATTTGGGTTTTCTATATATAACTCTGTGATCTGATGATTTCTTGTACAATGACTGGGTCACAGATTTCAAACAGCCCTTGTACAGAACCTTATTTTCTTTTCATTCTGCAGGCACAATGCCAGGATATTTGAACCAATGGGAACTACACCTACTGCCACAGTTTTTCCAGAGCTAACTACCCAGGGATTAGGGGCATAGGTGTTTAGCTTCACCAGGACAATCAAATCAACAAGAAATGGGCAAATCAGTCACATTTCCTTTCTCCCATATTGTTTAAATGTCACATTCTTTCCATCTCATATAAGAAGGAATGACTGAATTTTTATACATTCCGCTACAACAACAACAAAAAGCCTTCTCATCCAAGTGCAATGGGCAGAGTGGCTTTTAATAGCTACAACTTTCCAAGCATGCCATACAGCTGCCTGTCATATAACTGTTAAAGTTGAGGCGCTTGTCAGAAAAAAAACCAACCTAATTTAATACCATCCACATGGCTGATTACACAGGGTTTCACATCTAGATTTTTAAGAGCTTAATACACCTTACCCTGGGCCTAGATGGATGAATTCATTTGTTTTGGCTTCTCCAAAAAGCATCTTGCTTTTTTTCTATCCTGTTTCTGAAGACATTTGTAAATTCTGTTAAGTTCTTATTAAAATGAACTGAACATATTTTTATACAGCCATAGAAAAGATTAGAGAATTTTTCAAAAATGTACCAAGATAAAAATAAACATGCACACCTACTAAATAAAGATACTCACATGACACCTGACTGATTCTAGAACAAATTGTTCACAAAACTGTCTGTGGGAGAATGTGAAATTTGTAAACTGATGGAAAGTTTGGCCAACTCCAGTAGGTGCATTGGACTCCTCTTCTATAGAGGACCACTGGACCATAAAAAATCACAGGGTAGGATGACAACTAAATGGTGAAACTAAGAAAGGAGTAGATAGTAATCAAGTTCAGAATGTGCTCCAAAAGTAGCAGCTCATTCAGTCTGATGAATGCTGCTTGTGCAAATGCATCAGTGAAGTATCTATTTGAAACACTTCACAATTTAATTCTGCACGGATTAAACTTGGTGGGGAAAAGATACTCACCTCACAATAAATGAGAGTATTGGGAGTAGCTCAGGCTTGGTAATTTGCAGGCTCCATCAATATCCTTAGGTTACAGGGTTTTTGTCTCAGTTCTCTCTTTCTCTCCTTTTCCACTGCAATTTTGTTTGAGGTATTTTTCTAAGTGGGTTCACAATGCACTCTTGACAGAAATGGAGGAGCCTCTTCTCCTAATGATAGCCTATATTTATGTTTTACTGCATCTGAAGATTACACCCCTTCTCTGGCAACAAGCCTTGCAGAATGTCATTAAGGACACAAAGGCATTGGAGAGTTTGCAACTGTGCTAATGACAAAGCAGTTATTCAGACTTGTGTCTGGAGCCATCACCCTGTGTTCATGCCACTTCTGTTCTTAAACATTATATTTGCTATTGGGCCAGTTGCTTTTTTAAACTTCTCCATCTTTTATTTCTTTGCACAAAGGAAATAAAATGCAATCCATCTAATCAATGCAAAAATAAAGATTTGTTTTAATGAGGTTGTATTTAAAATACACCTTCTTTGTCATTTTTAACATGAGACACAGGCAATAAGCTAGAATTAATGTATAGGTACTTAATGATACATTTTTAAAATAATTTTATTTTGAAGCAATGAACACAATCCAAGTAGATTTCATCTGTAGAAAGGGGACCAGTGTGATTTTCCACCTTTCTTCCTTTTCCACTTGTTCCCTTTATACTTTCCAATTTACTAAGGAGCTTGGGGAAACTTTCTAGAACAGACTGGGAAGAATAGCAAGGGAAGGAGAGTTTGCTGAAAAACTCACCTCTCCATTCTTCTGGTGGAAGCCTTCCAATGGAAGGAAACTTGTTGGATTTGCCCAATGGTTGATTTTATTCTTATTTAAAGCACCAGAGTCCAAGCAGAACAAATGTGTGAGACAGATGCCTTGTATTGGCATTCTGGAAATGAATTATTATGTTCACACAGAGAAATCATTAGTTAGAACCTTGAACCTATATAGTGCAATAGCACATTACACAATGTTCTGCTTTATCAGTTAAAATTCCATTCCTTTGATGCTTTTGTACTATATATTAATTTGCCATTTGAAGTAGTAGGTGGGAGCCAGATCTGTACAATTATGGAAGTTTGTCATCTTGTAGTAACTTGAACAGAAAGAAACTGAATTATGTCCAAACAGCTTGTAAAATCAGCCTCTTCCCTGCTGCTGGTTTCCCTCTCACAGTAAGGCAGTTTACACAATCAGAATAAGCTGCTATGGCTTACCTAAATCATAGCACATGGTGGGCAAAATTTCTAAAACCAATGGGCTGCTGCAGTGTTATTGGAGGGTTGTCTCCTTCCCGCAACAAGTCATGTTGCCCAGGTTCAGACAACACAACAAGCAGTGCCTGAACAAAAATTGTGGAAAGTGTGCTGCCCATATGAATTGTGGTTTAAATGAACTACCATATAAGCTTATTTGATTGTACAAACCGAGTCCGTGTCTTTTCAATGGGATACATTTCGCTCTGAAATTTAAACCTGGGTAATTAATAAGCTCACAGCCAATGATTTTCCCTTGTGACCCTGACTCCTTCCAAAGATGGGAATACGGACAATGGGATCTTGTAAGCATTATTTAGGCCTGGATGCTCCTGAGAAGGAAGAAGAAATTGGACCAGTAGGTCCCTAGGTCCTACTTGAGGTTATGCTAAAAGACAAATGGGCCTTGTCCTTAAGGACATCTTTGGAGCATAATAGAGTTGGAGCCGATTGGAGGATGGAAATAGTTTGTTTTCATCTGAACTCAGTCCTGAGCATAACTGGGAGAGGGGAAATACGAACTGAACACATTTTCTGCCCATTCCTAGCTATAAATGGTAAAGAAATAGGGAAGTGGAGGCAGAGAAGAACAATCCCTCTCCTCAACCCTAGAGACTGGAGAGGGACAATGAAATCTCTTGCCATGTCTGAAGATGACCTTATGATGGACTGAATGTAAAGAGTTTTATATACACACATGCACAAATCTGTTTTTGTTGTTGTTATTAGAACATTTCTATGCCACCCCTTGCCGAAGCCTCGGGGCAGCTTACAACACAATAAAATACAATACAATATAAAAATAACAATATAAAATTAAAATTAATAATATAAAATAAATAAAAAAATATAAGCGATATAAAAGAAGTTATAAAAGAAAAGTTATAAAAGAAAAGAAAAGAAGTCACCCTGGCCAGATAAATAAGTAAATATTGTTAACAATCAAAATGACGTTTAAATAAAAAGGTCTTCGCCTGGCGCCGAAAAACAAATAACGACGGCGCCAGGTGGACCTCTCTGGGGAGCACATTCCATAGATTGGGCGCCACTGCAGAGAAAGCCCTCCTCCAAGTACCTACCCTCCTAATTTCTTTCACGGAGGGTTCCCGGAGAAGGGCCTCTCCCGCAGATCTCAAGGGGCGGGTGGGCATATATGGATGTAAGCGCTCCTTCAGGTTATGGAGAGGAGACTTGAGAGTCACTGTGGTGTAGTGGTTAAGAGTATGGGACTGGGATTCAGGAAATCTGGGTTCTAGTCTTCATTCAGCCATAGAGCTAACTAGGTGGCTGGGGCCAATCACACACTTTCAGTGCAACCTATCTCCGAGGGCTATTGCTGTGAAGATCAGATTGAGAGGATCTGCCTTGAGTTCCCTGAAAGGGAAAAAAGGCAGGACATAAATATAATACATTTTTTAAATTGTAGCAGTTTGGAAAAGGGCACATTCTATCAATGTGTGAGTCCCACCTGAGTGCAAGCCTGATAGGTTTGAGAGGAAAAGAGATTATGGAGAACTATTTGAGGACAACTACAATGATTATTTGAGCATATCATACAGTTCCTAATAAAGATTGTTCTAGCAGCAGTCTCTGCAATTGTGACAGCATACCTTGACTTATCACCAACATCTGAATCATTGCTGGGTAACTGCATGTGAGGAAGGCCTGTTTATGGGACCCATTCCCCACAGGCATGCATCCATCAGGCAGTGAAACATTTTCTCTGTATGAACAAGCCCTAGCAGACCTGAATCTGCTCTACTAAATGCTGCTAGTCTATTTCTAGTTAATTTTACTATTTGTTATGGGCAGCAATTTCTTCTCATTCTATCATGCACTGCTGCTGGGCTGGCACAATCCACAGGCTGCAAATGATGAGAGGTGGCAAATGGTGACAACTTATTGTAGGACTGAACTGTGTGTACCAAGTCTTAGGATGGCCATGTGAACACTTTTACAGAGTACACTGCTTTATTTAAAGGGCTTTCAGGGAGTCTCCTGTCCCAGGAGGGCTGTCTTGTCTAACTCTGGTTTAAGAACCATAAGTTGTGAAAGCAGGGACCTTGAACTTACCCATCAATAGTTAGGGCATCTGGGCAACAGAATGATCAAACAGACACAGAGGTTACATGTCACAGTCTTAATCTCTGTGAAATTGCATTTCATTTACGTTATTTATACATTTCCACTTATACATGTGAATTAGAATTTGAAAATTTAATGCAAATCCATGTCCAGCCCCCTACTTTTTTGTATTTCCTTCTGAACTAGCAACCAAAACTATTTTTTTGTCCTGAGGTGCATGATTCAGTGATCTGTTCTGGGACAGCCCTGCCCTGAAATTAGCTTAATCCATTTCCTAATGATCTTCTCCATCTTCCCTTTATGATGCTTCACTGCATCCATGTTTTTCATCTGGGAAAGAAGTGTTAATGCAAATATGCCTAGAGATTCTAATGAGTGTGTGTGTATGTGTGAGAGAGAGAGCGAGCGAGCGAGCGTATGTAAAAGACCCAGGTCACCTTCACCACAGAAATTACTATGCTGTCATGTGGAAAGAGTATGTTAACAGCTCCCCCATAGTTTCTACCACTGGCTGTGGTCTCAATCATTTGGCAATGATTGTTGCCTCTGGAACTAAAAGCACACATTTGACTCTTCTATACCCTGTTCCTCTGAAAGATGCTAAACTCAGTTTTTTAAAGGCCTGATGGATCTTCCTGTGGTTTATCTCACTCAGCTGACTCTGCTGGCACAGAATTGTAGGTAATTTATGACACTACTGATTGTGAGCAAGAGACGATGTCAACACAGTAAAATTCAATAAGACTTTGTTAACAGGAAAGAAGACTGGGAAAATATTGACTGAGTGTAATATGCTCTGCTTTGGACACATTTAGCATGGAAATCAACATTTTTCCAGGTGAGTTCACTGTAGAAATTAGAATGCAAATACTTTGCAGCACTGTGTGACAAGCATAGCAATTGTGTTTTAGATGCTTCACACACACTGTATTGTTCAAAGGTCATACAGAGAGAAAGAGAGATTGAGAAAGAGAGGTTATTTTAAATGTCTTTATATATTTTAATATTCTTAAATAAGAATGTGAAGTTTGTTTAATAGACTAAATAAGAGAGCCATTTAAGGAAAACAGAAATCTTACATATAGATTCATCTAAGAAATTGACAGTGTGGTCTTGTGTACAGTCAATCAGAAGCAAGTCTTGTTATATTCAATGGAGTCTCCCCTTAGGTAAATGTTCATAAGTTTGAAGTGTAAAATTTAAGTAACATAAGAAAAGTTCTTAGGATGTGATGTGAACAAATGTCCCAAGAAATCCCAAGTGTCTCATATGCCTTTCCTTTCATCTAAGGGTTCAACAGATACCATTATGAGTATGTTTGTCTGGTTACTTTGAATGTTGCTTTAACTGTGATTTGGGCTAAAGTAACTCTTGCCATTGGAGAATTATTGGTAGCACAAGATATTATAAAGTTCTTTTCATTTGATGCATGAAGTTTTATAATGCAAAAACACACACATAGGCAAAGAGCGGGGAAATGGGCCTAACAGCATGGAAATACAATAAGTTCTGTCTGTCACAATTCTGCATAAACTTAAAAGACTATGGATCCCTGACTGTAGTTCTTATGGAAGTATCACCGCCTTCAAAGGACAAATAATTGTTGGTGAGGACAAAATGGCCAGTGTACTCTGGGGCAATTAGGATCAATATTCATAATGGCTTCTAGTCCTGCTGTGTGTTCTGTTGTGGTGTCTGGAGTCCCAATATCCAGAATTATCTAGCTTGTCAAAAGATTGGTTGTGTCTGGGACACTGTCAAATGATAACAGCTTTATGTCAGTAGTGTGTTCATGATGGCACAGAGCCTGACAATGAAATCTACACAGTCAATCACTCCTGCTGTGATGGCTCCAATGGCTGAAGTTATGGGCACAAGGGGTACTTGGTGTGAATATTTTATGAAAGAAAGACTCCTTGGTTCTTTGCATTTCTGAGATTTATTCATATACTGTATATATGTAGCAAATTCCTTAGCAAGTAATTTCTTCAAGCATTCCTCAGTGGCTGAGAATTCATTTATTGGTAAGGAGAACTCATTTCTATGGGTGGTGTAATAGCAGGCAGATCAGTTGGGTGGGCCCAGAGGGAGGGAAGGTGTGAGAGATTTGGCAGTGGGCGTTTGGCAGTTTTGAAATGAAAAGTGAAGGCAAGGGAGAGCCCAGAATTTCAGGTTGGATTTGAGGGAGCAGGCCTGGGACTGAGGTGTGTATATTTCTATTTGTAGAATCAAAATTTGCTAGAGGCTTACTTGAATACAGCATTCAATTAGTAGTAATATTGTGGCCATTCTGGGCTGAACTTTAAAGAAGCTGCTGCTGCTGCTGCTGCTGCTGCTGCTGCTGCTGCTGCTGCTGCGTGCAATCAAGTAATCTTTGACTTATAGAACCCCCATGAATGAAAGTGTTCCAAAATTTCCTGTCCATAACATCCTTGAGTACCTGTTCTAAATTCAAGGTGGTGGCTTCCTTTGTGAAATCAATCCATCTTTTATTTAGTCTTCCTTTTGTTCTTCTGCCTTTGACTTTCCCTAGCATGATTGTCTTCTCCAGGGAGCTTTGCCTTCTCATGATCTGTCCAAATTATGACAGTCTCACCTTTGTCATTTTTGCTTCTAAGGAAAGCTCTGGCTTGATTTGATCTTCTGCAGCACTATGTTTTGAATGAATCCAATTTTTCCTGCCAGCTTTCCTCACTGTCTAACTTTCACACCAGTACATATTGATTGGGAACATTATGGTGTAAATGATACTGGTCTTGGTGTCTGGTGAAATACCAATTTCTAGTTCCTTCATTAATGCCCTCCAAAGTTTCAGTCTACTTGGCTATAATCCCCCTTTGAATTGATGACTGAAGCAAGGTATAAAACGAGCTGCCTTCCTTCCAAGTTCAATTCAGTACCATAGACAGCTCCCTTACAATTGGAATCACACTAGACGTTGATTAACTCCGGATGGATTTGGGAACAGAAAACTAAAGGGGAGGGAATATAATATAGCAACTTTGATGGGTGATACTTATGAAGATCTTAGTGCCCTGTTATTTTTCTCTTGTACCTGGGTTTGATTGCATGAGGAAGGGCATTTACTATCTGAACACTAGAAAGAAAAGGAATTATGTGTGGGATTTGTATGTAGCTGTGGCAGTTTTGCTGCTTCAGCCAACTTGATATCAACTCTACATGCTGATTTGTTCTGTGTGTTTTAGATGCAGTCCTATGCATGTTTAGACAAAGGAAAGAAGTTCCATGCCTCCCAGCATTCTTTTGCCAGGAATTCTAGGAACTGTAGGGTTTATTTCTCTTTTGAACATGACTGGAACTGTACCCTTAAAGTATTGGATCTGATTCTAAAAACCTTAGAAGCATGAGGTCAAGCCATATGGGTCTCTGACAACTACAAATGTGTAGTTATTCAATGTTCTAGCACAACACATTGATCATACCTCAACATAGAACTACAACTCCTATGAAACAGACCATGCCTAAAGGTCTGAATGAGTAATAAAACTGTGAAAAGCATCAATGTTTACCATGATGTTAACTCCTCTACTGGCCAGCAGAATGATTAATGGAAAAGGGAAGCCAAAATAATAGAAACAAAGATCAAGATGAAAAGATGAAAAGTGGCAGATAAATAAATTGCATGAGATCCAGTCAAGCAGAGTTTGAAACCTTTAGGGGTGAAAAAAGCTTTTACAAATAAATTGTGAAATACTAGTAGGAATGCAAAATTAATATGGAAGGATAAAAAAATCTTCTGAGGCAGAAAGTTGTGACTTTAAGCGGATGTGGAGATCCCACATAAAAGCCTTGGGGTGGCAGGACTATTTGTAAGGCATTTAAAATTTGTAATTGTATATTAACAAGATTTTGATTTGAAAAAAACCCTAAAATATCTAAATATTTGGATATCTAAATATCTAAAAAGATTTCCTTTAAGATTTAATTTATAAATTTAAAATTGTTTTATATCTAGCTTTCCTAGTTCTGTTCTTATTTAGCTGTCATTTTCATCACTGCTGGTCTGCAATATTGACACATATTTTGGTGCACTCCCACTGCAGCAAAAGTAGCCAGTGTGGTGCCTGGGAACACCACTGTGTCCCCAGGTGCCTTCTTTGGTGCCCACTCAGACATTTACAGCACGATCCTATGGCCACTAGACCCTGTCATCCCCCTTACTTTGGCATTACCCAGGAAACCAGGATGCCCACATTTATGAAGTCAGGCTTTGCCAAAAGACTTAAGAACACTCTGAATCAAATACATAAAGAAAGACATCATTGTGATCCAGTAGCTTAGCTTATACCGCTGGTGTTTTGACAGAGATATAAATGTCCTCAAAGTACACTAAGCTGATATTATCTGTAGACCCATTTCTGTTACAGAAGATATATACATCTGAAAATACTGGAAATTATCAGGCAGAAGGGGTCACAACAAAGTAACAGTAGGATGGAACTCCAAAAGAAAAAGAAGCGGGAGAGAAAATTTATATTTGCACTTCAAGCAGGCAGAGACAAATGGATGATCAAAGGCAAGAAAGAGTCAGTTCCATTCATTTCAATAAGTTGTCTGGCTGATAAGAGAGGTTACTGAGTAGCAATTCCCTTAGGTCAGCTATTTAAGACTTGGGCTCCTCTCCTCTTCATGTTTGTGTTGTGCTATGCAGAATTCATTAAAAAACAGAGGATAGAGACAGTGAGTTTTGCTACAAGCAAAACATGCTGGATCCATCAGAACACTGCTTTCTGCATGATGGGATTTTGCCTGGCCTGGGGGTGGGGGTGGGGGGAGGCAATCTGCAGCATATGAATGTTCACCTAACAGTAGTCCATGGCCACCAAAATGCAATATAGAATGATATGAATAAAATTTGACTTCTCATAATTATTGAGGAAATGTGCATCATGCTTAGTGGTGTTACACTTTGCCATTTGGATGTCCTATTTTTGAATGCTATGTTGCAATCTCTTCCATAGAATTTTAAGATAAGTTTCCTTTTGTTCACTCCAAGAGGCTTCTCTTAGACAGACACATGGAACAAGGGAACTTGTTCCATGTGTTCCAAATGGGCTAGTAGTTGCCTTTTTAGTTCTAAATGGGCTAGTAGTTGCCTTTTTTCTTTTTGCCTATATTGTTTGAGTTGGCATTGGACAATAGGTTTCTGTATGTCAAGGCTCCATAAGTGAGCACTCTTGTACTCAGATGCTTGCATCATTATGACATGGGGATACATGGCAGATTGATTAATAAAACAAAATTCTAGAGAATAGAGAACAAGAAAGTTTAGCTAGAGCAGGGATGGACAGTGTGGTACCTGTGTGCTTCAGTACAACTCTGGGCACTTTTCTTGGTACCCACTAAGATGCCATATCCTTCCCACTTTTTTTTAATAGCATATGCTAGCAGTTAGAGGTTCTATGAAACAGGCTTAGTTTGATGCTAAAAAGTGGGTTCAAAGTCGGCAGTGGCTCAGAACCCCACCTCTGCCTTGCATTCAGCCTTTTGGAAATGTTATTTGCCCTTTGCTCTACTTTCCTTCACAGCCGTACCTCCCATCCAGGACAATATTATCCATTGCTAAATGTGTCCATGACCTAAAACTATTATCTGCTTCTGATCTGGAAGAACCAAGAGCTAGATAGCAGGACTTAGTACAACAAAGGCCCAGTCACCAACTGACGTAAGGCGCAATGGTGAGCTCCCCAAGCAATGGTTGCTGTGTGGTAGACTTTACAATGATAGATCTGGTTTTGCAGCATTATAATGATAGCTTGGTCCAATTAGTCCTTGAACCCTTGAATTATTTCCCAGATCACATGTGATTACAAAGTTGGAGATTTACAGTATACTCTTGAGGTCAAAACTTGAAACGTCTAAATTGCAAAATCTCTAACATAAGCAGAGATTATAGTTAGTTTCTTTCACCTTACTGCCTGAAGGTCAAAAACAAACACTGCCAACCCAGTAATCATAGCACATCCTACAATTCCCAAGGCAGATGCATTAATGTGTCATATAATGCTATCTAATCTCATAAAATTGATGCATTTTGCCTCTGCTGAGAACACTGGAAAATGGCTTTCATTTTTCCTAGTGTTAATCAGTGCAGTAAACATTTCACTCATTCTTTAAAATAAACTCTCTGTATGAACTTTTTGTTAAGATCATGTATTTTAAACTTCCCTTTTGAAGTTCCTTTATATCATGGATGGGCAAACTTTTTTGGCCCTGAGAAGTGCACAGTGCTGGGTGGTGGGTAACACACACACATTTACTCCTTCCATATATTTTGTCTTTCAGAGAATAAGATCATGGAGGGATTTAAAGTTTCTCTCTCCTCCTTCCAAGATCCAGTAATCTTGATCCAGATTGCTGTTTCTCTACTGATATTAGCGGAAGGGAATGTACTTGGATTACTTAGAAGGCATTTATCCTGTTAAGTAAAAATGTGTCTCCCCCAGTGAGACTGCTTCATTTTACCATAGATCTGTATCTACAATAATCATCTGGATGGGTAAGATAGTGCCATTGGCCCCACCACCCAAGCCTCACAAATCAACCAGTTTTTCCGTACACAGCACACGTGTGTACATCTTCCACATGCATTGGCTGTCTCCACACGATCCATATCCTGCATTTACACCACCACATGTCCAGATTGTATAAGTAGTAAGAAGCAAATGTTTCATTGCATGCATTGTTTAAAGATGATTGGCTTCAGTTCATGGACTGCAAAGTCAGGGGTTCAGCTAAGCAACTAATTTCAGCGTCATTGCAAAACTTTTATTTCCTAATAGCATGGTTGGAATTGCTGAAAATGCTTCAGGAAACTAATCTGAAACAATTCAATGCAGCCGCCCATACATGTGTATATGTATGAATACAGAAGTAATTTGTTGCCAGTCAAATATCTGCTCTTTAATTGTCATTAATAGTGCTGCCAGGGCCAGCTCTACTATTAGGCAGAGAGAGGCAGTCACCTCAAGTGGCATTTCCTAGGAGGCAGCAGCAGGCCTGCTAAATTTCAGGTGACAGAGGCGGATGAGGTGAGTGGATGGAGCTGTCATATTGCCAATCTTCAAGAAAAACTGAAGTTGTCATCCAGTGGATTTTTGTACACAAAATGGGCTCTAACTTTTTATTCACATCAAACAGCAAAACGTCTGGGGCAGGTCCTGACTGCTGTACTTGCGATATTCCAAAACTAATCTTTCATAGACTATGCTATACTGTAAGAAAGGCACAAAAGTTATTCAGGTCCAGTTCACAATGGGAAAATGAGGTCATTCTCATCAGCTTCCCAGAAACCTACCAGATTGAGTCTTTAGTGTGGACCACACTTCAGGAACTTTACAGCACATTGCTCTAGATGAGTGACATCTCTCTCTATAATATGCAAAAGTTTTTGGAATGGTAGCAAATGATTTTCACACATGGATCTTAATTCATCTGGACATCTTTCATGTAGGTTAGATCACTTAAATCAATCAGATAAAGGGAAGGATGAATTCTGCAAAGAAACACTATTGAGGATTCAGTAGAAACAAAGACCTTGAAAACATTGTGAAAGCAGTTCTTCCAAAGTCATTCACTTTGTGAGTTTATACTGTGAATAAAGTTTCATCACACAGTGCAGTTTGCACTACATTCAGTTATCATGCACAGCTGGGTTTTGTTGGATTTCCAAACAGAGAGTTTCTCCAGAATACCTCTCACATCATGTTTTAAACAGAAGGATGTGTTCACCCTCATCATTCTTATGTTAGAATATCTGATTTTATAATGATGAAGAGAATTGGGGAATTCCTTAACTTTTAGTATAGGCTGTACTTCCATTATATTAAGACGTGGGTCTTTTGTTTTGATTATTCTATGAATCCTTTATGCTACATCTGTAAGCCTTATTGGTTTGTCTGTCTTTCACCTGCATGACACAGCTGGCTCACCTTAGCTTACTTAAGCTATGATGACAGATGTATATGCCAGCCATTGTGGCTGCAATTTTGAGTACCCAACACCCAAATGAGAAAATTGGAGGTTGTGTCATATCATGCAAACCCACTCATCATGGGTTGTTTGAAGGCTTAAAAAGCCTGTCTGTGTTGCCTTAACTGGCCTTATAGCAGAAAAATACCTGCTATTCCAGTATCCTATTACTTTAGCCATGCTTGTGCATGCTTCCTAGCATGTCCTATTACGCAGGAATCAATTGTTCTTTATGAATTTTATAGTAAAGTGTGCTACACAGTATATTTCACAAATTATTCAAGTGTGGGTACAAATATTCAGAATCTCCCCACCTCTCTTATTGATCGGGCACGCTCCTGAGGTATTGGGCTACTACACATGCTTACTAGGGATGATGCAAATAGTGGTCGTTATGTCTGGAGGGCACCAAGTGGTGGGAGGCTGAATTAGCGTTTTGCCAAGATAGAGAAGGGAGGACTGCATTGCAGTTTGCTTCTGTTAGTGAGGCAGTTTGCAGGCCATCTCTAAGGGGACAATTGGTTATGTAATATAGAGCATTGTTTTCCCCTGTCCTCTCTTTCCAAAGTGCTTTTGAATTGATGAGCGTGAGGAAACAGAGGGAGCCCTATCATTAAGCTGAGTGAGACAGCTGCCTCAAGAAGCAGATTCTGGGTGCCTTGAAAGGGAAGTAGATGCTTAGCTATTTATTACATTATGCTCCTGTTTTAATAGCAGGAGGTGAGAGAGGCGCTTCTGAGATTTTCTGTCTCAGGTGCCAAAACAACTTGATCAGTCTATCATGCTATGCGAGACATGTTCACTCAGCAAACCCGCAGGGCTTGGTCCTGTAAGGAAGTAATGCTGTTCATTATTTCCTTTAAAATGGCACTTATACAATATTTATTATTTTAATTATTTTATAATATTACTAATGGCAATAATATTTCGCCATCAATGTGCCAAGAAGTCAATTCTTTGCCCCAGATAGCTTTCAACTGAACCAGGTCTGGATAGACAGCCAGGTAGTAATGGAAGAATATTTAGTAATTTCAATTATGCTATGAGAAGTAGGGACTGTGGGAAATTTGCATTTTAGAAACATAGAAACAGCGAGTCAGAAGGAGTCTCCCGGGCCATATAGTCTGACCTCCGGCACCAGCCGGCTCCGCTCACGACATGCCCACCATGTGGACGTCCAGACTATCCTTGAACACCCGCACCAATGGGGCCTCAACAACCTCTCATGGAAGCCCATTCCACACCCTCGGGGTCCTGACTGTCAGGAAGTGCTTCCTGGCATCCAAATGGAACCTTGGCTCCCTGAGCTTTGCTCCATTGGAGCATGTCCTGCAGAGGAAGGCAGGACATGCT
>NW_025335438.1:18758439-18764464 GCF_004798865.1 Varanus komodoensis
CTGTAATTTCAATGGCTCTGTCTGTGGTTTGTCTGAGACATTCACCATGTTAATGAGTGCCTGGATATCACTGAAGGAGGAACACTGAGAGAAAGCTCAGTCTCCCAACTGGCTCTTTATTTATGCTTGGGGAAGAACAGAATACATTCAGGATTAGGTCTATCTGATGTTAGAATAAGGTAACTTCCCCCAACATTACTGCATTAATGAAACATTACTGCATTAATTTGATACCATCTTAGTTAATCAATTTCTCAGTAATATGTCAACTGGAGGAATTATCATGTCCGAATCAGAACATTTGGTTGCTAGGGCTAGGAATGTGTGAGGACTCCACATAGGGGGTGGGAAATCCACCATATTCATATATTTCAGCTCCCTAGACTCCAGCCCACTTTTTCACAGCCACAAGTCTGACTTGGTACCAAGCATGCCAAGCATTTCTAGGTACTGCCAGAAGTGGAGCCCTGTACAAATGCTGTGTAAGTTGCATCCCTTTTCTGTACATGTGACTTGCAGCTTTGTTTGTGCTGCACATACCATTGAATAAGGTTGCCAATTGCACAACTGAACTTGTGTGAATATTTGCAAACTTCCTTTCAATTTGACTCACTTCCTAAAGAAGGGGCGAGCACAAGAAGCAGTCTGACAGGCAGAAGAGGGCTGGATTCCAGAAGGCTCATGAAAATTCTAGTTGGGTCTATATATTGTCAACTGACCACAAACAGCGAAGTAGAAAGAATTTTAGTCAAATTATCTCTAATTAAAAATTAAGGTTAGAAAAATTGATGACTAACAGATATACATTATTCAAAGTAAGGTCTGTGTTATAATCTCTTTTGCAGTTCAGCCAATACATATCTGGAATCCCCAATACTTTCATGAAAAGCATCAAAGAAACTATAGGCAGTACCCCAGTGCAATACTGCCATTAACATAAAGTATGTTGCACTAGTGCATAAGACCTCTAGAGCAATGCCAATAGCATCTGCTGGCAGAAGAGATTTCCTTGCCATGAAAGGAAATATTTCCTTTTCATCAAATAAAGTTATATGCTACCAAGCAATGATGTACAGTTGTCTGCAAAATACTAAATTCATATATTGAAATGCATATTGTCTGAAGAAGGTTTCCTGGACTTTTTGTTTTACTCTCAGATCAAACACAGAAATCTCAATAAATCATTATCTCAACTAAGTATGTCAAAGATTTTGTTTCATGTTGCATTTTTCTTTGGTGGGGGGGGGGAGCAAGAGCTGTAGAGTACTATAAATACAATCTGCAAATCCCTCTGTATAATACCTGATTGCCACCTGGAGATTGCTGCCTCAGAGAGAAGTAGTAATAGCTTTGATCAAAGCTGCCAGGGCATGAGTATTGTTTTCTCTAAGCCCATAATGATGATTTTTGTATTATATTTCATTTCTGGACTTAAAGCTGCATATGGATTCAGGCAGGCCTGTCAGCCTTTAATAGGTTGGCTTATAGAAAGGGAAGGAGAAAACTCACATTCAAGAAGAGAGCAGACATTTACCATCCTTGGTAGTTTAACTCAGTCCCTATCCTAGACACAGATATGCAGGAACCAAGTGAAAGACCAGCCTTATGAACTAACAGAGATCATGATATTCAAAACTAATTTGGAGGTATGCTTAGAAAACAGATGTTGGCACAGAACCAGTCTGGGCTGGAAGAATGAGCAGTGCAAACAAAGGGAGAGAAGAGCATATGCATTGCATATGAATAGATTTAAGCAGAAGTACATTGAATGCGTGCCCTGAAAACTTGGTGGCCAGTGCCACATTTTCAAATAGGCTAAAACAAGTCTTAGGCATGCAGGGAATTTTTGTTTTTACCCTTCCCAGTGGTTCTATTTATAAGTAGTATTTTCCCAGGCTGCTGCTGCTTCAGTAGAATGTCTTACTTTTGCATGGTTTTCATGTCACCACTACCCAGAGCTTATTTGTTTAAGTGCTGGAAATTTTGAATGACAGGGTGAGTGGGAACACTGGCTCCTGCTTGCCCACTGCCACTAACCAAGACAATCCAGTGGACTCCATCTCTGAGTAGTTTACTGTGATCTTTGAGCCCAAAACTATGAAACAACTTAGACTTGTCACCCAAGGTTTGTTCTTGAGTTATCCCTTCCACAACCACCTACAAATCTGGGTTCTGAGATCATGATAAATAACTCAGACATGGAGTGTCTCTGTGTTATTTAATTCTGCAGCAGGAGCAACTAGGCAATTAGAACTACTACACTTGCTTTCCCCCATGTCATTGTAAACAACACATCAGGGGTGACTGTGATTAGTTTCTCTGATCAATTTTCCATAGCATTATCCCTTGCAATTAGAGCTCCTAGAGCAATAACATGGAAACAAAGTCATCTCTTTAACTTCTCACAATTGCCACTTTTGGCTCTGGCCTCTTGGCAGAACAGCAGAGCAGCAGAGGCACAGGCTGGGAGAGAGCGCTGAGTGGCCAGGGGACTGGCGAAGGAAAGGTAGGAGCTGGGCAGCGGAGCAGAGGGCCAGGAGCAGCAGAGAGGAAGGGTGTTGTCCCTTGTCTGCATCCCTTGGCTGTGGCCAGGGCTGTCCAGAGACTCCCTTCCCTGAGACACAGAGGTTTGATGTTTGTTTGTTTGTTTTTGTTTGTGCTGTACTGTGCTGTGCTTTGCTTTGTTTTTCTTCCAATTTAAGTTTATTTTATCCTTGTGTGTGTGTGCGAGTGGGTTTTTGTCTGGGAGAACTGGGCGAGTGAGAGGAACTGCAAGAGAAACAAGGCAGGGGACCAAGGTAAGGTCTCGGAAGGGATACCGATGGCAGACCAGGAGATGGCCTTGGCGGGAGTCACAGGTGTTGCTGTCTGCTGTGACAGCTGCAACATGTTCGCCCTTCTCCCCCAGGAGAGGCAGGGATACACTTGCCCTCGGTGCAAGATGGTGACCCTGCTAGAAGAGGAGGTGAGGTGCCTGAGGGCCAAGAGAGCTCTCCAGGCTCCCCCAGAGCAGCCACCCTCTGGACAGAGGGTTGAGGGAGAGACCACAGGAGGAGCAGCTGCAGAAACATGGAGGTATGTCACCCAGAGGAGGAGGAGGCCAGCATGGCCACCTCCTTCTCCTGGCACCAATCTGGAGCTGGGCAACAGGTTGTCTCCACTTGGGGAGGTGGGGGCTGATGAGGCTTGGGGAACCAGCAGGACCCCCAGCCTGGGAATGTCAGGTGGCAAGGGGGCCGCTGTGGGAGAGGCGAGGGCCAGGGCACGACTGCCCACCATCACCGGGAAGGTACGGCGGCGGGTGATTGTTGTTGGGGACTCCCTGCTGAGGGGCACTGAGGCGGCAGTGTGCAGCCCCAACCTGGAGACAAGGGAGGTTTGCTGCCTGCTGGGCACATGCATCCAGCATGTGAAGGACAGAGTGGAGCGTCTTGTTTGCTCCAGGGGTCACCAGCCGCTCCTGGTGATCCATGCGGGCACAAACGATGTGGCCAGGCAGGGTGTGGTTGGGACCATAGGGACTTTGAGGCCTTGGGAAAGAAACTCAGGGAGCTGAAGACCCAAGTGGCCTTCTTGTCAATCTTACCTGTCCAAGGATTTGGGCCAGGAAGGGACAGGAGGGTCTCCGAGGTGAACGACTGGCTTAGGGTGTGGTGCCACAAGGAACGCTTTGGGTTCCTCGACCACGGCACTCGTTTTCTTGCCAGGACTTCTGGCAAGGGATGGGTTACACATCACGAGGATGGGGAAAAGGTCCTTTGGAGATGCTCTAGCGAGCTTCGTCCAGAAGACTTTAACCTGAGCCGGGGGCGGGTGGGTTCAGGCCCCCCAGTAACATGTCTGCACTGGACAAGTGTGGGGGGAGGATCAGGGCTCTGGGAGCAGGGTTTTAGAGATACTGCAGGGAGTGACAGGACTCCTACAGAGAGGGGCCAGGTATCACAGAGGATGGGAGGAAGGAGGAGGCTGGGAACTCCAAGGAAAGGAAGTGGTGGGAAGGAGTTGAGGTGTATGTACACCAGTGCTAGGAGCATGGGTAATAAGCAGGAAGAACTTGAAACTCTCCTGGGAATAGGAGGGTATGATCTGGTGGGAATCACATAAACTTGGTGGGATGAAAGGCAAGTCTGGAATGTGTACATAGAAGGGTATCACCTTTTTAGAAAGGACAGGAAGGGAAAGAGAGGTGGGTGTGTGGCTTTATACATCAGGGAAGGGATAGGATGCAGTGAGATAGAATGCAGCACAGATGGGGATTCGGTAGAGGCAGTCTGGGTGAAACTTAGGGGTTTTGACAAGGAAAGAGACCTGACAGTGGAGGTATGTTATCACCCTCCAGGTCAACTTGAGACCCTGGATGATGTCCTGACAGGCCAGATTCTAAGGATATCTCAGGGGAGAGACACAGTAATTATGGGAGATTTCAATTTCCCGGATATTACTTGGGAGACTCACTCGGCGCTGACAGCCAGGTCACGTCGCTTCCTAGAAGCTATTGAGGGAGCATTTTTCACAGAGAGGGTCTGAGAGGTGATGAAGGGGGAAAACATCCTTGACTTGGTCTTGACCAATAGGGAGGAGCTGATAGATGAAGTACAGATTGGGGGAGCTCTGGATGCGAGTGATCACTCCATCCTTTGCTTTGAGATCAGGGGACTGGGGACGTGCAGCAGGTCGAGCACTAGAAGCTGGGACTTCAAGAGGGCCAACTTTGGCCAACTGAAGGCCAGACTGGGGAAAGTCTCCTGGGATAGGTTACTGGAAGGTAAGCGAGTTGAGGAGGGGTGGATAGCACTCAAAAGGGAGGTTTTGGAGGTGCAAGCCTTGACAATACTTCCAGTCAGTAAGGTGGGGAGGTGAAGGAGAGTGCCACCATGGATGCAAAAGGAGGTAGTTAAAGGGATTAGACGAAAGAGGAACATCCGTAGGAAATGGGTACTGGGGGAAATAGACAAAAGGGTATAGCGGGAGGAGGAGGCCTGTTGCAGAAGGATTCTTCGCAAGGCTAAGGCTGATTACGAGCTGAGACTTGCCAAGAATATCAAGAGCAATAAAAAGGGCTACTTTCAGCATGTAAATAGGAAGAGGAAGGGGATGCAAGTGGTGGGACCACTAAATAAGGAGGAAGGAGATCCAGTGACTGATATAAGGGAACAGGCACAGATGCTAAATGACTATTTTGCCTCTGTGTTCTCCCCAAAGCAGGACGGGGGATATCCGCATAGGAGATTAGATGAGGCTGGGGACTTAGGGGAACAGATTAGAGTCACCCCCCTTGAAGTCGAGGGGCTCCTCAGAGCATTGGACATTACAAAGTCACCTGGCCCTGACGGGTTACACCCGAGAGTACTTAGAGAGTTGGCAGGGGTTCTCTCACGCCCTCTGGCCTCCATTTTTGAGACCTCCTGGAGAACAGGAGAAGTTCCAGAGGACTGGAGGGTGGCATCAGTGGTCCCAATTTTCAAAAAGGGTATTAGAAAGGACATGGAGAATTATAGACTGGTTAGCCTTATGTTCATTGTAGGAAAAACAATGGAAAGGCTCATAATAGAGAGAGATGTAGTGATGCTAGATAGGGAAGGGAGGCTGACAGCCACACAACACGGCTTCCGCAAAAACAGGCCCTGCCAGACAAACCTTGTGGAATTCTATGACAAGGTTTCGAGATGGCTACATGGAGGGGATGCAGTGGATGTGGCATACCTGGATTTCAGCAAGGCCTTTGACAAAGTGCCTCATGATATCCTGGTTGAAAAACTGAGGAGTTTTGGGATACACCAAAGCACTGTCCGGTGGATTAGGGCATGGTTGACTGACCAAAAGCAGAAGGTAACCATTAGCGGGGAATCATCGGGATGGCGGCCAGTGACAAGTGGGGTCCCTCAGGGCTCTGTCCTGGGGCAGATCCTGTTTAAACTTTTCATTAACAACATGAAAGAAGGGGTGAACAGTCTGCTGATCAAATTTGCAGATGACACTAAAACTGGAGCAGTGGCCACAACTGAGGAGCAGGTACTCCAGATCC